>NC_133654.1:161977447-162344036 GCF_009905375.1 Apium graveolens | reverse complement strand
TGCTTGAGCAGATCAAAATATTTCTTTTTGTAATCTACTTGGTCAAATTTCTTCTTTTCAGAAGTTGGCTTTCTGCACTCACTTGCAAAGTGTCCACTTATACCACAATTGAAACACTTGAACTTGGATTTGTCCACCATGTTCTTATGAGGTTTAGTGGCTCTAGTGTTTCCTAAATTTTATCTTTGCAAATCTTCTGGACAGAAATGCAAGATGCTCATCAATACCATCAGAGTCATCTTGGCTGGAGTTGTCTTCATTCTCAGCAACTTGCTCCTTACCCTTGCTTGATTCTGATTTGCTTGTGCCATCTTTGGAGTTTAATGTTGATCTCACAGTTTCTTGTCTGCATTCTTTCTCATTTTCAGCTACCAAGGCAACTGAACCTCCTTTCTTTCTTCCCTTCTCCAATACCTCATCCTGTTCCAGCTCTAGTTCATAAGTCTTCAAGATTCCATATAATCTTTCAAGAGTGAAGTCCTTATAATCTTGAGAGTTTCTCAAGGAGACAGTCATGGGTTTCCATTCCTTTGGCAAGGATCTTAAAATTTTAAGATTTGAATCCTCCACCTGGTATACTCTACCATACAGCTTCAGTCCATTCAACAGCTTTTGGAATCTATTGAATGTGTCATTTAAAGATTCATTTTCTTCAAAATGAAAATACTCATACTGTTGAATGAGAAGCTGCATTTTGTTTTCTTTTACTTGTTCTGTACCTTCACACAGTAGCTGAACTGTGTCCCAAACCTCTTTGGCAGTTGTGCAATTTATCACATTATCAAACATATCCTTGTCAAGACCATTAAACAAAATGTTCATAGCCTTCTTATCCTTTTGGACTTCTTCTGTGTCTTCCATTGTCCATTCTGCTCTAGGTTTTGGAATGGATTGACCAATAGCAATTGTGGCCGTAGCAACTGTGGCTACTTTGTGGGGAATGTGAGGACCATTCTCAATGCAGTTTACATAACCTTCATCTTGGGAGAGTAGATGAAGGTGCATTTTCACCTTCCAATGGTGATAACTGTCTTTGTCAAGAACTGGGATTTTTACTCCAATATCCTTCTTACTCATCTTTGTTAGTTTCCAAGATCTTTAAACTCTTTGTGTGTCAAGAGCTAGCTCTGATACCAATTGTTATTCCTAATGAACTAACAATGAGATTTACAGAAGGGGGGTTGAATGTAAATCTCAAAACTTTTTCAAGTTTTGAGCAGTTTCAAAGGCTATGTATTTAAGATAAACAAGTGTATGAATTGCTTTAAGCTAATACTGACAGATATATATTCAAACACTAATGTAAAGAACACAACAGACCTTAAAAACTTTTCTGGTGGATTGTTGTTCCACCAGAGATGGTATTTCAGAAAATCTATGATTCAAGAAGTTGATCACAGCTGCGTCCTAGTACAAACTAGATAATTTTTCTCTCAAGATTTTTCTAAACAGCTCTGGAAAAAATTCTCTTCTAATTACTAGCTGCTACTTGGTTTATATATCACCAAGTTTACAAGTGAAGACAAAGATAAAAAGTACAATAATAAAATAAGTTCTCCACTTGTTTCTTCTCCATTTTACTCCAGTGCATTGTTGACTATTGCCTCTTTATACTAGAGTAGAACGGCTGCTTTTTCTGATGTTCCTGAAATAGGCTACCACATCTCAGTTGTCTCTGTCAACCCATGTGCCTCTGTTTGTAGGTACAACTACCACTTGTCAACTGCTATTTAACAGAACATCCGTTGAAGCCTTCATCCGTTGATGGCTTTATCCGTTGATGTGTTAGCAGTTGAAGCTCTATCCGTTGATGCACTCATCCGTTGAAGGATGTTATCCGTTGAAGCTTTAGAGACATCCGTTGAAGCTTTAGAGACATCCGTTGAAGCTTTGTTTCTCATCCGTTGAAGGTCTTTAAGTTATCCGTTGACACCATTTCATTTATACAAAATTACAAGGCATGAAATACTTACAATTGGCCTTCCTATCTGCATATCCTCTAGTAGTCAACATGACTTATAATTTCCCTCAACATTTAAAAATTTATATCTCAAATTCAGAGACTGAAATGTGCTACAACACTAGACTTATTTCTAAGTAAAGCTACACCATCAACGGATAGCCAAAATGGTCTTATCCGTTGAGGCTACAAACACTAGGTTTCTACTTAAGTGTTTTGTTAAATATATCATCAAACTAATGCACATATATTCCTAACAAATATGCATTACAAAAGCAAATAATTTTTTTTGGTGACTTTTCACATTCTCTGATTACTGGAGAAATACTCTGGTAATAGCATACATTCTGATAGCAGTTGTGACACTTACACTGAGAAGCCAATGTGAAAAGAATGTCAGATGCATAAAATGAGCACAAACAGTTGAGGTGGACTCTTACATAAATTTATTCTATAGTAGACTTCAAAATTGAAGACAGATTTTAAGTACTTTACTTAGTTATGCCTTATTTCTAAGATATACTGAAGTTTATCAGACTTGAATCTTTATCTGATCATTTTCAAATGCACACACTCTCACTCTAAATGAATGATGAAAATTACTGTGGTGATTAAGTTGTTTTTGACAAATAGTTTAGTATTATTTGCATAAATTCTAAGGACAAGTTCTGATGAAAGTTCTGATGATTAACCTCTGAAGAAACAAATCAGCATTTTTATGAAGAATCATTGAAATAAACATTCACTGTTTGAGTACAGAAGCCATATTCTGATGACCGTTAAATTCTGATAATAGTCAAGTTCTGATGCAAATCCTGATGAAAACTCTAATGCTTACGTGGCACTATTTATTTACTTGACTTATTTGTGGTTTTACTGTAACGGTAATATTTATCAGAAAATATAAGTGAGATAAAAACAGTCATAATCATTTGGTTAGTGGCAAAACGTGCCTTGACAACTGCATGTGCACAATTATTACTACTTATTTCTCGTGCCCACCAACTACTGCTTTAACTATTTAACGGCTAACAGGTGTAAAGTG
Organism: Apium graveolens; assembly: GCF_009905375.1. NCBI lineage: Eukaryota > Viridiplantae > Streptophyta > Magnoliopsida > Apiales > Apiaceae > Apium > Apium graveolens. Next base: position 162,341,031 of record NC_133654.1, on the reverse strand, counting down.
TCTGTTTTACTTCAAAAAAGAGCTGTTTACTGGAGAGAGTATATATATGGGAGTTAAAAGATTTTACAATCTTTTACCTACTTTCTAATTCTTTTCTTATCTCTATTATTCTCTCTCTCTTTCTAATATTCTCTGAAGCTCTATTTTTCACAGGCATTTTATCAAACACTTTGCAAACACACATTTTCTCACTTATTTCTCTACAGAAATGGCACCAAAAGATCTGATTTATGATGGAGCCAAGTTTATTCCTAATAACTACATGGCTATTCTTTCTAAGGATGAAGCTCCATCAGAACTTCATTTCATCCAAGATTTTCTATCTCGAAGTGAGATTGGGTATGCTTTGACCCAACCAGAAGCACTCTTAGGAACTCAAGTACTGGAGTTTTGGAGGAGTGGTGTTAATGATGATGGTGGTGCAAATGGGTCCCCAAGCATCATATTTACAACAGGGGAAGATGAATAGTTGGTTACATTGTCAACTGTTCGATGGGCTTTACATCTTCCAGAAAACCGTGTTTACAGTTCACAAGTTGGGGAACCTGCTCTTCAACAGATGATGGCAAACCTTGGTTATGAAAAATCTTTGTCCAAGCTGGGACAATTGAAGATGCCCCACATCAGGAGGGAGTGGAGTTTCTTTTTTGACTGCATCAGCAAGGCCTTTGCCAACAAGTGCTTCAACTTTGATGCAATCCCAATCCTGAGTCAGCAAATCGGGTATGCTCTTATTAATCAAACTCATTTTGATTATGCTAGTGCTGTGCTAGGATTTATTGGGGATAGGATGCAAGAGGACAGAAATACTGTATATTTTGCAATATTTTGCAAACTTATATACAGTTTCCGTAGTTCTGATAAGGCCCAACTAGCTAGTGAGTTGATTGAACCCTTTAAACTTGCAAAAAGGGCTTTCACTGACTTATTATATACTGATAATAAGAAGGCTGTACTGAGACCCCTCCAAATTCCAAAGTCAATCAAATAGGTCTTAGTAAACTCTGACCCTCTAACACAGTGTTATATATCCTGATGTACAACCATCTCAACCTCCATCAGCACCTACAACCACTACACATACATATCAAACTTCTCAAGCACAGCCACAACCAACCATCATAACATATTTCAAACCAGCACAATCCTCACAACCACAACCATCTGCTACAACATCAAGACCCAAACCTTCAAAAGCAAAATATGTTCCCAAATCTCCATTAAGGAGAAGAAGAATGATTCTAAGGGATGAGTCTGATGAAGAAGAGGAGCAAGTCCAGGTTCATGCATCAAAACCAGTGACTGTTGAAGCAAAAAAAGGCAACTTCTCAGAAAAAAATTGGAGCTGAAAATTCTGATATTTTGAAGAGAAAAAAGAACTTCAAGTTCTTATGCTAATAAAGCAACTCCTACACCATCCAGGAGATCAAAGAAATATAGAGCAAGAAGGCATTTGGCACAACCTCACTCTGAGGCTACTGAAGAAGCTGAGGAAGGGGATCAGGAATCTCTGATCTCATCAGAACCTATTATAATTGAAGCTTTTCCATTCCCACCTCAAGCTAAAGACACTGTTCCAGAACAGTGATCACACCTCCTGTCTCTCTAGTTAAAGCAACAACATTTGAAGATTCAGGATTAAGTCCTGAAATTGACATCCACGGGCTGATCATTCCAACTGTGAGCTACCTGGAAGCTCCAACTGCAGCTCAGCCAACTATTGCTACTTCTCCTATCTTACAGGCTGAGATACCAACAACTCCAATTCTGGAGATAAATTCTGATAATCAGAATTTAGATGAAGTTACTACAGAATCTCCTTCTGTTACACACACTCTTGTGTTGTCAGAAGATGAGGAGATGTTAGCAAGTTCTGGATACAGTGCTCCAATAAATGCTCTCATTCTTGGAAAGGAGGCATTGATTCATAAGTTTATTGAAAAAGAAGCTCCTATTTTTTGGTAAGAAACTCACAGAGGAGTGGAGTTGACCAAGAAATGGAATGAATCTGATTTCATTCCAAGCTCAAAAGTTCTGAGAAAAGCATATTGCTAAAGCTGATGAGTTGTTGACTAACTCTGATTTCAAGAAACAACTCAAAGTCACAGCTCTAAGTATCAAGTCTCTTTATGGTCAACACTCTACAGCTCATGAAAAGGTTGACAAACTTTTGGAAAAAGCTGAAAAGCTGGATATGGAGATCAGGCTAGATAAAAAGAGGTTTATCAGACCTATTTCTGAGAAAGTTGAAGATATTGAGAAGGTTCAAGAACAGTAACAGGCCCAGATTACTGAGGTCCTGCAGTATCAAGCCTCTCAACAAGCTCAACTAAATGAAATTCAATCTTCAGTGGAACTTCTTCTCTCTCTCTCTCTCTTACTACCAGATGATGCCAAAAAGGGGGAGAAGGTAGTTAAGTCCAAATCCTCTAATACTCAAGTACTGAAGAAAAAGGATGACAATGAGGATGACCAGGGAAACCCTAGCAAGGGAAAGGGTTAAGGTCAAGGGCATATCAACAAAGTTTCTTCAAGGAAACTAATTTCCGATTCAATCAAATCTTCTACTCAAAAGAAGACAAATTCCGATGCTGTAAATGATCAAGTTTTGATAGCAAGTTCTGATAATCAAAATCTGATATCAAGTTCTGATGTTCTGATTCAAGCTGAAAGTCAAGACTCTCAGAAGTTCTTGCAAACTCTGAAGCTAAAGGGAAAGCGGACTACTGCCTACTACAAAGATCCTAAAATTCAGACACTTGATGAAGAGATTTCTAGAAGACTATTTCTCAAGCATAATCCTGGAATGGATTTAGAGAATCTCAAGGAGGAAGAAGCTAGATTTGTAGCTGAGAAGATAAATCTAAAGTCTAAAGCTTCTGATGCAAAGAAACCTCCAAGGCCTAAGGCAAAAGGCATTGTGATCAAGGAAAAGTCAAATTCTGAGGCTTCAAAGCCCAATACAAGATCACAGATTGATCCCAAAGATAAAGGGAAAGGAAAAGTTGATGAACCAATAAAGCCACAGGAGATGAAGATTCCTCTAATCCTGATGAAACCTGTATGCAAACTGGTTCAAGTATTTGATGATGCTGCTGCAATAGATTAGACTGTTCAAACTCTGAAGAGAAGGAAGATAACTGAAGAATCTAAAACAACCTCTGACACAGTTCAAGTTGTTCAGAATGAAGAACAACAAGCTACAGAAGATACAACAAATCCTGATCAAGTCATCAAGATATCAACCTCTGACAAAGCTCAAGTTGATTTGAATAAATTGACATTTATTGATAAGAGAAAACTCCTATGGAAGAATGTTAATCCATCAGATCCTAAGAAAAGCCAGCTGTTATCTGATTTCATGACTGTTGGATTGAAATCCAGGGAAGCAAGAGACAGGGCTGGATTAGGTTCTGAAGAAGCTAAAATCAAGACAGGAGTTGAAGTACTTACAAGAGATCCATTTCTATTGACTGACAAACCTCTTGAAGAAGTTACACAAAAACACCTTAATAAGGTTATATCTGTTCAAGTGGTACTGGATGCTCATGATAAACATAATGTCAAAGAAAATCTGATTCTATTTCTTGAAGATGGAAGAACATATCAAATGTCAGAATCAGATGTGCTGAACAAATCTCTGAAAGAACTTCAATTCTTTCATTATCTTTTAGAGATAAAGTCTGAGATTACCAGGAGATGGTCAAATTTCATTATGAAGACCATTAGGGATAAAGCAAAAATTTCTGGTTCAAGGGTTACAGAATTCATTCCAAATATAGTTGAAGATGATGGAAGTGAAATTCCAATGAAGAAGGATTCTGCTAAACTTGAAGTCATTCTGAAAGAGAAATATCTGTGCTAGAATGAAGACTCTTCCCATCCAAGAGTAACCATATTTGGTGATGGTTTGGAAAGAAATCATATCTCAGCACTTAAGACTGCAATCTACCAGATTGGAAGTCAAGGTGAAGAATTGAAGCAGGTCAAAGCTACATTATCTCAAGTTCTGAGGAATAAAGAAGAAAAGCTTATATCAAACTTTGTCAAGAATCACTTTGGATTCAGATAGACTCAGTTAGATTGGTTAAAGCTATAAGGACTATAAGTTGTAGTTAGTTGTCTATTTAAACTCTCATTGCATTTGTACTTAAATGTTTTTGACATCATCAAATCTATTAACTTGTATATTTTTCATAATTTACACGTTGGGGAAGATTGTTAGATATATTTGAGATGTCATGTCTAATCTGATTTGTGTTTAGTTTTCAGAACTTAACAACGGGACTTATCAGGACTTACTGAAATCAGAACTTACTGAAGATATCTGATTGATATATTTTAGGAGACAGAATTATATTCCATATCAATTAGAAGATACCTTGTAACTGTGTACTATATAAACATAGCTTAGGGTTTACACTATATGTGTTATGATTATCTAGAAGATTATACATTGTAACCTAGAAGCTCTTAGTGATATTGTTCATCACTGAGAGAGAACATCAGTTCTATTGTAGCAGAGTTTATTTGAATATACTTGATCTTTGTTACATACTTGTGTTGAAATCGATTTGATTGTATAAACACTATATTCGACACCCTTCTATAGTGTTGTGTGACCTAACATATTATTATTATTAGGCTCAAGATTCATCATTGTCGTTTATCCGTCAGCTCAACGAGTTCATTGTTGACGGCGGCATAACTTCGACGGTACCCATACGGGTTTCCTGTCGAAGTTTCGCCATAATGTTCAAATCCGAATTACTTAATCATTAGCAAAAATTCATTACAATCATTGAAACACATCTGAACTATATGCGATATAACAATAATTAATTTGAATAATTATAGAGCATTCAAATAAACCGAATAATCAACAAAAACAACACAGCAAAAGTATAACAATCAACAGGACCGCAGCCCACACGTGCCGCGCACCCTGGCTGCCTCGCCGAAAAGATACCGGCGGCAACCAATATAATCAGATGGCAACGGAACATAGGACTACACACACAGTAATATACACAATAAGTGTATATATATATACGCATATGTAGCTAATTATACAACCACAACAATGAATCACCGGAAAGACATCGACTAACCGGAGCTCGGCCACGAAAATGAAACAGCCGGCGTGCTCGCCGGAAATAGCAGAAGAATGGGGGAAAAGATGAAAATTAACAGAGAAGAAGAGAGAAGATTGAGGGAGAGCAGAGATTCAAGAGAGAGAGATTAAAAATGAGAGTGATTGGGGAAAGAGGAGATGAACACAGTCCCCTCTTTCTATTTTTTCTATTATTATTATTATTATTTGCAGGAAAGATCAGCAATTCAGTGTGCCACACGTATACAATATTGTGGTAATAATTCGACACGTGTCCCATTTCCCGACTAAAGCTCTGAATTTTTTTTAAACCCGAATCTGCATTTTAACGAATAACTTATGGGTAAAAATAAGTCAAAATAATTCTAAAATAATTTTAAAATTTCCATAATACTCAGAATTTAATAAAAATGTAAATCTCGTAATTTTTAAAACATTTTTGGAATGTGCGTCAAACTCACATTTTTTCAATTTAACGAATCGAGCTGCACTTAAAACAAATTCAGAAAATCACAAAAATAGTCTTAAAATGTTACAAATATCCCGAAGTTTATAAAAAACCTAAATTTTTTAATTTTAAAATAATTTTTGAAATGCGATTTATACCCACTTTTATCAATTAAACGAATCAAGCGCGGGTGAAATTAATCCCAAAAATTTCCAAAATAATTTTAAAATTCCCGGAATATTCCAAAATTCAATAAATATGAATTTCACAATTTTTGAAGAACTCTGGAATTAAATACGGATTTTACCAATAAAGGAAATCAGAAAATCATATAGGGCTAAATAATTGATGAAATATTGATTTATAAATTTTATAAAATCTCAAAAATAATTATTGTAATTATAGAATCAGAAAAACAATTTTAGATATAATCTAAATATTTATGAAAAATAAAACTGTAATATAATCACTTTTAAAAGTGAAAAAAAAATCATACAACTCAATAATTAACCATGCAATTTTATCCCATACACTAGTAATCACATTTACATAATAATAAAGCAATAACCCGCTGACAGAACCCATACACATATTTTATTTATTTAACTACTCAATAATTACACATTTAAATAATAAAAATCTATGAGTGCATGTCATAAGATTATTGTAAAACTGATATCTAAAATAATAAAACACATTGAGATTTTGAAAAGAAAATGATGTAACTGATGTCTAATAAAGATTTAACATTGAAAAGAAGCTAAAAACTGATGTCTTTCAATGTACTGCACATCGGTTACTAAAATGAAACTCATGTGATAAATAACATTTGACATTGCTCTAGACAAGAAAACTGGTGTGCTATACAATATGTAATATCAGTTTTCTTAAGCAGACCGGTGTCTATCTTCATCTTTAACATCGGCTAAAAACCAATGTCAAAGACCCTGACCTTTCTCAACACATGCGAAGATATCGGTTTGAAAAAAAGACATCAGTTATTAATCGATCTCTAATACCATATTTTTAGTAGTGTAAGAACTCGACATTGTTAAAAATGAAAACGAAACGACAAAGATTAAGTTTTAGTGATTATGGCTTGTAAATAACCCGAATGGGAATGATAGTTTATTATAATAAATTTTAAAGAAGGATTATCAGGAACCAAGTGACCTATCATACTATTTGGGGATTATGAGTTATAGGTTTTATTATGCAAATGATAGATCTCCACTCGACAAAATTGTTATGAACACAGAAGAGATAATTGGTGATAGAGAGACCCGGTAGAAATTGTGCCAGGCAAGAACCTAACATTTAACTTCACAACTGAATTATTTCCCAAAATATTTTATGAAAAAGAATGAGCAGAGGCATGACTTAGAGTTCCCAAATTGAAAAGTAGAACGAGAGAACTATCCGGACCATTGAAGATACGTCAAGCGCCATGACAACTATTAAGGACAGCCGGGAGAATCGCTCATTATCAATAGAAATTTTATATAGTATTACTTACCATGAAGAGTATACGAATAAAAGGCACTGATGTCCCTTATAATGGGAAAAATTGGGAAGACAGATGATGTTAAATCCAAGGCAAAATGAGGGACAAAGAAGATTGTTCAAAACCCTTAGAAGCCACTTGTAGCAATTACTAATACATGCGAATACCTCCAAGGCGCTAGTAAGAATAGTGAATATGATGATGACGATATTATGTTACTATGAATATTATACTGGAAGGGATTGATGAAGGTTCGATAAATAATGAGAAATGAACATCGCAAGATTCTAAAACATACCGATCAATTGCGTACAAAATAGTGATTCCTTCGAGATGGCAATGGGACCATGAGGTGTCTTACATGTCTACGAATAAAAAAGCTGATGAGTGTGTGACAAAAGACGAGCATATATTAATGTAACCGGATTTTTCTTTCATTAGCAATCGAAAGAGATGATATACCGGAATGAGCAAATGTTAAAGAACAAAACTCTAGCACTAGTAAAAGTGATGAAGGCACTACGCCATAGATGACCTATTTACACGTTTTTATCTGGTTTTGCCTTAGAAAATGTTGCAATAGATATGAAATTATGAAACTATCACAACACCCATTTGGTGTTTTTATAGGCACCGAGACATGTTGTTATAGCTCAATACAATTATGGTGTTGACATAGATGTCTTCCCTATTGCAACCCACAATGTCGTGTTAGCCTAGACGTATGAATAATTTTTTTTAAAATTTAACTCAAAATAAAATTTATCTTTAAAAATTAAGTGATTTGTAGGAAATTGTTTATGGAGTTTTGTAGAAAGTAAATGCACGTAAAATTAATAAATTATTCATATTTTATAAATGTTAATATATTTTATTTGAATATAAAATTAAATGAATACGCTTTATTAGCTTATAGATATTTATTAAAATTACTAAAATATTTTTTTACTTGAAGGGCGACAAATGAAATTTTAGGGAAAAATAAAGTGGGGGAAACAAATTGGGTCAAAACCCACTCAATTTTGGGTTAAAAAAATCAAGTAATTTGGGGTTCTTATCATCCCTTTCCCTTTCCACCCCTTTCCCTTTCCGCCACTATAAAAGAGAATCTATACATATAGATTGTGTGTACATACATAAACAGCAATGGCAAATAGAGTAGATCATCACGAGTACAATTACTTGATCAAGATAGTGTTGATTGGGGACTCTGGTGTAGGAAAATCTAACATTCTCTCTCATTTTACCAGAAATGAATTATATCTTGAATCCAAATCCACCATTGGCATTGAGTTCGGTACTCGCACTCTTCAGGTCTTGTCACCTTTCATATATAACAACACTTTTTCAATTCATTTTTTGTGTTTCTACTTGTCCTTTTTATTGTTTTTTACCAGTTTGTGTTTTTGTCTCTGAGAACTTCTTTTGTTTATTTTGGATTTGAATGTGATTTTACATTATTAGAGTAAGTAGTTATGTAATTTAGCAAAGAAGAGGGGTTTTGTTTAGGGGGTTTTTGAAAATTATTTATGGTCTTTGGTTTTGCATGGATCGGGTGTTTTCGGTTTTACGGGGTTATTTCTATAGTCAAGACATCAGGTTTGTTTGGTTTGGATACATGGGGTTATTGGTTTATTATTGCTGGTAATGCTGGTTCTAAATAGGTGCAGGGCTGCTGATCAAATTCTTAAGCTTGTACCAAATATCGAGGTTATTGCATTGTGCTCTTACTTTTATTTGCTTTTATGTTTCTTTTGCAAGATACTTGGTATTTATGAGCTGAGTAGATCAGACTGGATATTAGTCTCAATTAGGAAGCGTAGCTTTTTGGTTTTATATCCTCCTCATTTTTTGTTATTATTGTACCTTACCCCTTTTATTAAAAGATGTCAGGATATAGTTGTCAGTAATATATAATAGCTGCTACAATCATTTTATGCCAATCATTTAGAATGTAGTACTATTATGTTGTTTATTTATGGGAAATGGTTCAGTTTTGTGGTTTTAATTAAGGGAAGTATAGGTCATTGCAGAATACATTGTCTCTAAACATGTCAAACAAAACCTAAAAGTTTGTAGTCTGTAGACTAGGAAGTCGAATCTTATAATACTACATCTAATGATAATATCTCTTAGTTAAAAAGTTTGTTTCTCTATAAGAAGCTATTTAAGATGGAGGATGTGAGCATGGGAATGTGGGTTGAATAGTTTAACAGCTCGAGACCTGTTGAATACTCCCATAGTTGGAAGCTTTGTCAATATGGTTGCGTGGAAAATTATTTTACTAATCATTATCAATCTCCGAGGAAAATGATATGTCTAAGGAACAAGTTGGTAAGAGGTCAGGCTCGATGCTGCAAGTGACGAGTTGTATGGAAACTATGAATTGTGAATTGTGTTATGACGTTGATTGATGTTTCGACGAGTAGGTCTATAAATAGAGGAGCCGCTGTCAAAATTTTTCTAAAAATTACTTTTACATACGAATCGAGTGTATATATTTAAATAGATACAAATCGAACCCTGATTGTTATGTGTACCATTATTACGTGTATATTATTATTATTATGCGAATGTGTACGAGTCGGGAATCGTATCACTGGGTAATTAGTTTAGTGAGGATAAGTCAAGCATAATCGGTCGTTTAACCTAGGTTATTTCAATTCTGTAGGTTCGAGTCGAAGGACCCAGTAGTTGAAGTCGGGTTAGAGCCGAGTCAGTGTTAGTGTAAAGCTTCGCAAGGAAAGTACCCCTGAAAAAATCTTTTACGGTTCAGTATATATGTATGATTGTTGATTTAAATTACGTACCGGAACAGAACATTTTAAGTTACGTATTCCCCATATTTAAATATGTTTTATTAACTGATGTTTTGGGGAAAAAGTAACTTCTGAATATGCCTATCTCTGGATTGTGATTAAATTGAAAAGATTTTAGATAGTGTGCTGTGAGATAATTGTTTAAAAAAAGATAAGTGTAATTGATTTTGAAAAGTGGATAAAAACGGATCAGATAGTGGATGGCTGCATAAGAGGCCCGTAACGGCCCAGCATGGTTGCGTAAGAGGCTAAGTCGGTTGCGCGCCCTATTTAGACCGCTTAGTGCAGTATAACAGAGACCTAGCTAGTCTCTAAGTTCCAGAACAAATTGTGGTGGGATAGACTGATCAGCTGTCCCTACGATTTGTCCAATTTTATATCTAATTTGGTTTAGTGGTTCCCGTAACGGAACAAACGGTTTTGTGGTTCCCGTATCGGGAAATATGATTTATGGTTCTTGTAACGAGACAGTGATTTTGGAAAAGAAATAGCATGCTAAAATTGGACTCTGGTATTTTTACACAGCATACTACAAATTATATTGTTTCTCAGAGCATGCTAGTTTTGATATCCAGTTTGTACCTGTTTTACTTGTTTTCATAAACGATACCTGATATCTGTTCCTATACTTTTTTTATATACACTGTTTTACTTGTTATTTATATAGTGGTACTGTTGAGCAATTGATTGCTCACCCTTGCAGCTTGTTTTGTACTTATTTATTGCAGATGTCTAGAAGACTAGGGCAGAGAAAAGTGTCAGCCCCCTCCGGCCCCGGCTCCTCTGAGGTAGTTGTATCAGACCTAGAGGTCTGATGAGTTGCTGTAATAAGTTAGAGTGTCGGATTGTGGAATAAATTAGTAAGTTGTTGTGTTGTAACCTAAATAATACTTGAACCTGCATCGGCTCCTGGTTTGGGGTCATGTTTTATAATAAAGTTTAATTAGTAATTTATATTCGTAGTTTGTTATATTTTGGTGATGTTAGCCCCTGACCCCGGGATTGAGGCTGTCACAGTTGGTATCAGAGCCACAGGTTCAAGTCCCTGATTTAGGTTAAGGACTGAGTCAGAAAGGTGTAGGAAGTGTATCCTAAAGTGCGAGTCAGCAACTCATTTAGAGGAGCAACCTTAAAAGTCAGTCGAGGGTTCCAATGGCGTTACCCTGACATCAATTAACATTTTAATAGACTTGCCTTAACCTTGTTATATCTTTTCTGTATATTTATATTGTTGACAGTGGCCCATAGTGATTTCTAGTTCTCCATCTCGGGGGAACCAGTCAGATTCAGATGATTCAGACTCTGAGAGGACTTTGGATGTCATAGCTAAGGAGACTCCCATGCCTCCCCCACCCATTCCTCCAGTTGTACCAGAAGGTGTGTCAGGACCTTGTGCCCATCCTCGTTGGGTACGAAGGTCAGTGTCGGCTGTTAGGGATTTCCCTCCAGGGTGTGGTCCCAGTTCTTCCACCTCGAGACCACCTGTTCCTCCATCTGTTCTTTCAGGTGCATCCTCCCCAATCCCTTACCATGTTCACCGACCGGTGAACCAGTCTTTGATCCGAGAGCAGAGCCCAGGGTTAGCGACGCAGCTTGACCAGATACCGGTTGGGCCTTTTCAGGGCATCCCTGCCCCTTCGCCCGATGTACAGGAGAGAGTGCAATCCTTGACTAAGACTGCTGTTGAGAGAGCCCGGACTATTGACCGTTTCATTAGCTCCGAGTTTAGAGCTGTCCAGTATCAGGATCTCGTGAACTGGTTGGTATTTGAGTTAGGGTCCATCGGTGGTAGTGGCAGTGGTTAGATCAGAGTTTCTGCAGTGAGATACAAAGCTCAGAGTTGATTGTAGGAGTTCTGTAGGTGTTTTCTCTATGTATGTATTTATATTGCTGTAGCTTGTATTAGGTAGAGGCTGCTATGACAGCCAATTTTGTTGTGTATTCAATTTCTTTCGAGTGTTGTACTGTAGTTGTTGGATGGATTTGTACTGTTGTTGTACTATCGTTCTTTCTAATATATTGTTGTTGTTGGTTTTATCTTTATTGCACTGTTGTTATTACTGTTACTATTATTGTTGTATTTGTTGCTGGTTTTGTTAAATTTAGTTATGCATCGTGGATGGACCCCAAGTAAATAAGGAAGGGAATATTTAATTGTGACAGCATTCTCCTGATGCATAAAAATGTTGCTACCCGGGGCACAATTTTCATATAAAACCTTTTTGTTGTGTTTCAGGATAATGCCTCCCAAGAAGATATTTCGTCCAATTCCTCCAGCAGAAACTCTGATGGGGCCCAGCCATGGATGGATTACTAGATTTGTTGCGCCAACAGTCTAACCAGATGGCTCAACAGCAAGAACAATTCCAGCAGCAGCAACAACAATTCCTGCAACAACATCAATTTATACAACAACAGCACCAACAAATTCAACAACAATTGCAGCTTCAACAGCAACCTCAACCAAGAGAGCCAAACCAAACTGTTAGTTTCAAGTCTTTTCAGTCAGTCAAACCCCCAGAATTTAAGGGCGAGGTAGATCCGATTGCTGCTAGAGTTTGGCTTAAGGAAATGGAGAAAGCCTTCACCCTCATTCAGGCCAGTGATGATTCTATGACGGATTATGCCAGTTATTTCTCAAGGGTGAAAAAAATTGGTGGGAATCTACGCGTGCACTAGAAGGAGAGGGCCCTGTTTCTTGGGCCAGATTTACTGAGTTGTTCCTAGAAAAATATTTTCCGGATTTTTTACAGAGTCAGTTGGAAGTAGAGTTTTTGGAACTGAAGCAAGGAGAGAAGAGTGTGGCGGAGTATGAGGCCAAGTTTACGAAATTGGCCCGACTAGCCCCTGGATATGTGAATACCGAGATTTAGAAAACTAGAAAGTTTTAACAAGGATTGAAGCCTAAAGTTCATAGTGGAGTGGTGGCCTTGCAGCTCAAGACGTATACCTCTGTAGTTCAAGCCGCCCTAGTGATTGAAAGTGATCAGAAGTTGGACTTCAAGGAGAGGAATGATAAGAAGAGGAAGTTTGATAGTAGTGCTGATAAAGCGGATCGAGAAGAGTCCAGTCAGAAGTTCCCAAGGAAGTTTGGCCGGAATAGGAATAAGAGATTTAGGAGGCAAGGCTTTACTCAGACAAGTTCCGGTGTCACCTCAGTTGCCTCTGCCCCAGTTCAGTTAACCAGGCCAATTGTGGAATGTAAGTCATGTGGTAGAAAGCATAGTGGTCAATGCAGGAAGGATGTTCAGTGCTTTAAATGCGATAAAAAGGGTAATTATGCATTAGAATGTATTTCAGGGAACCTCAGAGACACCTGCTTTAAGTGTGGTAAGGTTGGGCACATTTCCAGAAACTGCAAGATGGCTACTCAAGACAACGCAGGAGGTAGTGAATCTCAAGGACCGGTAGCCAGCACAGCAAGAGCCAGAACCTTTAAGATGACCAATAGATCTAATGCCCAGGATTCGGATGTAGTAGCAGGTACGCTCTAAATTCCGTGCCTGTAAAGGTTTTGTTTGATTTAAGAGTGCCTAAGTCTTTTATACCTAAAGAATGTGTAAATAATATGGATTTGATGTTGAAAGATTTAGCTGAGCCCTTGACTATAGACGTGGCCAATCAGGATAAAGTTTCAGTAAGTTATTTTGCCCTAGGTGTCAACTAGAAATCCGTGGGCATTCCTTTTCAGTGGACCTAATACCCTTTGAGCTAGGAGAATTTGATTTGATTCTAGGAATGGATTGGTTGTCCCAGCATAAGGCAAATATTAATTGTAAGAAAAAGAAAGTTGTGTTGTATACAGAAGATAATATTAGGGTAACTTACCAAGGACAGAAGCAGGAAAAGAAACTCCTCTCAGTACTGGACGCAAGGAAGCTGTTTAGACAAGGATGTGAAGCGTACTTAGCCCATGTCGTGCACCCAGTTTGGATGAGATTCCAGTAGTTAGTGAATTTTCAGATGTGTTTCCAGACGAATTACCAGGATTACCACCCGATCGTGAGATTGAGTTTTCTATTGACTTAATTCCGGGAGCGAAACCAGTTTCAAAGGCTCCCTATCGTATGGCCCCAATGGAGATTAAAGAGCTAGCTGAACAACTTTAGGAATTATTGGGTAAAGGGATAATTAGACCAAGTGTATCCCCGTGGGGCGCACCAGTGTTATTTGTGAAGAAGAAAGATAGAAGTATGAGATTGTGTATTGATTATCAGGAACTGAACAAGTTAACCATCAAGAATAAGGACCCCATACCCAGGATTGATGATTTGTTCGACCAGCTTAAAGGAGCATGTTATTTTTCCAAGATTGATTTAAGATCGGGCTATCACCAGCTAAAGATCAAGCCTGAAGATATACCGAAGACTGCATTTCGAACCGGGTACGGCCAGTACGAGTTCTTAGTGATGTCGTTTGGATTGATAACGCACCAGTAACTTTTATGGATTTAATGAACCGGGTGTATAAGGAGTATCTGGATAAGTTTGTTATTGTATTTATTGATGACATCCTCATCTATTCAAAAACAAAAGACGACCATGCTGAACATCTAAGGATTGCTCTACAAAGGCTGAAGGAAAAACAGTTATACGCTAAGTTTTCGAAATGTGAATTTTGGTTGGAGGAAGTTAAGTTTTTGGGTCATATAGTGGGTAAGGATGGTATTAAGGTGGATCCCGTGAAGATTGAAGTTGTCTCCAGATGGGAACAACCGAAGACTCCGACGGAAGTTAGGAGTTTTCTTGGATTAGCAGGTTATTACCGAATATTTGTGAAGGAATTTGCCAAGATTGCAACTCCGTTGACCAAGCTGACCAGGAAAAATGAAATATTTGTTTGGACTGAGAAATGTGAGGAAACTTTCCAAGAGCTGAAAAAAGATTAGTGACAGCACTAGTGTTAGCATCACCAGATGAGACAGGGAATTTCGTGATCTACAGTGACGCCTCTGTGAAAGGATTAGGCTGTGTGTTAATGCAACATGATAAGGTTATTGCGTATGCATCCAGACAGTTAAAATTCCATGAATAGAAGTAGCAAGTGCATGACTTGGAGTTGGCAGCGATAGTATTCACTTGAAGCTGTGGAGGCATTATTTATACGGAGAAAAATGTGACATCTATACGAATCATAAAAGCTTAAAGTATATATTCACTCAGAAGGATTTAAACATGAGACAACGAAGATGGTTAGAGCTGATCAAGGATTACAACTGCTCCATCAACTATCATCCGAGCAAAGCTAACGTGGTAGCAGATGCCTTAAGTAGGAAGGAAAGATTGAACGAGATTAAAATTTCTGAAGGACTCGTAAGGGAATTGGAAAAGATGGAAATTGAAGTTCGAGTGCCAGGAAGCAACAAAGAGTATTTGTATGAAATCACCTTTCAGCCAAAATTTATGGAAAGAATAAGAAATAGTCAAGAGGAAGTTATGAATAAAGGATTGGATGATTTGACGGGAGAAGAAGTTTGTACTCAAAAGGATAGCAATGGTAGATTCCAATTTTCCTCGAGGATATGGATCCCCAATATAAGCGAATTGAAGAATGAGGTTTTGCGGGAAGCTCATAATTCTAGATTCTTTATTCATCCGAGGAGTACCAAAACGTATCAAGACTTAAAGAAAAAGTTTTGGTGGCCAGTAATGAAGAAGGAGATTGCGGATTGGGTCCGCAAATGTCACATATGTCAGACGGTAAAGGCAGAACATCAAAAGCCCAGTGCATTATTGCAGCCTTTGGAGATTCCACAGTGGAAATGGGAAGAGATTGCTATGGATTTCGTGGTAGGATTGCCAAAAAAAAAGTTTAATCATGATGCTATTTGGGTAATCATCGACATATTGACCAAGTCAACGCATTTCCTCCCTATCAACGAGAGATATTTTTTGAAAAAGTTGGTTAAAATGTATTTGGATGAAATAGTGACCAAGCATGGAGTTCCTGTGTTCATCGTATCAGATCGAGACCCAAGATTCAACTCAAGATTTTGGACCAAATTTTAAGAGTGTTTAGGAAATACGTTAAATATGAGCATTGTTTATCATCCTCAGACCGATGGCCAAAGTGAGAAAACGATTCAGACGATCGAAGATATGTTAAGGGTTTGTGCTTTTGATTTCACTGTTAGAAATAATATTATGGTAAACTTGTTTTCAAAAATATTTGAATTGTCTCTAAAATTGTTTTTATGAATTTATAATTTTAATAGGTATTTTTGGGATTTTATAAAATTTATAAATCAATATTTTGTTAATTATTTATTTTTATATGATTTTCTGATTGTGTTTATTTGTAAAATCCATATTTAATTCCATGATTTCTCAAAAATCATGAAACTCATATTTTATTAAGTTCATAATATTTTGAGAATTTTAAAATTATTTTGGTAATTTTCGAGGTTAGTTTCAACCACGCGTTGTTTCGTTAATTTGTTAAATCCGGGTACTTTGCGCGTTTGAAAATTTCATATTAAATTGTGAAAACTTTATTTTATTAACTTCTGAATATTTCTAGAATTTTGGTATAAAGTTTGTAAATTTTCGATGTGTTTTAGCGTGCAGCCGGTACATTATTTTAACAGAAAACGATATAAAAGCAGGCTAACGGATAAACCGGGACACGTGCTTAATTATGGCATATGCAGTGATACGTGTCCAAGCCTTATTCTTTTTCCTCCTTCTCTATTATTTCCCCTCCCCAAACGAGCCCTGTTCTTTATCTCTCTCTCAATCAAATCTTTCTCATCACTCTCCTCTCAAATCTCTCTCGCTCTCATCTCTCTTCCCTCCCTCTTTCTCCTCCACGATTCCTCTTCTCTTTCCCTTTCTCTTTCTTCTTCTCCGGTTTCTCTTCCTGTTGCTCCGGTGAGTTTTCGGCCGGTAGTTCCAGCGAGATTTCTGGTTTCGATTCCAGTTTTAGCTTGATTATATAAATATGCATGCATGATTATATATATATGTGCGTGCGTGTGTGATTAAGTGTGTGTGTGTGTGTAACTGTGTGTGTGTGTGTGTAACTGTGTGTGTGTGTGTGTGATTGTGGTTGTGTGTGTGTGCAGCGGCGGTTGGCCGTGTGTGTGTTGCGGCTGTGATTTATTGGGTTGGGCTTCTGCTGGGCCTTAGTTGGGCCTGGCTGGTCTGTTTGTGTGCAGTTGTTTTTGGACTATTGTAATTCTAATTTGGGTACCTTTTTGTGCGGAAAATGTTTGATTAGTATTTTGTGATGTTAAATTCAATGTGCGCGGGAAATTGTTTTACTAATCGGTGAAATTTATTCGGACACCTGAGACTCGTTGGGCACGAATAAATTTTGCCGCCGTCCGCGAAGAATTTTTATGAGAGGACGGTGGACGGTGATGATTTTGATCTGAGTCCTAAATATTTTAAATAAATAAAATGACCGTATAAATTATTTTTAAAGCGTAAATAAATACTTGTGTGACGAGTTGTATGGAAACTATGAATTGTGAATTGTGTTATGACGTCGATTGATGTTTCGACGAGTAGGTCTATAAATAAAGGAGTCGTGTCAAAATTTTTCTAAAAATTATATTTACATACAAATCGAGTGTATATATTTAAATAATAACAAATCGAACCCTGATTGTTATGTGTACCATTATTTCGTGTATATTATTATTATTATGCGAATGTGTACGAGTTGGGAAACATATCGTTGGATAATTAGTTTAGTGAGGATAAGTCAAGCATAATTGGTCGTTTAACCTAGGTTGTTTCAATTTTGTAGGTTCGAGTCGAAGGACCCAGTAGTTGAAGTCGGGTTAGAGCCGAGTCAGTGTTAGTGTAAAGCTTCGCAAGGCAAGTACCCCTGAACAAATCTTTTACAGTTCAGTATATATGAATGATTGTTGATTTAAATTACGTACCGGAACAGAACGTTATAAGTTACGTATTCCCCATATTTAAATATGTTTTATTGACTGATGTTTTAGGGAAAAAGTAACTTCTGAAAATGCCTATCTCTAGATTATGATTAAATTGAAAAAAATTTAGAATGTGTGTTGTGAGATAATTGTTTAAAAAGAGATAGGTGTAATTGATTTTGAAAAGTGGATAAAAACGGATCAGATAGTGGATGGCTGCGTAAGAGGCCCGTAACGGCCCATCATGGTTGCGTAAGAGGCTAAGTCGGTTGTGTGCCCTATTTAGACCGCTTAGTCTAGCATAACAGAGACCTAGCTAGTCTCTGAGTTCCGGAACACATTGTGGTGGAATAGACTGATCAGCTGTCCCTAGGATTCGTCCAATTTTATATCTGATTTTGGTTTAGTGGTTCCCGTAATGGAACAAACGATTTTGTGGTCCCCGTAACGGAACAGATGATTTATGGTTCCTGTAATGGGACTGTGATTTTGGAAAAGAAATAGAATGCTAAAATTTGGACTCTGGTATTTCTACACAGCACACTACATATGATATTGTTTCTTAGAGCATGCTAGTTTTGATATCCAGTTTGTACCTGTTTTGCTTGTTTTCATAAACGAGACCTGATATATGTTCCTATACTATTTTTATATACCCTATTTTACTTTTTATTCATATAGTGGTATTGTTGAGCAATTGATTGCTCACCCTTGCAGCTTGTTTTGTACTTATTTATTGTCGATGTCTAGAAGACCGGGATAGAGTAGAGTGTCAGCCCCCTCCGGCCCCGGCTCCTCTGAGGTAGTTGTATCAGAACCTGAGGTCTGATGAGTTGCTGTAATAAGTTAGAGTTTCGGATTGTGGAATAAGTTAATTTTTGTGTTGTAACCTAAATAATACTTGAACCTGTATCGGCTCCTGATTTGGGGTCGTGTTTTATAATAAAGTTTAATTAGTAATTTATATTCATAGTTTGTTATATTTTGGTGACGTCAGCCCCTGACCCCGGGGTTGAGGTCGTCACAGAAAAACTATTAAATATGAATATTTTAAAAACTACTGATGTGGGGCCACTGGTGGGGCCCATTTTTTGTCAGTTAGTATACTTATTGCAACACCAAGTCTGTGTTGCTATACTCTGAAAATCCTGTTGTAATTGATATTTATAGAAACATATTTTACTGTGTTGCTATAGATTGACATTGATGTAAGGTTAGATACCTATAGTGACAAGTTTAGACCCAACACCGAAAAAGTGTTGCAATAGACCTATTTTGGCCTATAGCAACATTTTTAGGGGTCTATAGCAACACATTTTTGGTGTTGGTTAAAACCATCTATAGTGTAGTGAGGGGACGAATACGTTGATGGACCATTCCAAATACCAGAAGATGTGCTAATCATCTATACTATAGATCCTAACGGAAGACGAAGTGACCAGTTGACATTATTTAAGTCGCCGATAATAACCATTATCGTGCGAGCATTAGAATTCCTCCGGAAAAACTATTTACGGACGAAGACGTCATTCCCCCTCGCGTTGAGAAGAGGTTGGTAAGAAAAGGTACTCTAAACCAAGTTGATTTAATAGACCAAAAAAACCATAGACCTTATCTGGACCCGGCTAGTGGTAGCCCAGGATAGACAAAGGAAACTATGCGAACAAAACTCGTAAGGACATAAAGTATAAAGTAGTAGACTAAGTATTACTGAAGTGTCTCCCTGGGAGGGAGTGAGGAGATTTGGAAGGATAGAAAAGTTGAGCCAAGGTTCATTGGGATATTTGAAGTCTTAAAAAGAATAAGAAGATTGGCTTACGGGTTAGCACTATCCCCGAACCTTCAAAAGTCTATGGCGTGTACCACGTATCGAGGTTAGGGAATTTAACCGTAAACGTCAGACATGTGAATAAAAATGATCAAATAAACTTTTTAGGTCACACAACACTATATAAGGGGGTTGAATATAGTATTTATACAATCAAATCGATTTAGAACACAAGTATGTAACATTAATCAAGTTTATTCAATATAATAAGCTCTGTTACAAAGTAGGTTAAACTACTCTCTCAGTGATGAACAATATTACTAAGAGCTGCTAGGTTACAATGAATAATGTTCTCGTGAATGATAACACATTTAGGGTAAACCCTAAGCTGTGTTTATATAGTACACAGTTACAAGATATCTTCTAATTGACATGGAATATAATTCTGTCTCCTAAAATATATCAATCAGATTTTATCTTCTATAGTCCTATAGTTGTCCAACTCTCCATGCATATCTTCTTTTGTTTTAGTCCAGATCCTCTCCTGTAAATCAGCTGCATTCCTTATCTGAAGTACCCGCACTTAAGTCCTGATATAAATCCTGATGGCCTTAAGTTCTGATATAAGTTCTAACTTCATTAAGTGTTGATTTCCAGAAAGTCCTGATATTAAGTTCTGAAACTAAACACAACAGATTAGACATGACATCTCAAATATATCTAACAATCTCCCCCAACTTCTAAATTATGAAAAATATACAAGTTAATAGATTTGATGATGTCAAAAACATTTAAGTACAAATGCAATGAGAGTTATTTAGACAACTAATTACAACTTACAGTACATGCAACTTTACCAATAATACTAGATCAATCTGAATCCAAAGTGATTCCTTGTAAAGTCTTTTACCAGCTTGTCTTCAGCTTTTCTCAGAACTTCAACTAACTGTGCTTTGACTTGCATCGGTTCTTCATCTTCATTATCACCAATCTGATAAATGGTTGTTCTGAGTGCTAGAATGGATGTTCTTTCAAGACCATCTCCAAGTCTGATAACTCTAGGATGTGAAGAGTCTTCATTTTAGCATAGACACTTTCCTTTCAGAATAACTTCCACCTTAGCAGAGTTCTTCCTCATAAGAATTTCTCTTCTATCATCTTCAGTTATGTTTGGAATGTACTGAGAAGCCTTTGTACCAGAGATTCTGAGAAGATCTCTTATAGCCTTCAAAATATATCCTGACCATCTTGTTGTAACATTAAATTTTACTTCCAGAAGGTAGTGAATATGTTGAAGCTCTTTGACAGACTTCTTTAGCATATCAGTATCAGCTAGTCTGTAAGTTCTGCCGTCATTAAGAAATAAGATCAATTTCTCTTTTAGATCATCTTTATCATGATCATCCATCATAATTTGAGCAGACAGCACTTTGTCAAGGTGCTTTTGTTTGATTTGTTCATATGGTTTGTCTGTCAACATGAAAGGATGTCTGAGAGTAACTTCTACTCCTGTTTGTATCTTTTCTTCATCAGAACCTAATCCAGCTCTACCTCTAGGTTGCTTCGCTCTTAACCCAAATGTTGTAAGTTGATTAATCATTAGATTGGTCTTAGGTTCCACTGGAGTAGCTTTGTTCCATAGTAGCTTATTCTTATCAGCAATTGTCATCTTGTTCAAATCAACTTGAGCTATGTCAGAGGTTGATGTCTTGATGACTTGATCAAGATTTGATGTTTTATTTATACCTTGTTGTTCTGAAATGTCTTCACTCTGAATAACTTGAGCTATGTTAGAGGTTGTCTTAGATTCTTCTGTCATCTTTCTTCTTTTCAGAGTTTCAACAATTTCATCTTCAACAACTGTATCATCAAAAAACTGAACCATTTTGCACATATGATTCATCAGGATTTGAGTAATCTTCATCTCCTGTTTCTTTGTTGGTTCATCAATCTTTCCTTTCCCTTTTGCCTTGGGATCAATTTCAACTTGTGATCTTGTCTTGGGCTTTGAAGCCTCGGAAGTTGACCTTTCCTTGATCACAATGCCTTTTCCCTTAGGCCTTGGAGGTTTCTTTGCATTAGAAGCTTTAGATTTAAGATTTGTCTTCTTAGCTGCAAATCTAGTTTCTTCTTCCTTTAGAGTCTCTAAATCCATTCCAGGATTATCCTTGAGAAATAATCTTCTAGAAATTTCTTCATCAAGTGTCTGAATCTTGGGATCTTTATAGTAGATAGTAGTCTCCCTTCCCTTAAGTTTCAGAGTTTGTAAAAACTTCTGAGAGTCTTGACTTCCAGACAGAATCAGAATATCAGGATTTGTCATCAGACTTTGATCATCAGAACTTGCTTTCAAAACTTGAGTATTCATAGCTTCAGGACTTGTATTCTTCTGTGTAGAAGATTTGCTAGAATCAGAAATTAGTTTCTGTGAAGAAACTTTGCTGCTTTTCTTGCATTGACCTTGACCTTTGCCCTTGCTAGGGTTTCCCTGGTCATCTTCAGAATCATCCTTTTTCTTCAGAGTTTGGCTAGTTGAGCATTTGGACTTAACTACCTTCTCCTCCTTTTTGGCATCATCTGTCAGGAGTAGTGAGAGAAGAAGTTCCACTGAAGATTGGATTTCAGTTAATTGAATTTGTTGAGCAGCTTGATTTTGCAAGACCTCATCCAGTTGGGCCTGCTACTTTTCTTGAACTTTCTAAATTGCTTCCACTTTCTCTTGAATAGGTCTGATAAACCTCTTTTTATCTAGTTTGATCTTCATGTCTAGCTTATCAGCTATTTCTTGAAGTTTATCAACCTTTGCTTGAGTTGTGGAGTGTAGACCTTGAAGAGATTTAGTACTGAGAGCACTTACTTTAAGTTGTGTCTTAAAATCAGAATTTGTCAGCAACTCATCAACGTTTGAAATATGATCTTTCAGAAAATATGAGCTTGGAATGAAGTCAGGTTCATTCCACTTCTTGGTCCATTCAACTCCTTCGTGAGTTTCTTCCCATGGAACAAGAGCATCTTCTTCAACAAATTTAAGTAGTGCCTCATTTCCAAGAATTGGAGCATTGTCTGGAACACTTGCTGGAGCATTGTCTCCAGAAGTTGATAACATCTCCTCATCTTCTGATAACACAAGAGTGTGTGTAGCTGAAGGAGATTCTGGAACAACTTCATTTGTTTTAG
This sequence comes from Apium graveolens, assembly GCF_009905375.1. Lineage (NCBI taxonomy): Eukaryota > Viridiplantae > Streptophyta > Magnoliopsida > Apiales > Apiaceae > Apium > Apium graveolens. Next base: position 162,318,314 of record NC_133654.1, on the reverse strand, counting down.
GATCCAAATCTAGAATTGGAGTAGTAGGAATATCAGCATTTAATGGAGAAACAGGTGAAGTTGACTCCTTTGCTTGTGGTGCTTCCAGATACAAGATAGTTGGTATATGTAACCTGTGAATATCAATTTCAGGACTTAATCCTGAATCTTCAACTGTAGCTTGGATTGGAGAGTGAGGTGGAGAAATCACAGGTTCTGATCTGTGAACTTCAGGAATTTCAGATTCCTAAATCAGAATTTCTCCAGGTGCTGGAAGGGCTTCAATTACTGTAGGTTCTTGTGAGATCAGAGATTCCTGATCCCCTTCCTCAGCTTCTTCAACATCTTCAAATTGAATTTGTGCCATATGCACACCTACTCTTGTCTTCTTTGATCTTCTGGATGGTGGAGAGATATGATATGTATCAGAATTTACTGATCTTTTCCTTTTCAATATGCCAGAACCCTTAGCTTCATTCTCCTTCTGAAGAGTTGACTCTTCAGCTTCTACTGTCACGGTTCTAATGCAGGAACCTGGACCTGTTCATCCTCATCAGATTCATCCCTCAGAATAATCCTCCTTCTTCTCTTTGGTGGAGATTTAGGCACAAAGATAGTTCTTTTGGGCCTAGAGGATTTGTCAGATTTTACAAATGGCACCTTTTGAGATGTACCAGAGATTGGTTTGGATTTGAGAGGTGAGGTTCTGATGGTAGGTGCTGATGATTGTGGTTGAGAGGATTGTGCTGGTTGAAAGTAGGTTCTGATGGTAGGCTGTGGTTGAGAATTGGTAGGTTGTGTAGGTGGAGGTTGTGATGGTTCTACATTAGGCTATATGGTACTGTATGTATGAGGATCGGAATTTACTAAGAACTGTTTTACAGATTGAGGAATTTGGAGGGATCTTAGTATATTCTTCTTATTATCAGCAGATAATAAGTCTGTGAAAGCCCTTTTATGAAGTTTAAAGGGTTCAATTGTCTCACTAAAATTTTGGGGTGCATCAGAATAACATAAATTATATATAAGCTGACAGAATCTAGCAAAATAAACTGTGTTGCTATCTTCTTTCATCCTATCACCTATAAATCCCAAAATTGCAGTAGTATAATCAAAATGAGTTTGATTAAGAAGGGCATACCCAATTTTCTGACTCATTATTGGGATAGCATCAAAGTTGGAGCATTTGTCGGCAAAGGCTTTGGTAATGTAGTCGAAAAAAAAGCTCCATTCCCTCCTTATGTAGGGCCTCTTCAATTGTGCCAGCTTGGACAAACATTTCTCAGAGCCTAGATTTGCCATCATATTTTGAAGAGCTGACTCCCCAACTTGTGAACTGTAAGTACAGTTTTCTGGTAGATGCAAAGCTTGTCGAATAGTAGACAAGGTAACCAGATGCTCATCTTCCCCTGTTGAAAAAATAATACTTGGGGACCCATTTTCACCACCATCATCATATACCCCAGACCTCCAGAACTCCAGAATTTGTTTGCCTGAGAGGAGCTGTGGTTGGGTCAGAGCATAACCAATTTCACTTCGAGCAAGAAAATCTTGAATGAAGTGAAGTTCAGAAGGAGCATCGTCCTTGTAGAGAATAACCATGTAGTTGTTGGGAATAAACTTGGCTCCATCATAAATAAGATCCTTTGGTACCATTTCTGTGAAAAATTAAGTGAAAAGTTGTGTGTACGCAAGGTGTTTGATAAAATTCCTGTAAAAAATAGCTTCAGAGAATAATAGAGAGTAAAAGAGAGATTAGAAAAGAGTAAAAGTAGGTAAAAGATTGTAAAATCTTTTATCTCTCATATATATATACTATCCACTAGTTACAACGGCTAAATTCTGAAGCAGAACCGATATTGGACACTTGGCAGCATGTAATCAGTCAAAACATTATTAGTGGGCACGGTAAACATGCCGTAATTATTGCTCACATGCGGTTACCAAAATAAACACGCAACCCATTAACCAAATGATTATCAATGTTTTTATCTCACTTAATTATTTTATGATAAATATGACCGTTACAGTAAAAACTACAAATAAGTCAAGTAAATAAGTAATGCCATGTAAGCATCAGAGTTTCCATCAGGATTTGCATTAGAACTTGACTATTATCAGAATTTAATGGTCATCAGAACATGGCTACTGTACTTAAAAAGTGAATGACTGTTTCTGTGATTCTTCACACAAATACTGACTGGTTTCTTCAGAGTTTAATCATCAGAACATAATCAGAACTTGTCCTCAGAATTTATGCAAATAATGCTTAACTATTTATCTGAAACAACTTAATCACCACAGTAATTTTCATCATTCAAATGGAGTGATAGTGTGTGTATGTGCAAATGATCAGATAAAGATTAAAGTCTAATAAACTTCAGTATATCTTAGAAATAAGGCATAACTAAGAAAAGTGCTTAAAATCTTTGTTTAATTTTGAAGTCTACTATAGAATAAATTTATTCAAGTATCCACCTAACTGTTTGTGCTCATTTTATGTATCTTTTGAAATTCTTTTGGCAGTGGCTTCTCAGTGTAAATGAGTTACAACGACTATCAAAATTTATTGTGTTATCAGAATATTTCTCCAGTAATCAGAGAATGTGAAAAGTCACCAAAAAAAATTTGTTTTTCTAATGCATATTACTTAATACCAGCAATGCACTTGGATCTTCCCTGTCACATATTTACTCTAGATCTCAAAGGAGTACCTGATTTCAATTTTTCTTTTCTTTTATTTTCTTCAGATAATTGAGGCTTATAAAGCATGTAGATAATTGACAGATAAGAAGCAATAATCTAGTTTGTGACTTAGTAATAAGATACAAGGAGTAAATTTGACTAAGATCAAAATCAGAGTTTGCTTGTGTTATGGATTTCCACATAAATAACTAATTCAAACATGGGATACACAGTCTGTTAAAGACTACTAAGTCAACAGCTAACAAATAATCCTCATTAGAGTGAATAGTCACAGAACATTCAAAACACTTTCAGAGTTTATAGAATCACATCAGATAACAGTCAGTATTTAATATGTTACAATTTAAGCACATATTACATGGAGATAAGACAATCTGTAAACTCTGATCATAAATTCTGATCATAAATTCTGATGCGTGAGAACAAAAACTAAACAGATTTTGAGAAAGAACCTGAAACCATTCCAAGTTCATTTACCAGTCTTGTAAAAGTAGCTTCACATATTGGTTTTGTGAAGATATCTGCTAGTTATTGATCTGTTGGGACAAAATGCAATTCCACTGTACCTTCCATCACATGTTCTCTTATGAAATGGTACCTAATGCTGATGTGCTTTGTCATTGAGTGTTGAACTGGATTACCTGTCATAGCAATAGCACTTTGATTATCACAGTAAATGGGTATTTTAGAAATTCTAACCCATAGTCCAGTAACTGATTCTTCATTCAAAAATATGTGCACAACAGCTTCCTGCAGCAATATATTCTGCTTCTGCAGTTGATGTGGAAATTGATTTCTATTTCTTGCTAAACCAAGAAACCAATCTGCCTCCAAGAAATTGGCAGCTTCCACTGGTGCTTTTCCTGTCTATTTTGCATCTTGCAAAGTCTGCATCTGAGTAACATATTACCTTAAAATCTGATTCCCTAGTATACCAGAATCCTAGATTAGTTGTACCCTTAAGGTACTTGAAAATTCTCTTCACAGCTGTTAGATGAGGTTCTCTTGGATCAACCTGAAATCTTGTACAAAGACAGGTAGCATACGTGATATCAGGTCTACTTGTAGTTATATAAAGTAAAGAGCCAATCATACCTCTGTAGTTAGTAATATCTACTGATGCTCCAGTATCTTTATCTAACTTTGTTGCAGTGGCCATGGGAGTTGATGCAGTAGAACTGTCTTGCATTCCAAATTTCTTGAGTAAATTTCGGGTGTACTTGGATTGATTTATGAAAGTACCTTCTTCAATTTGCTTGACTTGAAGTCCCAGAAAATAGCTCAACTCTCCCATCATACTCATTTGATATCTTGACTGCATTAACTTGGAAAATCTTTCACAAAGTTTTGTATTTGTAGAGCCAAAGATGATATCATCAACATATATTTGTACCAAAAGTAAGTCCTTTCCATGGTTGAGATAGAACAGTGTTTTATCAATTATTCCTCTCGTAAATCCACTTTCCAGAAGGAATTGAGCTAGAGTCTCATACCATGCTCTAGGAGCTTGCTTAAGGCCATAAAGTGCTTTGTCAAGCCTATAGACATGATTTGGAAATTTGGGATCTACAAAGCCTGGAGGTTATTTAACATATACCTCTTCCTCTAATTCTCTATTGAGAAAAGCACTTTTCATATCCATTTGAAAGACTTTGAACTTCTTGTGAGCAATATAAGCCAAAAAGATTCTTATGGCTTCCAATCTAGCAACTGGAGCAAATGTTTCATCATAGTCAATACCCTCATGTTGAGAGTAACCTTTAGCAACCAGCCTTGCTTTGTTTCTTGTAATTATGCCATCACTGTCAGTTTTATTTCTGAACACCCATTTTGTGCCAATAATGGACCTGTTCTTTGGTCTTGGCACTAGGTTCTAGACTTTATTTCTTTCAAATTCATTTAACTCTTCCTGCATTGCTTGCACCCAATTAGCATCTTGAAGAGCTTCTTCCACTTTCTTTGGTTCACTCTGAGATAGAAAAGAATGATAGAGACATTCATTTGTTGTTGTTGTTCTAGTTCTGACTCCTGCTTCAGGATATCCAATTATTAAGTCAGGTGTATGTGATTTAGTCCACTTCCTTGTAGATGGAAGTTGATCTCTAGAACTGGATTCTCCCCCATGATCCATGCTGTCTCCATCAGCATTTTCTGATGCTCCCCCTGATGTTATGCTCTCTGAAATTCCAGAATTTGAGTTGGATCCTTCAGGAATTGAAGAATCAGATTCCAGAATTATCAGAATTTGGCTCATCAGAACTTGATGAATCAGAACTTAAAGAGCCAGTGACTGGTTCTGATGCTTCTTGAGAGTCTTGAGATGTGGCAGGATCATTAGCTTGCTCCCCCTGAACAGGTGCATTTTCCTTTGGAGCATTTACCACAGTTTCAATGACGTCAGAGTTTAACCCATCAGAACTTACAGGATCAGGACTTAGGTCATCAGAATTTACAGAATCAGAATTTACATCTTCATTTTCAAATCTCAGCTGATCATGATCATTGAAATCTTCAAGTCCAGTAATCTTTTTATCATCAAAAGATACATTGATAGATTCCATGACAACCCGTGTTCTTAAATTGTAGAATCTGAAGGCTTTTGTGGAAAGTGGATATCCAACAAAAAGTCCTTCATCGGCTTTTAGATCAAATTTTGACAGCTGTTCAGGATGAGTCTTAAGAACAAAACACTTGCATCCAAATACATGAAAGTATTTCAGATTTGGCTTCTTTTTCTTCACCATCTCATATGGTGTTTTTCCATGCTTGTTTATGAGTGTAGTATTCTGTGTAAAATAAGCAGTCTGCACAGCTTCAGCCCAAAAATAGGTTGGTAGCTTTTCTTTATCAAGCATAGTTCGTGCATCTTTAATAAGAGTCATGTTCTTTCATTCTACAACTCCATTCTGCTGTGGAGTTCCAGGTGCATAAAATTCATGCTTTATTCCATGCTCTTTGCAGAACTCTTCCATGATTGAATTCTTAAACTCAGTGCCATTATCACTTCTTATTACATTAACAGAATCGTTAAATAATTTATCCAACTGTCTGACATGATCAGTTAGAGTAGATGCAGTTTCATTCTTCTTGTGCAAGAAATACACCCAAGTTTATCTTGTGAACTCATCCACTATAACCATAGCATATTTCTTCTTTGCAATAGACATGACATTGATTTGACCAAATAGATCAACATGCAATAAGTGATAAGGCTCAAGAATTGAGGATTCAGTTTTGCTCTTGAATAAAGATTTTCTTTGTTTTCCCTTTTGACATGAGTCACAAAGACTATCAGGAGCAAATACTGATTTTGGCAGTCCTCTCACAAGATCTTTCTTTACCAGCTCATTTATGTTGTTGAAGTTTAAATGAGAGAGTCTCTTGTGCCAATTCCAGCTTTCTTCAATTGATGCTCTGCTTAACACACAGATTGCAGAACCATTAGAATTTGTTGAAAGTCTGGCTTCATATATGTTACCATGTCTGTAACCTTTCAGAACCACTTTACCTGTAGAATTACTTACAACTTCACAGTGTTCTTCAAAGAAATCTACATGATAACCTCTGTCACAGATTTGACTCACACTTAGCAGATTGTGTTTAAGTCTTGAGACAAGAGCTACTGTTTCAATTATGACATTTCCAAGATTGATATTGCCATATCCCAAAGTCTTTCCCATGTTGCCATCTCCATAAGAAACTCCTGGGCTAGCTATCTCCACAAAGTCTGATAGCAGGGCTTTATTTCCAGTCATATGTCCTGAACATCCACTGTCCAGGACCAGGATGTTTTTCCTGTTACCCTGCAATCACAAAGACCACTATTGGTTAGTTTTAAGGACCCAGACTTGCTTGGATCCCTTGGCCTTTTTAAGTTTGTTAGCATTTGCAGCGGATTTAGTTTCAGAGTTTATGCTAACATGCTTTTTATCGGACTTTGCATCAAAATTTACACTAGAAGGAATTACATTAACTTTCTTTAAAGAAGGTTTTATTTGATAATAATCATAGTATAAACTATGATAATCCTTACAAGTATAAATAGAATGCCATAAACTACCACAATAAAAATAAGGATTTTGTGGTTTAAACCTAACCGACTAACTCTTAACTCCAGATCTAGGAGGTAAAGAGTTTATATCTTTATTTTTCCTGCAAAAAGAAGCAAGATGGTTAGAGTTTCCATAATTACAACATTTCTTTCTAGGAGCATTAGGAACAGGCATATAATTATTGCTTTTATTCACACCTTCCTTCCCATTCCTATTTTTTCTAGCTTCCTTGACCTTGTTCACATTTTTAATCTCTTTCAGCTTATACGTAAGCTGCTTCTTTGTCATTAAGCCAACATTTACCACAGTTGATTTATCCTGTTTTAAATTATTAGAAGTTGACTTTTCTTTGACTTCTGTTTAGAGTCTTTCATCTTTTCAGATTTTGACTTGTCAGAATTTGACACAAACTTGACAGGATTAACTTTAGGCTTTTCAGCTTTCTTGGTAAAGTTTGGTTTAGATGACACAGTTTCCTTTTCTTCTTTATCATCTAGGTAACCTAGACCTTCTTTCCAATTTCCATTTTTTAAGATTTTCTGAGTTGTTCTTCCAGAGTTAGTCCAAGTTTTGATTATCTCCTTTTCCTTTTCTAGTTCAGATTTAAGAGATTTATTCAGTTTTAGCAGTTCATCTTTAACATACAAAGCCTCATATCTTTCTTTCTGAGTTTGATGAAATATAACTAACTCTTTTTCTAAGTAGTCATTTATGTTTCTAAGAGCAAGACTTTCATATTTTAATCTTTCATTTTCTAAAGTCTGATCTCTAAAACTAATAAACATGGTTTTAAGATAAAATCTTAGCTCAGAAATATCATCAGTATGAAAAGCAAGAGTCGAATGAGGTACCTTCAATTCAGCAGTTCCAGAACTGCTATCAGCATTTTCCATCAAAGCATAGTTCACCTCTTCTTTAGAATCTGAAGTGTCTGCCCAGTTTTTCTTCTTTATGATAAGTGCCTGTCCTTTATCACCTTTTTCTTTCTTGCAGTCAGGAGAGATTTGGCCTCTTTCACCACAATTGTAGCATTTGACATTTGAGTTGTCTCCTCTGTCAGACTTTCCTCCTTTGCCTTCAGTCTTTCTGAACCCTTTCTTTTCAGAACTTCCACCTTTCCTAGAAAACTTCTTGCCCTATTTGAATTTCTTGTAGGCTATCTTTGTGATACCCTTCACCATAAGAGCACACAGTTGCATCATCTCTGCATCAACATCCACTTCAGATAAAGTTTCAGATTCTGAATCATCATCATCAAAATATGATGACTCTGAATCAGACTGTATGATAAGAGCCTTTCCTTTTCCCCTCTTTGAGACAACCACTTTAGGAGATTCCTCCTCAGCTTTAAGAGCAACTGTCTTTTACTTTCTTCCATGCCTTTTGCTCCTTTGATCCATCGCAAGTTCATGAGTCTTGAGCATACCATAAATTTCATCAAGAGTAGTTTCAGCAAGGTCATAGTTGTCTCTTATGGTAGTAGACTTCAAATCCCAATTTTCAGGAAGAGCTAAAAGGAATTTTAGATTTGAATCTTCAAGATCATATTCCTTGTCCACCAGTGATAGATCATTCAAGAGTTTGGCAAACCTGTCATATAAATAAGTTAATGATTCATCAGCTTTTGAATTAAAGTGCTTATACTCTTGTGTGAGTATAGTCTTCCTATTCTTTTTGATGGCTTCTGTTCCCTGTCATCTTGTCTCCAAAGCTTCCCATATTTCCTTTGTAGTCTTGCATCCATTTACCCTGTTTGACATGACATTGTCAATTATACTATGAAGCAGATGCCTTACCCTTGCATCCTTGGAAATAGATGAGATGTCTTCAAGTGTGTAATCACCTTTCTCTTTTGGTATCATCTTTGCTGGTTGATCAGCAACTGTAACAGAGAGCTTGGTAGGCTTATATGAGATGAGATGTCTTCAGGTGTGTAATCACCTTTCTCTTTTGGTATCATCTTTGCTGGTTGATCAGCAACTGCAACAGAGAGCTTGGTAGGCTTATATGGTCCATCATTAATTCTATCAAGGTATTCTGGATCTGTGGCTTCCGGAAACATAGCCATCTTTACCTTCCATAAAGGATACACAGATGCTCTCAATATGGGAACCCTAATATTCTCATATCGACTGTGTGTTTGATTGTTCTGAGTATCTTGAGTTTTGGTGGGCTTATGTGGAGTTTGTATTTCGTCAGACATGATTGTAAACTGGATCTCACTGTTTGTATATCAACAGAGATGCTCTGATACCACTTGTTAGGTCACACAACACTATAGAAGGGGGTTGAATATAGTGTTTATACAATCAAATCGATTTAGAACACAAGTATGTAACAGTAATCAAGTTTATTCAATATAATATGTAACACCCCCAAATCCGGGGTCGGGGATCCGGGTTGTCACGAGTTCCATTTCCCTTAATAACACCCAATCTTAATAATTAATCAACTAATATGTACTGTGACCCCACAATAAACACACACACCACACGTTATAGTCTCAGAGATGAACATCCAAAAAATAATCACAAGTCATTTTATTCCACAATTATCTGCCAATACACCTTAAAAGGTTTTCTGAATAAATTTATATTTTCTTTGCCATTATTACAATTCATAAATATACATAAATCTGGTACATCAAAAGTTGAAGCCTAGTCTATTGGTAGTTCCCACCTCAGCTACAGCGACTTCAATGCCTATAGGAAGCTGCGGAACGCTTCCTATCCGCTCACGAATTGGGAGCTTGGTCCTGTTCATCTTGTCTATCTGATGTTGTGTGATGAAAGAAGAAAGCAAGGGTGAGCAGCAAGCCCACCAAAATAATATGTATAATGATTAACAATATATGAGCCTTCTCATAGTACTCATGAAAGTCTTGGTCAAAAGAAATGAACCAAGTTGATATCTTAATGCGATGAAGTCGCAAAATATTCAGTATATATATACATATATACTTTTCAAAATATTGGAAGTCCTCTTCCATGCATAATATACACCGAGTTCCAGTGTATAACTGTATAAAAATATCGTTACAAGGTGATCTCATATATCTAACCTTGTCTCAATGTTTTTCTGAAAATCTTTATCATACATAAGATAATCATTTACTAGATATAAGTTTAAAAGATGAAGTTACAAGATACTCCAATATACTTATATCTTTTCCAAATACTTATATCTTTTCCAAATACTACTTGAACTACCACCGTTCAAGTTATAATTAGTTTCAAAAGTTCATCACATAGATGAGACTACAAGACCAGATTTGAATAGATTAAATCTTTTAAAATATCATCAAAATAAAATGAAGTTACGAGATACTTCATTTGATGCAAACATCATTTTGAAAACTTGACCCTGCCAACACTCAACAATCGCCCAACCGTAACCTTTCTATCGAAGTGCTCTGGGTAGTGTTGCAGAAATATCCAATTGGATGATGAACTCATTACGGGAGTTTTCCGCGTCAGGAAGACCACTTACGATGATCAGTCGTAGTAGTGCAACCCCACCATTTTCTACATGTGGAGGAGAACCTGTCGGATTTACTTATCAACCGAACACAGGACTCCTAAGGAATGGACCGTCTTAGCGGAACTTCCAGGCTATTTGGGCCAATATAATTAGGCTGGGCCGGTGCCACTCGACCACTTACGCCACTCCTAGTTCAGATGAAATCCATGACTCTGAAACGTAAAGCTCGTTCCCCCTTTCCCCAAGTAGAAACTTGTTGATACGACTCCACCCAGAAGTGGTATCTAGCTGGAAAGGAAAACTCACCGATATTTCCCAGGCGATGCCTATTAATTGATTAACTTGTTCCAAGAATTTTACTTCCCGAATGTTGGGTAAGTAATCAAAAACTCTTTTATCAAAATAGCAACCTTGTTGCGAATATACAATACACCACAGAGCCGGATCCCTCAGGTTTTGAGCGAGTATTTAAATCCCCTTCGAAAGGAGGATCTTAAATATAAAAATGAGTTTTGGGATCCGCTCTAACTTTTAAAATCATTTTGAAGACACGCAAAACATTTTTAAGAATGTTTGGAGTGATGCTGATTTAATAAAATAAATCAGTCCCAATATATTAGAAAATATCTGAATATTATTATTTAAATAATATTCCCATAAAGAATAATCTTTATAAAAATAATTGAAGTAGAAGTTTTAAAACTCATACTTGAATGAATGTTAAATAACCAAAGATATACTTATACAAAAGTACTATCTTTATTTGAATAATCGAAAATAAGTTTGATTATCGAAACATTATTCTTTAATAAAATAAAGAATATTATTAAATAATAAGCGGAGTCATAATACCTCGAATGAATATTATAAATAATATTCATTAAATAAAATAAACGGAGTCATACATCCTCAAATGAATATTCAAATAATATTCATTAAATAATATCACTGAGTCATAAGCCCTCGAATGAATATTCAAAATAATATTCAATTAATAAAATAAAAGGAGTCCAAGTCCTCAGATGAATATTCAAGTAATATTCATTTAATAAAATAAAAGGAGTCATAAGTCCTCAGATGAATATTCAAGTAATATTCAATAAATAATATAAAGTTATCGAATAAACCTTATTCGATTAATAGTTTTGAAAACAATTCATATGTATATATATATATATTATACTCGGGAGCCTCGCTTCCCGGTTTTAGAAATATGTTCACCTTTTGATCCCCTATACTAAGGGTAAACTCAAATACTGCTTATTTCTAGCATAGGTATTATGCAACTATAAGCATTTGAACCAACAGATATATAATCAAGAATATGAAACAGGCATGCATATATACCATATCACATGCTCCAATATATCGCAAGAATTTGCTAAATAACCAATATGCATTTATCACAAGATCATGCATATACATATGTATACATCACAACAACAGTATAACGGGTAGAAAACTTGCCTGAGCGACTAGGGGTGATAAAAGGCTCAGGACGAGTCTGGTAACCTATAAACAACAAGTAAGTTGGAATTAAACCAAAGTCACTTGTAAATCTATACTTTAACTAACTTAGACTTTAACGCTTGTTTTGCGCTTACTGATTCTCTTAAGTCACTGGAGTACCCTCGGCTCCACCATTTTTAATAATTTAACCATTACGAGTTTTAAGGCGATTCCTTCGCGAGTGTCTTACCAACTTCCTAACACTCTTACCATAATTGTTTCATACATTAATTAACCCTTTTTGGTCTTTAACCTATGTTTCAAAGTAAGGCGAGGGGAAAAGTTTCGTTCGCGAAACGCCGTTACTTAAAACGGTCGTTTCTCCTAAACCGTACATCAGAATCAAGCGAACTACATATCAAAATGAAGCTCGTAACATGAACTATCTAAACATGGCAATGGTCATAATCTAGCAGGGAGTTCTCAGGTCCAAATGTTATGAAAAAAAGCAGTCTAAAGTAAATCGGACATTACGACGGCTATGTTTACGCGATTTCCCAAATTTAAACCAATTCAAAACAACCACAATTCAACCCCAATTCAAAACCCAATAAAAACTCCATCCATATCACTTTACAACAGCCCCAAATCAACTCATTATAATCAATTTACTTAATCCTAGAACTTGAATTTAAACTATACTACATTCTTTAATCAAATCACAAGATTTCAACATTCCAATCTCCACCATTTCAACCCAACTCTAAACCATCCATCATTAAGCTACTCTAATACCAAAACAACCAAAATCACACTAATATACAAAGTAAAGCTAGGGTTTGGAGATGATATACCTTCCTTGAAGTGGTGTGAGTAGCTAGGAAGCCTTAGGAAGCCTTGAGGAGTCTTAGGAATGCTTGGATCTTAAAGGAAAAGCAAGAAAAATCAAGTTAAAAACCTTGAAATCACTATTCATTGTCTTCTTCATTAATTTATTGGAGAAGATAGAGAATGAATGGGATGGTTAAACTTATAATATAGCCATATCTATGCATAAGGAATACTAGGGAATTATCTTACCAATTTAGGAAGCTTGAATCTTGGTTTTTTGAAATTCTTGCTTCTTAAAAAATGAAAAAGCCGAGAGCAACTCTTGGTTGAATGAAAGAAATGATTTTGTGTTTTGCTTTGATTTGTTTTGGTTGGTTGTTTTTTTGTTTTGATTTGTTTTGGTTAATTAGCTTATTAACCTTGTCTTTGTGTGGTTTTAATTCAACCACATCTCCTTCCCTTATGTCATGCTTATGTCATGCTCATGATGTCATCCTCCCCTCCTTGTCCTCTTCTCATTGGTTGGGTGATATCATCCTCTTTAATCCCTTTGATTAACTTCCTAATTGTTTGCCTAATGACCGCTGATCTGTTATACGGTTCGCTTAACTTTCGTTTTCGTTTATCGTTTGAGGGATCATACCCGGGATCTTATTACTTAGGTTCCCTTAACCTTTCTCAATATATTATATTCCTTTTATGATCCTCTCTTATAATCCTTTAATTTAAATCCTTTTTATCCTGTTACCTTATACTCAATTCTTTCCGTATCTAGTGGATTTCCGGGAAAAATCAAAGTGTTCGGAATTGGATTCTGACGATCTTTACATACACTTATATACCATGTAGAGTACTAATAAAATCTCAGAATATCCATAACAGAACCCCTACATAGTGTGGCAAGCAAATTTTCTCATTCAGCAAAAACACTATTCACAAGGGTTACAAAAAGTTCAAAATTTTGGGGGTTATTACAGTCTCCCCTCCTTAAAAGGATTCCGTCTCGGAATCAAATAGAAAATGAATCGGGATACTCTCTTAGCATTGCACTTTCTAACTCTCGAGTAAATTTTCCCACACTGTGGTTCTACCATCAAACTCTGACTAGTTTGATAACCTTTTTCCTAGGCAATTGTTCCTTTTTCAATCTATACCCTTCCTGGTTGCTCCATATAGGTTACGTCGGGTTGCATGTCTGTGCGCTCATATGCCCCTATTTATCTGGCATCCGAATTACACTTTCTTAACATTGATACGTGGAACACGTTATGAACTTGTTGCAGGTTCGGGGGTAAGGCTAGCTCGTAAGCCAACTTCCCAATCCGTCTTAGTATCTCAAAAGGTCCAATGTATCTTGGGCTTAGTTTTCCTTTCTTTCCGAACCTCATCAATCCTTTCCAAGGGATACCCATAACATTACTAGGTCCCCTATTTCATACTCTTTGTCCTTTTTGAGTCAAATCAGCATACCTCTTATGTCCATCTTGGGTTACTACCAGTCGTCCTCTGATTAGATCTATTATATCCCTGGTCCTTTGGACTACTGCGGGTCCGAGCATCTTGCGCTCTACAACTTCATCCTAACATAAGGGAGATCGACATTGTCTTCCCTCAAGGATCTCATAAGGTGATATCTCAATACTGACATATGATCTATTGTCGTAAGAAAACTCAATCTGTGTTAAGTGATCATTCCAAATTCTTTCAAGTCTATTGCACAGACTCTCATTATAGCTTTTAGCATTATAGCTTTTGCTTCTCAATACCCATTCTTTTCCAGTTCGTAATCGCTACTACCTTCCGTTCCTAATATTATACTGGTTATACTTTTGCTCGTTAGCGTTCTATAACCTTTTAATAACCACGTCAACCTTAGTATCACGAATGTGTTTCCATCCCGAATACCACCATAGATTTACTCCTCCTTTTTCAGCTGTTTCTATTTTCCAAAGTTTGATCAATCATATAGAAGTAAAGGAATTTGTTGAGAGATCACTATGATCATGAACACTTGTTCTATTGCATAGTTAGTACAGAAGGTGGCCAGCCTTTAGTACTTGACAAGCAATTAAACAACATGTGGTATCCTACTAGGCTTCTATCACACAGATAGATAGTCATTCGGCAATACCTCCCCTTCTGGAAGGGTTGTTCTTCTCAGCTTACATGAAATGAAAAGGAGAGAAAAGAACGAATTGAAGAGAATTGTATATATATAAAATATACTGCCACAAAATATCTGGCGTGGAATCTACCTCTGAACTATAGAGGTTTGTCATAGGAGAACAAAACATATGTGTATATATATCAAGTATTATCGCATCGCATTTCACATGCTTAATATTTTGCTATTCTGTCCATCATTCTATGGACTCATGCTCTTCCTCGAGCTTATACTCAATCACCTTTGAAACTCCCTCGACACCGAAAATCGAATCTGGAATCTCATTTTATACATCATCGATACTAGAATTTTGTGCTTGCACCACAACCTTCCTCGTATAGTAATACGACTCTCTATTGATAAGAGGGAACCAATTTTCAATAGGTAGATACTCCACTTAATTAGTCTATCAATGATAACTTATACACTACCACGACCCGATTAGTGGTACTCAATCTCAACACCCATTCCAATACAACTCTCACGGTTGTAATCAGCTCATTACTCGTAGAATCATTGCTGCCTTACTATGGTCCACCACTGACCTACTGTAGTCATTCATTTTCCATGAAGTCTTAATAGCTAACCATACGGAGTCCATACATCTCGTATCTAATTCTTCTAAGGAGGTAACATAATCACCATTCATGATTCATGAAGAGCACTCCTGATCCTGACGTACATTCATGACATGAAGCAGATAAAATTGCAGAAGAGTTTCAGTCAAAGCAACGATAGCAGGTTAATACCATTCTTAATCGTATGCCCTAAATAGAAGACTTAACTCAAAGGTTCGTCTAGTCCTTTTTGAAATATGGTCCTGACTTATCTCAAGATAGTACCTTCTGAGATACATAGCCCGTTCATGGCGATTATACGAATTAAACCTTTACCAAACTACTATTACGGTTGGGTATTGCACAGTCATCAGAAGGAATGTCAATCTTCCGAACCATAATACAACCTTCATAGCTTCAACCATTATCACTGTATTCTTTTGGCACAAACGCCTATAATTATCCTCTTACCTTTAAAGTGTCGGCCACCTCTTTGGCCTTTCCTGATAGTAAAATTTCCTTACAGTCAATGTCATTTTAACCACCTCCAAATAAATTTTCTACCTCATTTCAATCACTGCTTATGTGAAGATGTTTTCCCTAAAATCTGATGAGTAAAAAAAAAATATCACCATTTTTCCATAAGTTATTGCCTCAGTCTTTAGAGGTTAATCACTGTCACTACTGACTCTCAATCATACTTAGAACATCTTTTATCTTAAGTCCTAATTGCCCTGAACAATTTCGACCTTTACTGGTCCGATCCATACTTTCTCGTGGTTTAACACGTGCCCCACTGGGCATCATTATAATTACGTCATATTTCCTTTATCAACATTTATATTCTTGAGAATTTTGAATATTACCTTTCTCCTTGTAAACCTCTAAGGTTATCCTTAAATCGTTCCTCCCGTATGCATATCAAAATACCATTTACTAATACTAAAACCATTGTCTATGTACTTCTGAAAAATTTCTTTCTGATCTTTAAAGGTTGTTGTTACCTTGATCCTTTCCAATTCATACTGTCAAAACTCATACTATCCCTATTAAGGGTGAAATGCCAACCTTTATGCATTCCCCTGGGATTCATTTTAAGTTACCGATGTTCTATCCTTAATTCCATCTTTAGAAAAAGTACATGCATCCTTCCATGGATAAATCAAGTCATATATCCCTGATGAGGGTGTCTTAATCAATCATTCCCACCTCGATAGTATATGCCTAATTTCACAATAACATCTGTATTCAAAATGAGGTTAATCAATATGGCCTCCAAAAGATAACAACGGTTATCCGCTTTTCTTGCCTAATTTGGTAACGATAACAAGGATGTTCTGGAAGATATTGGTTGTGTTCAACGTGAACCTCTTCTTAATAATTCCTTATTTACTTTTGTTGTTTATCTCAACAGTCACCTCAATGTTGGGATATCTTTCGTACCTGGCGTCTCCCTTTCTGGGTATCAAGCCACCGGTCTTACACTTCACATTCTTGAGGGTCACTTCCTTCATCCAATTTTCCTAATTTCTTACTTTCTTGTCTCCTCAGTCTATCCGTGTCTCAATATTTACCCTTCGAACTAACTCAAGGTTTCCTCAAATCCTCCCAACTTACAGGGGATAAAATATATGTATCTCTTATTCCTTCAACCATCAATTTAACTCAGGGTGAATCACCCTCATCCTGACGATTACATACTTTTCTATTTCTATTGCTACGTGTCTTTAGGGTTTCCTCATACCCAACTTCCTTATCATTCCTCAAACTCTATTGCCTTTATATTCCTTTCCACTTCAGTTTCTTTTTTTTCTTTTTTTTATTTCTCTTATCATTATTTCATGAACCAACCCAACATAAGCATCGATTTCAAACATCCCATCATTCTGGATTCGTGTCCTCAGAACGAATCTTGACAACTTTTACCACTTAGATTCATAATTCATCATACTCTTCTGCCTTTGTTCTATCTCTAAAGCTTTTACACTATCTCCATACCCTTGGGAAGTACTTTCCTAAAAACAATTGACTGAACTTAAATCAGTTTATTATAATCTCTTACTCCGTGCCTTCCTTGGTCTTTTACCAGTGGGTGGTCTCTCTCTTAGGAGGGTAAGTGACAAAAACACTCTTTTCTGATTCGTCAATCATTTAGAATCTCAAATGATTCCTGTATTTCCTTTAGCCAGGCTCTTGCCTCGACTGGGTCAGCTTGTTCCTTGGAACTCTGAGAGCTTAGCGACTTAAAGGTCCTGAAAGAATTTCACACCACATTGTTTACTCAAGGTGGTGGTTAGGAATAAGGTATAAGTTCTGTTTAGACAGGTCCATGAATTTCTGTATAGGAGTACCGTCTCGGGTCTCCTTATCTCGCTCGACTTCTGTTTTCTGAGAGTCTAAATATTTCATCCTACTTCTTATAATTGGGGTCATCTTTTAATTTAATCTCCTCATTTTCCACTTTATTATATTCTGGGTTCCTTATATCTTAATGGCGTCCTCCCCGACTATTACATTCAGGGTTTGCTCTAAATCTTATTCCTCAAACTAGCTTTCATCTAAGATCTCATCTTTAAGCTCTTGAACATTTGGAACCCAAATTTTGTAAGAATACCTCATTATTCCCTTCTCATCTTTCTCGGTATTAATCTTTTATCTAATTGTTGGCTCTTTGCCTTCCTTCATCACTTTTTTTGGCACAATATGTTCTTTTCCAATAATTTGAACTGTATTGCAATCTCAAACAGCTTCTCGGTACCGACTCCGGTTACCTTCACTTCTATTTCCATAATCTCTTATAAACTCTCCCAAAGACATTATTATCTCGAGTCTCTCCTTTTTACTAAGGGCATCAGCCACCACATTGGCTTTCCCCGAATGATAAAGAATCCCCCAATCATAATTCTTGATTAGCTCGAACCGCCTCCTCTGGCGTATGTCGAGCTCTTTCTACGTGAAAATGCACTAGAGCACCTATGGCTTGTGTAAATCTCACACTTCTATCCATACCAGTAGTGCCTCCAATATTTAGGGCAAAACTATTGCCACGAGCCCAAGCTCATGGGTGGGGATATCGAATTTTATATTCCCTTAATTGTCTTGACGCGTACGCGATTACCTTGTTGTGCTGTATAAGAAGCACCCTAATTCCTTATGCGAAGCGTCACTATAAATAACAAAATCTCCTTTTCCATCCGGTAACGCCAACATAGGGGCCGTCACCAACCTTTGCTTTAGTTCTTGAAAGCTGTTCTCGCATTTCTCTGTCCATTCGAACTTCTCAGTCTTACGAGTAAGCCGCGTTAAAGGGGGCTACTATCTTTACACACTTGAACGAACCTCCGGTAGTGACCGACCAATCCTACCTCCGGTAGTCGACCTAACCATGGTCATCAATTCATCAGTGGTCCTTTATTCATTCTTGTCAGGATCCCCCATGGGATTCTCCTCAGCAACTGTCCTATAACGACTCGTGTAGTCTTTTTAATTATTTAATTGTGCAATTATGGAAATTATTAAATAAATAAGATATGTATGTTGGTTTTGACCGCTATGTGTTGTTTGATTATTATCCATATATGATTTATGGTGTACCGGATTGTCCCCGTGATCAATTATGGAGTCATATTGAATTGTTTTCACTTTTAAAAGTGAATTTAGTGCCAATTTATTTGCATGAATACTTGAAATGTCTCTAAAATTATTTTTATGATTTTATAATTACAATAATTATTTTTAGGATTTTGTAAAATTGAGAAATCAATATTTCATTAGTTATTTATCTTTAAATGATTTTCTGAGTATGTTTAATGATAAAATCCATATTTAATTCTAGAATTCTTCAAAAAATTATGAAACTCATATTTATTTAAGTCGGGAATATTCTGAGAATTTTAAAATTATTTTGGAAATTTTCGGGATTAATTTCACCCGCGCGTTATTTTGTTTAATTGTTAAAAAGCGGGTATACCGTGCACTTCGAAAATTGTTCTAAATTTTGAAAATTACATTTTTATGAACTTCGGGATATTTGTAATATTTTAAAACCATTTTTGTAATTTTCTGAATATGTTTTAAATATAGCTCAGTTCGTTATCATAAAAATGCGGATATATTTCGTGATTTAAAAACACTCTATAAATTATGAAATTCATGTTTTATTATTTTCAAAATATTCAGAGAATTTTTAAGAATATTTCAATTTTAAATCGATCAATAATATCTCGTAAAACTATGCATCAGAAAGATAAAATAATTAGTAATCGGGCTTGCAGTCAAGAAAAACGAGACACGTGTCCTAATAATTGGACACGCGGCTCGTGTTTGGCAACAGAGATGGGGGTTAGTCATATTTTCGGGATAAACATCCCATCTTTGTCTCTCTCTTTCTCGGTTGTACTCTCTCGCAAATCTCTCTCTCGTTCTTTCTTCTCTCCCTGTTTCTCTTCGATTCCCTTCTGTTTCCTGCCCTTCCGGTGAGTTTTCCGGTGGGTTGTTCCGGCAAGCCCTTGATTTCGTCCCTGTTTCGGATTGAATATATATGTATCTGGTTGTGTGTGTATATATGTTCGTGTGTATTGTAGGTATCCATGTGTGCGCACTGTTATGCTGCCTTGTTCCTGCCGTGCCTTGTTTTTCCGGCTTTATTCGCTGTTCTGATTTTGTTTAGTTGGTTTTGTTGTGTATGTATACACATATTTGTGTATACAGCTGCACGCCGCCCTCCTTGTTTTCCAGCGGGAGGCGGTGGCGCGTGGGATTGACGCGCGTGTGCGTGTGCCTGCCTGGTTTCCTGTTCGTGTGTACTTATCGAATAACTGATTGATTTTCTTAAATTTTAATTTATATGTTTCTACAGGGAGTAAATTGATTAATGGTTCGTGAAGTAAAAATGATTTCTGTGCGGGAAATTATAAAAGCTAATCAGTGGAATTTATTTGGAAACCCGACACGTATCGGGCACCGATAAATTTTACCGCCGTCGACGATGAGCCTCGGCGAGCCGACGGTGGACGATGATGATATATATCTGAGTCCTAATATTTTAAAAGAAATAAATGTAAAAACGCGAATAATAATAAATAGTTGGTTTAAATCAGTGGTTGGGATTTGTGGAATTGGATTGTCATTGGATTGTCGTTATAAGTATTATAAATTGATTTGACGTCGATATTGTGTTCGACGGGCAGTCCGATAAACAAAGGAAACGTTGTCCAATTTTCGAAAAAAAAGAACTGAATTACGGAAATACGGAAACGTATCCGATGAATATCGGGACGTCGAGAGACTATATATATATGTGTGTATGTGTTTTATATGAAACTTGATTGTACGATGTGATGAAATATTTTTCTAAATCGATAACCCTGATTTCGTAAAATAAAGAGTATGGGTATTTTCCGAAAACAAACACTGAACCGATTTTCGAGAATGTGAAATCTAATTGCTATCTGTGTTATTCTAATATGAATAATTACGAGTAGGGTTTGAATATCGTTGGATAAGAATTAATATAGAGGATATGTCAAGCATACCTAGACGTCTAACGTAGGGTATTTCGACCCTGTAGGTTATAGTCGGGAACCTGAAAGTTGACGATGGACTAAAGATAACCTAGTGGTCAGTCGACGACCTCAGTAGAGTTTCAACAGGAAGACCTGAGTGTCGAGGTCGAATCCAGAGTGATATAGTTGTTGGACGTAAAAGCCTAAGCGGCAGAGTTGGTCCAGAATTGATCAGTAATAGTTATAAAGCCTTGTAAGGCAAGTATTTCTGAACTTTGCTTCAAGATATATATTACCAATATTTTCGAACTGTTTCATAACATGTCGCTATTATTCAAAATAACTCCTGTTTTATATTGCAAGTGCTTTAAACTATTAAACCTTGAACCCTGATTTTCTTGATCTTGAGCCATAAGCCTTATTCCTTGTAAACCATCCTTTGTTGATCCTCAAGATACCAAATCACACAAATACGATACTACTTCCCAAATGTATAACTAGCAAACACCAAACACTGAAAGAAAATTTGTTTGAAAACACATGAATTTTTATACTCCAAACATTTTCAATACCATCAAAGAACCATACCCTGAAACATCATTACTGGTCTGATACCTGATCATTTTACAAACTGAAAATCGTTTCCTACACATACCCTGATATACCCTTGAGATATCCATGAGTTTCCTTATGTTTATATTCAAGTGTTTAACTATAGTTGATTATGATCCTGTTTTATCGAATTATATTGTTTACCATATTGAACTGCTTTGGGATTGGATAATTTTTATATATGTGGACCAGATTCGTGGTCAGACCATACCAATGGTCAAGTTAGGCCAATGTGTGCCTTGGATCCAGTAATAAGAGCAGTGCTGTGTGCTTGCTCGGGGTTAGTGCGTGACTGATCAGCAGCCTAACCTTGATTTTTTTTTAAAACTTAAAATGAATATCCAATTCTAATGATTAGTTAAAAAAAAACTTGATTCATCCGAAACATTTCACTTGATCATTGTTTAACCTCAGTTATCGTTATTATGACTTGCTGAGCTAGATAGCTCACACTTGCGATTCTTTTATATATTTTTACAGTTGAAAAGAATATGGATGATAGGGAAGTTCCTCAGTCCAAAGTGCGGGCTAAGGTTTCAGTCGAGTGGGATCAAGCTAGCAGAAGTTTCATGCGGTAAAGAGATAGTCAGATTATAAGAATGATTTTATTATCAATTGTAAGTTAAATTAGTTGGGATTTGGTACGATGTAATAATTAAGGTTGTGGCTTGTTTTCATACTTTAACCTGTTGCGATCCGTGGTTTTGTGAAGCAGGGTCATTATAAATAATATTTCTTATACAGGTTGATATATTGTGTTTGTATTGTGGACCCCAAACTTCTGACCCGGGTTTGGAGGGCGCCACAGGTTGGTATCAGAGCCACAGGCTATAAGTCACTGAAACAAGCCTAGATTGTCGGGATTGGGTATAGGGTTAGGATTAGGAATAGGAAATAGAAAGATGAGATGTCGTGAGGATGAGTGCGACTATATAGTAGGTCTCCGGCACGGTTCGTGTTGCGATTCGGGATTCTTAGCTTACGACGTGATTTCCAGACAACGGCAATGGCGGATCTTGATTTCCCGGTATCATTTGATCGTTTGGAGCTTTCCGTTTGAGGATCATCATCTTCTTTCAGATTGGATTTGTACCTTGTTCCTCCACCAGTATTAATGGTATTACCTTCTGTTATAACGATTGCACTTCTTCAAGCTATTTTACGCTACTTTTCTACCTCTTAATATGAGACTACCTATTCAAGAACCTCCATCTGTTTATTCTTGTTTCACTGGACATTCAGTTGTGAGCATATCTCCTCAGTTTACCCTATATCCTGTTCTATACCCCCAGTTTAAAGCTTGTTCTATGAAGCATTGTACCTACGAGGATGGATTCGAGAGCTACAGTAAATGATGAGCGCTTGAGATATAAATAAAGGTGAGAAGAAGTTTAGAGAGAAGATTTAAGTGTTTCAGCGGATAGTTGTGATCGGATTAAAAGAAGCCATTAGTGACTAAGCCACCCATGAATAATTATGGGATGAATTAGATGAATTTTGAAAGAGTTAGGGATAAAGGTATAAATTTGGAATTTTTGGTGGAATTAAATGATGGTGCTATGATAAATGCGATATGTAAAGTAGTGATGTGATATGAGCAAATTTTGATTCTATAAAATAGATTTGCTGACTATTGAATAGTCTGTTCCCCCTTAACGATTGCAAAGTTGATGATGGAAGTATTACCATTATGGGAGCCTTGATGTGAAGTTACGAATGAGATAATGTGCGACAACAATTGAAGTTTCGTCGATTAAGGAAGGTAAGTGGACTCGATAAAGGAGAAAAGGTAGATAGAAGTGAACGGACCTTTATGTGATTGTTTCTTTAAAATTGGTACCTTGTTATAGGTCGGAAGGATAACAACCAACTCATATAGTAAGGACAACCAGATTTATAATTTTCCAAACTTTTTAAAATAAGTTTTCGAAAAAGATTTTTCTTTACAAATCTTTTAAAAGCCTTTTCGAATAAAATGATTTTTTTTAAAACATTGGTTGTCAAGTTACTACTTGAGTTTCTTGTTTGTGGAAAACCTGGATTACCTGGAAGGATGCTGTTTCAAACTTAATATTGTTAATTTCGAGAACGAAGTAACCTATGATTATAAAGAAATTGATTATTCTTAACAGTAAAGTGCAAGCATTGTTTGATAAAATTTACAACAGAATCAGTGTACAGAGTAACTATACACTCAATTACTAGGACTATCAGAGTTCGAAGAATTCATTGATTTAGCAGAAGCCGGAGCGTGATCGCAGAAGATTGGAAAGATTTCCAGACCCCCCTAAAAGCAGAATATTATTAACAAAAATCGTTATGTCGAATGGTACGTGGTTATTCTAAATTAAAAGAGGAATCTCGAAGTCACCTGGTAAGGAACGCCATTATGATCGAATTGTTAAAGTATTATCCGTGTGGGTGCGATATTAAAGACGCAAGACGTGACAAGTGGGAATCTACCATAATGCTTAATTTGCAAAAGCATTTCAGTGTACCCTCTAAAGTTGCTATATGATGCAATTGGGATGTGATCGAACAAGCTCGAAAGATGAATACAAGTGAAATGCGGATGGTGACCAATGGTATCATTCTAGTTTTCAATATTACAGCATATATCCCTTCTCAATTCCTAAAAATGTATGAACTTCTTTTCTCAAATAAACTCTTTTCTATAATATCGAAAAGGAGGATATTCCATTCCTTTCAAACTCATTTGTTTCCCTCAAGTTTTGCTTTCTGATTGGGACAAACAGTGTTATAATGAGACACTTTGTCAGAATAACGAAGAGTCGGGTGGGACGCCACCTAATCATGTGCTGTATGCCATATGGTACGAAAGACTGGCCATCTTAAGTACCAATGTGGTTGTCTCATTCATATTCAAATCCTTGTTTCTTCTTTCTTTTCAACTCTCAATCTTGTTGAATTGTGAATCCTTCTAGTTGCTTCGTTGTACTGTCGTTCTTTGTAAGAATTTTTCAAACAGAAATCAACGAACTATGGACCAAGGGGGAAAAGTTCCATCTACTTCTCATGCATGGAAAGCAAACAAAGGTATATGAAAAAAATTGCAAATCACTAGCCCAGTCAGAAATGCAATAAGAGTCAAGGGAATCTACTCCAATGAGGAATACGTCTCCAAAAATAAGAAACCGAGATGACATGGATGAGTAGGGTGAATACCTTATGTGTTAAAGTATTAAAAGATGTGAGAGAAACTTAATTGTTTATCTCTCAAGGTTTTGCTGATAAGATGAATTACCCTGTTGAATTGATAAGATGGTGATTAAAGGACTAGCAAGTCAAGAACATGTAGCTGTTAAATAATTGAGTACCAATGATGAAATTGAGATTCCTGGCAATAAGTTGTGAAGAATTGATATCATGGAAGATAAGAGAATTTGATATTATTCTAAGGAATGGATTAACTGTTAAAGCATGATGTCCAGACAGACCGTCGTGATGAAAAGATAATTCTGAGGACGCCAAATGAGAAGGTGATGAGGTTCAGAAGATGAAAAAAAAAAAATTTGTTAATAATGATTACGGTGATCAGGATGTAAGCATTATGGTAATTATGAAATAAATAAAAGTAGGATCAAACAAAATTGAAGATTTTATAGCAATTAAAGAGTTTCAAGATATGTTATCGACATTTCCTCCAGATAAAGAAATAAAGCTCGCGATTGACTTAGCATCTGAAACAAAACCAGTGACCAAGGCCTTACATAAAATGGCACCAGTTAAAAGGAGGAAATTAGCAAGGTAGACACAAGAGATATTCGAAGAAGAAGAAGCGATTAGACCCAGCCTATCCCATAAGGTGCACCGATATTAAATGTTAATAAGAAAGATGGAAGTATGTGATTATCCGTCGACTAGCAAGAGCTCAACAAGTTTATTATCAAGAACAAGTATCTGTTACCTTGACCCAATGATTTGTTTGATTAAACGAAGGAAGCAAAGTACTTTTGTAAGACTGATTTAAGACTTGATATTTTACCAATTGAAGACTAAACCTATGGATGTATCAAGGACAATTTTCAGAATTAAGTACTGTTCTCATATTATCATCTATATTAACCAATATACCAGTAATATTTGAACTGGATGGATAGCACCTTTAAGGAATATCCGAGTAAGTTATAGTTGTAATACTTAAAGTTAATGGAGGACCATGCAAAGCGTTTAATGATGACTGGGAAGTTGGAGAAGAAAGAAGTTGTATGAAATATAGTTCTTAGCATAGATAATCAATGTAGAGAAGATCAAAAGAGATTCAGCAGAAGTTAAAATTACTATGAATGAAAAGAGACCAGAAACACCAACAAAAGTAAGAAGTTTTATCATGGGTCGGTTACTATTGGAAATTGGTGCAGGATTTCGTGACAGTTGTAATATCTTGGACGAAGCTAACCAGGAAAAGCAAGAAGTTTTGTGAAATGGAGAAGGATGAAGGGAAAGTTTTGCGGAGTTAAATGAAAGAATGGTTTCAACACCTGTTTTATCAACTTAAAATTATCAAGGAGGTTTGGTAGTTGATAGTGATGCTTCTCATTAGGGAATAGGATATGTGTTGATGCAGCACAATGGGGTTATTGTATATGCATCCAGACAACCGAAACCTTATGAGCAGAAGTATCCTACCCATAATTTGGGAGTAACAGTAATAATATTCGTTTTGAAAGATTTGGGAAACATAATATGTATGGAGAAAGGTGTAAGATTTATACGGGCTATAAGAGGTTGAAGTATATATTCATGAGGAAAAGCAAAGATAGAGGAAAGCAATAACGGACATAGAGACTATACCGGAAGAATTTTCTATGGAATTTTAGAAGTTGAAATTGGGAATCAGAGTTTATAATCCAAGCAGGAGCAAGGATGAATAGTATGACCTTTCAGTCAAAGTTGTTAAGGGAAAGATAAGGAGATGTCAAAAGAAGATAATGAATCACGATGTTAGCAGTAGTGAGAGGAAATTCATGCGCCCAGGAGAATGATCACGATATCCCCAGATTCTCCTCCAGTACTTGGACGCTACAAGCAGAAGAATTAAGGAATGAGATCCCATAGGGAATTCACAATATCGAGTATTTAATCTGTTGAAGAAATGCCAAGATATATAGAAACTTAAAAAAAAATAGTAGTAACCAGAAATAAGAAGGGAATTTCAAAATAGATTGGGAAGTGTTAGACAGGCCAAAGAATTAAAGCGAAGTATTGAAGACCTAATGGATAAGGCAGACCCAGGGAATGGTTTTACAAGAAATGAATCGTAAAAAGTACCAGTGATGTTCATGGAGAAAAAGAATGAAATAATAATAATATGTACTGATTATCGGGGGTTTAACAAAACCATGAATAAGAAGAAGTGAGACCCTATAAAGAATTGATTATTTATGAGACCTAATTTAAGAAGTGTGTTATGTATTGAGAATTAATGTAAGATCTGACCTGAGAAGATATCAGAGATTACAATTAAAATGAATTAAAAGCATTATAAGCTCTGGCGATATTATGTGAAATAACAAGTGTATCAGTTGTTTATAAGGAATTAAGGAACATGGTGTATAAGGAGTACTTGGATAAGCAAATTGTATGTATTGATAACATCCTCAGCTATTCAAAGAATAAGAAAGTTTGTGTGGAACGCCCAAGGATTTTTCTCCAAAAATCAGAAGGAAAACAACTATACGTTGAGTCTTCAAGAATGAAATTTTGACTAAGGTTAACAAATGATTCTGAATTAATCCATTAACAACTACCTAAGCAAAACTGTATGGTAATAGATGCATTATGCCAACTGGAAAGATTAGATGTAAATAAGACCACCGAGGAGTTAGTAAACGAATTGGAAAGAGGAAGAGATGTTTAAATGTTTGGAAACCAGGTTGAAAATGAGTACCGCCTATCATCCTTGAATAGAGAGTCAAAGTACGAAAGTAATTCAGGAAAGGTAAAATATGTTGAGAGGTGGAGTTTTAAGGAAACACTGGAACGATCATTTATCAGCAATGTCAGCTTTAGAATGCCACTGTATCAAGCTTCGTGTTAACGCAAGTGTAGGTTCCCATTTCTATTAGAATAAAGTAGGAGAAAGAAAGTTGTTAAATCCTAAGTTAAATCGGCACGCCAAGAGCGTAGTGCTATTAGTTGAAGCAGCTCGGAGTAGACAAAGAAAGAAAATGAAATTGTATTGAGAGAAAGTATGAGTATAGAGATAGGACCAGTAGTGTTAATAAAAGTGTCATCTTGAAAGAGACCGGATAAGTCTAAATAGAAGGGACATATCAAGTCCTAAAATTAGTAAATCATTTGAGGTATTGATAGATATAAATAAAAGTTGTTCATGAGTTGGTATTGCCGTCACAAACGTGTGTACATATAATGTGTTTCCTGTCAATGTTAAAGTGATAAACATTGAGTTTGAATTAAGTGGTTGGTCAGGAGCCAATGGGGCTCTTGTCCAAGTTGTTCTGTATATAGTGATCAATCCAAATTCTTGATCGTCAAAGGCAAGTTCTTGGAAATGAGTGCAAACCTGTTGTGAGTACGTTTGAACCCTCAAGTAGAAGGGTCTACTTAGAAATTAGAGTCAGATATCCTTGACAAATATCCTCACTTGTGTAACTAGACCAGATTCTGAGGACATAATCTTTTTAAGGGGGGAAGGATATAACGACTCGTGTAGTCTTTTTAATTATTTAATTGTGCAATTATGGAAATTATTAAATAAATAAGATATGTATGTTGGTTTTGACCGCTATGTGTTGTTTGATTATTATCCATATATGATTTATGGTGTACCGGATTGTCCCCGTGATCAATTATGGAGTCATATTTAATTGTTTTCACTTTTAAAAGTGAATTTAGTGCCAATTTATTTGCATGAATACTTGAAATGTCTCTAAAATTATTTTTATGATTTTATAATTACAATAATTATTTTTAGGATTTTGTAAAATTGAGAAATAAATATTTCATTAGTTATTTATCTTTAAATGATTTTCTGAGTATGTTTAATGATAAAATCCATATTTAATTCTAGAATTCTTCAAAAAATTATGAAACTCATATTTATTTAAGTCGGGAATATTCTGAGAATTTTAAAATTATTTTGGAAATTTTCGGGATTAATTTCCCTCGCACGTTATTTTGTTTAATTGTTAAAAAGCGGGTATAACGTGCACATCGAAAATTGTTCTAAAATTTTGAAAATTACATTTTTATGAACTTCGGGATATTTGTAATATTTTAAAACAATTTTCGTAATTTTCTGAATTTGTTTTAAATATAGCTCGATTCGTTATCATAAAAATGCGGATATATTTCGTGATTTAAAAACACTCTATAAATTATGAAATTCATGTTTTATTATTTTCAAAATATTCAGAGAATTTTTAAGAATATTTCAATTTTAAATCGATCAATAATAACTCGTAAAACTACGCATCAGAAGGATAAAATAATTAGTAACCGGGCTTGCAATCAAGAAAAACGAGACACGTGTCCTAATAACTGGACACGCGGCTCATGTTTGGCAACAGAGATGGGGGTTAGTCTTATTTTTGGGATAAACATCCCAGCTTTGTCTCTCTCTTTCTCGGCTGTACTCTCTCGCAAATCTCTCTCTCGTTCTTTCTTCTCTCCCTGTTTCTCTTCGATTCCCTTCTGTTTCCTGCCCTTCCGGTGAGTTTTTCGGTGGGTTGTTCCGGCAAGCCCTTGATTTCGTCCCTGTTTCGGATTGAATATATATGTATCTGGTTGTGTGCGTATATATGTTCGTGTGTATTGTATGTATCCATGTGTGCGCGCTGTTATGCTTCCCTGATCCTGCCGTGCCTTGTTTTTCCGGCTTTATTCGCTGTTCTGATTTTGTTTAGTTGGTTTTGTTGTGAATGTATACACATATTTGTGTATACAGCTGCACGCCGCCCTCCTTGTTTTCCAGCGGGAGGCGGTGGCGCGTGTGCGTGTGCCTGCCTGGTTGCCTGTTCGTGTGTACTTATCGAATAACTGATTGATTTTCTTAAATTTTAATTTATATGTTTCTGCAGGGAGTAAATTGATTAATGGTTCGTGAAGTAAAAATGATTTCTGTGCGGGAAATTATAAAAGCTAATCGGTGGAATTTATTTGGAAACCCGACACGTATCGGGCACCGATAAATTTTACCGCCGTCGGCGATGAGCCTCGGCGAGCCGACGGTGGACGATGATGATATATATCTGAGTCCTAATATTTTAAAAGAAATAAATGTAAAAACGCGAATAATAATAAATAGTTGGTTTAAATTAGTGGTTGGGATTTGTGGAATTGGATTGTGATTGGATTGTCGTTATAAGTGTTGTAAATTGATTTGACGTCGATATTGTGTTCGATGGGCAGTCCGATAAACAAAGGAAACGCTGTCCAATTTTCGAAAAAAAGAACTGAATTACGCAAATACGGAAACGTATCCGATGAATATCGGGACGTCGAGAGACTATATATGTGTGTGTGTGTGTTTTATATGAAACTTGATTGTATGATGTGATGAAATATTTTTCTAAATCGATAACCCTGATTTCGTAAAATAAAGAGTATGGGTATTTTCCGAACACAAACACTGAACCGATTTTCGAGAATGTGAACTCTAATTGCTGTCTGTGTTATTCTAATATGAATAATTACGAGTCGGGTTTGAATATCGTTGGATAAGAATTAATATAGAGGATATGTCAAGCATACCTAGACGTCTAACGTAGGGTATTTCGACCCTGTAGGTTATAGTCGGGAACCTGAAAGTGGACGATGGACTAAAGATAACCTAGTGGTCAGTCGACGACCTCAGTAGAGTTTCAACAGGAAGACCTGAGTGTCGAGGTCGAATCCAGAGTGATATAGTGGTTGGACGTAAAAGCCTAAGCGGCAGTGTTGGTCCAGAATTGATCAGTAATAGTTATAAAGCCTTGTAAGGCAAGTATTTCTGAACTTTGCTTGAAGATATATATTACCAATATTTTCGAACTGTTTCATAACATGTCGCTATTATTCAAAATAACTCCTGTTTTATATTGCAAGTGCTTTAAACTATTAAACCTTGAACCCTGATTTTTTTGATCTTGAGCCATAAGCCTTATTCCTTGTAAACCATCCTTTGTTGATCCTCAAGATACCAAATCACACAAATACAATACTACTTCCCAAATGTATAACTACCAAACACCAAACACTGGAAGAAAATTTGTTTAAAAACACATGAATTTTTATACTCCAAACATTTTTAATACCATCAAAGAACCATACCCTGAAACAACATTACTGGTCTGATACCTGATCATTTTACAAACTTAAAATCGTTTCCTACACATACCCTGATATACCCTTGAGATATCCATGAGTTTCCTTATGTTTATATTCAAGTGTTTAACTATAGTTGATTATGATCCTATTTTATCGAATTATATTGTTTACCATATTGAACTGCTTTGGGATTGGATAGTTTTTATATATGTGGACCAGATTCGTGGTCAGACCATACCAATGGTCAAGTTAGGCCAATGTGTGCCTTGGATCCAGTAATAAGAGCAGTGATGTGTGCTTGCTCGGGGTTAGTGTGTGACTGATCAACAACCTAACCTTGATTTTTTTTTAAAACATAAAATGAATATCCAATTCTAATGATTAGTTAAAAAGAAACTTGATTCATCCGAAACATTTCACTTGATCATTGTTTAACCTCAGTTATCGTTATTATGACTTGCTGAGCTAGATAGCTCACACTTGCGATTCTTTTATATATTTTTACAGTTGAAAAGCATATGGATGATAGGGAAGTTCCTCAGTCCAAAGTGCGGGCTAAGGTTCCAGTCGAGTGGAATCAAGCTAGCAGAAGTTTCATGCGGTAAAGAGATAGTCAGATTATAAGAATGATTTTATTATCAATTGTAAGTTAAATTAGTTGGGATTTGGTACGATGTAATAATTAAGGTTGTGGCTTGTTTTAATACTTTAACCTGTTGCGATCCGTGGTTTTGTGAAGCAGGGTCATTATAAATAATATTTCTTATACAGGTTGATATATTGTGTTTTTATTGTGGACCCCAAACTTCTGACCCGGGTTTGGAGGGCGCCACATGTCCCTTCTAGGACAACATCCTCAACCTCAGGGTTCGGAGTCCCGCTACCATATACGATAACGAACTACTCTTCTATCACGATATTTATAAGGGTTCCCATAAGGGTTCTAACTGTCAGTACTACGTTAGGTAGCCCGACTATGAACTTGGCAAGAGTTCTTATTATCTTAGTTATTATCTTAACGTCACATCATCTCTGAGGTTTATAACGCTTGGCTCTGATACCATTTCTGTAACACCCCCAAATCCGGGGTCAGGGATCCGGGTTGTCACGAGTTCCATTTCCTTTAATAACACCCAATCTTAATAATTAATCAACTACTATGTACTGTGACCCCACAATAAACACACACACCACACGTTATAGTCTCAGAGATGAACATCCAAAAAATAATCACAAGTCATTTTATTCCACAATTATCTGCCAATACACCTTAAAAGGTTTTCTGAATAAATTTACATTTTCTTTGCCATTATTACAATTCATAAATATACATAAATCTGGTACATCAAAAGTTGAAACCTAGTCTATTGGTAGTTCCCACCTCAGCTACAGCGACTTGAATGCCTATAGGAAGCTGCGGAACGCTTCCTATCCGCTCACGAATTGGGAGCTTGGTCCTGTTCATCTTGTCTATCTGATGTTGTGTGATGAAAGAAGAAAGCAAGGGTGAGCAGCAAGCCCACCAAAATAATATGTATAATGATTAACAATATATGAGCCTTCTCATAGTACTCATGAAAGTCTTGGTCAAAAGAAATGAACCAAGTTGATATCTTAATGTGATGAAGTCGCAAAATATTCAGTATATATATATACATATATACTTTTCAAAATATTGGAAGTCCTCTTCTATGCATAATACACACAGAGTTCCAGTGTATAACTGTATAAAAATATCGTTGCAAGGTGATCTCATATATCTAACCTTGTCTCAACATTTTTCCGAAAATCTTTATCATGCATAAGATAATCATTTACTAGATGTAAGTTTAAAAGATGAAGTTACAAGATACTCCAATATAGTCAACAATCGCCCAACCGTAGCCTTTCTATCGAAGTGCTCTGGGTAGTGTTGTAGAAATATCCAATTGGTTGATGAACTCATTACGGGAGTTTGCCGCGCCAGGAAGACCACTTACGATGATCAGTCGTAGTAGTGCAACCCCACCATTTTCTACATATAGAGGAGAACCTGTCGGATTTACTTGTCAACCGAACACTGGACTCCTAAGGAATGGACCGTCTTAGCGGAACTTCCAGGCCATTTGGGCCAATATAATTAGGCTGGGCCGGCACCACTCGACCACTTATGCCACTCCTAGTTCAGATGAAATCCATGACTCTGGGCCAATATATTATACTCGGGAGCCTCGCTTCCCGGTTTTAGAAATATGTTCACCTTTTGATCCCCTATACTAAGGGTAAACTCAAATACTGCTTATTTCTAGCATAGTTATTATGCAACTATAAGCATTTGAACCAACAGATATATAATCAAGAATATGAAATAGGCATGCATATATACCATATCACATGCTCCAATATATCGCAAGAATTTGCTAAATAACCAATATGCATTTATCACAAGATCATGCATATACATATGTATACATCACAACAACAGTATAACCGGTAGAAAACTTGCCTGAGCGACTGGGGGTGATAAAAGGCTCGGGACGAGTCTGGTAACCTATAAACAACAAGTAAGTTGGAATTAAACCAAAGTCACTTGTAAATCTATACTTTAACTAACTTAGACTCTAACGCTTGTTTTGCGCTTACTGATTCTCTTAAGTCACTCGAGTACCCTCGACTCCACCATTTTTAATAATTTAACCATTACGAGTTTTAAGGAGATTCCTTCGCGAGTGTCTTACCAACTCCCTAACACTCTTACCATAATTGTTTCATACATTAATTAACCCTTTTTGGTCTTTAACCTATGTTTCAAAGTAAGGCGAGGGGAAAAGTTTCGTTCGCGAAACACCGTTACTTAAAACGGTCGTTTCTCCTAAACCGTACATCGGAATCAAACGAACTACATATCAAAACGAAGCTCGTAACATGAACTATCTAAACATGGCAATAGTCATAATCTAGCAGGGAGTTCTCGGGTCCAAATGTTATGAACAAAAGCAGTCTAAAGTAAATCGGACATTACGACGGCTATGTTTACGCGATTTCCCAAATTTAAACCAATTCAAAACAACCACAATTCAACCCCAATTCACAACCCAATCAAAACTCCATCCATATCACTTTACAACAGCCCCAAATCAACTGATTATAATCAATTTACTTAATCCTAAAACTTGAATTTAAACTATACTACATTCTTTAATCAAATCACAAGATTTCAACATTCCAATCTCCACCATTTCAACCCAACTCTAAACCATCCATCATTAAGCTACTCTAATACCAAAACAACCAAAATCACCCTAATATACAAAGTAAAGCTAGGGTTTGGAGATGATATACCTTCCTTGAAGTGGTGTGAGTAGCTAGGAAGCCTTAGGAAGCCTTGAGGAGTCTTAGGAATGCTTGGATCTTAAAGGAAAAGCAAAAAAAATCAAGTTAAAAACCTTGAAATCACTATTCATTGTCTTCTTCATTAATTTATTGGAGAAGATAGAGAATGAATGGGATGCTTAAACTCATAATATAGCCATATCTATGCATAAGGAATACTAGGGAATTATCTTACCAATTTAGGAAGCTTGAATCTTGGTTTTTTGAAATTCTTGCGTCTTAAAAAATGAAAAAGCCGAGAGCAACTCTTGGTTGAATGAAAGAAATGATTTTGTGTTTTGCTTTGATTTGTTTTGGTTGGTTGTTTTTTTGTTTTGATTTGTTTTGGTTAATTACCTTATTAACCTTGTCTTTGTGTGGTTTTAATTCAACCACATCTCCTTCCCTTATGTCATGCTTATGTCATGCTCATGATGTCATCCTCCCCTCCTTGTCCTCTTCTCATTGGTTGGGTGATATCATCCTCTTTAATCCCTTTGATTAAATTCCTAATTGTTTGCCTAATGACCGCTGATCTGTTATACGGTTCGCTTAACTTTCGTTTTCGTTTATCGTTTGAGGGATCATACCCGGGATCTTATTACTTAGGTTCCCTTAACCTTTCTCAATATATTATATTCCTTTTATGATCCTCTCTTATAATCCTTTAATTTAAATCCTTTTTATCCTGTTACCTTATACTCAATTCTTTCCGTATCTAGTGGATTTCCGGGAAAAATCAAAGTGTTCGGAATTGGATTCTGACGATCTTTACATACACTTATATACCATGTAGAGTACTAATAAAATCTCAGAATATCCATAACAGAACCCCTACATAGTGTGGCATGAAAAGTTTTCTCATTCAGCAAAAACACTATTCACAAGGGTTACAAAAAGTTCAAAATTTTGGGGGTTATTACATAATAAGCTCTGTTACAAAGTAGGTTAAACTACTCTCTCAGTGATGAACAATATCACTAAGAGCTGCTAGGTTATAATGAATAATGTTCTCGTGAATGATAACACATTTAGTGTAAACCCCAAGCTGTGTTTATATAGTACACAGTTACAAGATATCTTCTAATTGATATGGAATATAATTCTATCTCCTAAAATATATCAATCAGATATTATCTTCTATAGTCCTATAGCTGTCCAACTCTCCATGCATATCTTCTTTTATTTTAGTCCAGATCCTCTCCTATAAATCAACTGCATTCCTTATTTGAAGAACCCGCACTTAAGTCCTAATATAAATCCTGACGGCCTTAAGTTCTGATATAAGTTCTGAATTTAGTAAGTCCTAATTTCCAGTAAGTCCTGATATTAAGTTCTGAAACTAAACACAACAGATTAGACATGACATCTCAAATATATCTAATGTAAACTTGCATCTAGACTTAACGTGTGTGGAGCAACATAAAGTGATCATGAATCTAAAGGAACAAGTGCTCTGAATCATAATTGTCAAATAAGTGAGCATTTGTGAAGATCAAATACTAATGAGTCAACATGAGGACTCGAGGCTATCATGTGAGAAAAGTATCCTCATCTTTTTCTGATCTGATTCCGGGATGGAATCATTTTAAAAGGGGAAGACTGTAGAAACCTGATTGTTTTACAACGGTAAAAGACCTTTATGAATAGTAATCTTGCAAGTTAGTAAAAAATTTTGCGACCACACTATATACGAGTATTTAATTTAAGATTCCGAGTTGATACTATGATTATATGTAACAAATGAGTGTGTGTAAAAGTCGTTAATTTCCAAAGAAAACCAATATTTCAAAATGACTTTATTTTATGAGCTATCGAGGAAAACGAGTTTTAAACTACGACCAACGAATTAAAAATCCTACGAATAAAACCCAAGTTCAAGTATTAGAAAAGATAAGGATTTGCAATAAAGTATTACACCACAAACCACTTACGAGGATTGATCGAGATTAAGAGTATAATAATAAAGTATTTACGTAAGTGCATAAATAAACGGTCAAAGCCATGCAACTTCCATGCAAGAGACATTCAAACCAAAAACGTACAAGAGAACCAAATTGGATGATCAAAATTAGAAACTTGTTAGGAACATGGTTCCCTAAAACAAGGGTTTAAGTACTTCATCATAAGAAATCTTGTACTAACCTATGCATAGCTTTAGAAAATTGGATGTTTCTTGAATTACTCAATATACATATTTCAATACATATCCAAAAGTCACCAGAAATCCAAGAAGCAAGCAAGAAAACTCTCTCTCTCTCTCTCTCTCCCCCCTCCCTCCCTCCCTCCCCCCAGCTTCCATTCGGCTTTTTAGTAAAAAAGGAAGAAGAAAAATTCCAAAACACATGTTTGGATCATGGAGAAATATTAAAATTAATTCATAGGCCTCCTTACATTTAAACTAAGGTAAAATAAATACCTCATCTCATTTCTTGAAGTCTATCATAGGTAATTAAATTGTTTAAGTTGACGATGAATAGTAACACTTTTTTGGTGTTCTTGATACCTATGGATTTATGATAAGTATTTTGCTTAAGAGTTGTGTTGATTGTTTGGAAGTTTTTGGTTGGGTATTTTGTTGAGGATGGATTTTCTGAATAAAGACTTGAATTCTTGAATTAATTAGGATGTTAAGTTGTTGGTGGTTGTGGATTAGGTAATTAGAGATGATTTAGAATTACGAAAACTTATGGATCGTAACTACTACGTTGTAATAATGCTCAATTTTAGAGAGACTAGTTTCTGCAGAAATACTGAACTGTTAAACTATGATTTAGGGAAGTTAAAGTCTTGTAATATGTAGATCTTATCATAATGATCGTTTAGGCACTTGAATCGCTTGATTTTGATTTACGGTTTGAATGTTAGGCCCATTTTAGTGAACACGACTTATACGTAAAAATTCCTACCGATTACCAACTTTGAGAATATAAATGGTTGACTTAAGGATACTTAAAAATTATGAAATTTTGACAGATATTCTTATATAATGGGGAAGCCTCTGTTAAAATTTAAGCTCAAGATATTAAGTTTTTTATTTATAAATATTTTGGAGCCGAGGTCGCGCAAAGTGAAAATACTAAATTTCCTTACTTCCTTCAAACTTCATGCTTCGGGATTTCACTCCCCTTCCCAGAAATATATATTTTTCAATTAAATTCTTCTAATTGTTTCTAGATCGTGCACGCAAAAATGGTGTGTCAACTGAGTTAACGTTTTGAGAGAAATCAAAGTTTTAGTGAACGGCGTGCAAATGGTAAAATTCCGTAGTTGACCAAGCTTTTAATATATTTTCCACCTATTTAAATTCGTGTTTTGAAACTCGAATATTTGTGATAAATATTAAGAATACTCAGAAAGACCTTCGAGGTGGTTTCATATTAAAGTATTAATTTTCCAATTTATTAAAAATATTAGAGTGCGAGTCGCGTGATAGTAACATTCGGAAAAGTCAACTCCAAGAGACCACTTTGACTGTCATTACAACCAAGGGTTGATACTTATTTCGAGTCGGTCGAATTACGAAAATTGTAAAGTTCTGCACTTATTAGTAAAATAAGTCATTTAGGGGATTAGAAATATTGATTAAGATTATGATATCTATTGATTAGAAAACCTGGAATGAGTGGAATTTAGAGAGTATATCTTGGACTCCAGGCAAGTTTATAACCCTACCTTTTTAGAAATGTTATGTTGTGTTTGACTTTAAATAACTGTGATATATACATGAGGTTGTTATACAAACTGTTTTGTAAGTTTAAATATATTGATTAAATTGATTTACGAGTTCAAATAATTTTCTTTACTCGATTATCGATGATCTGGTATAAGTATTAGATCTCTATAAAATGATAACGCTAGTGAGCAGTGTATGGGAATATATGTTTGACCGAGAGGGGGTCAGTAAAGGTTACGAAAACTAGGAAGTATTCCGGAGATAATTATATCTTTAGAATGTATTTATTTTATACAAGAATAGAAATATTTTCAAAGGAGGCGACGTTCCTTTATGATGTAATAGAGATACTACGTTTTATTAAACGCTTTAAAAAAATAAATTATTTTGAGTAATAAATATTACTTATTATTAAATATTATTTAATCAATGAATATTAATTTGAATATTCTTTTAAAAAGAAATTATTCGATGTCTAAATATTTTATAATTATTATTTAATTGTTAAATATCTATTCAAGGTTTTATATGATTTAAAAATCATAAATCCTATTTTGAAATTATTTCTGACTTTTAGAAAATCATCCAAGTACTTTTGGATATTAAAAAAATATTATTCCATCCTATTATGAATAATTTGGTTAGAATGTCAAAGAAAACTCCCCCTCAAATATATATTTGTTGACATGGTCAACCCACATTACTTATAGTACTTCTTTAAAAATTCCCGGAAGGACATATATATATATATATATATCAAGTTCCGAGTATATGATAGGATTATTTGAAAAAACTGGAAGGGGAAGACTTTAGTACTACGGGTACTAGGGAGACTACTAGTTTCGTAGGAGAAGGTACCATGTGTACTCAAGGACCTGGGAATTATGTGTATACCCAGAATGGGACATATAGCCCAAATGCGGCAAGGGTGATAACTGGGATAGAAAAAGTGTCTTCCTTCTACTAGTAGAAAAGGTTACATATATTCTGACATACGAGTGATCATCGTAAACCGGTAGCTCCAGTGAATGTCTTAATCCCTCAATTGGAATTGTTATGCAATACTGTAACTAAAGCCAAGGTGCTTAGTTACCGAGAGTTAGAAATATATTTTTATGTATATAAATTCCATTGTGAATTAAAATGAGAAGGTGTATATCACCAAGAAATCTATTCTCTTGAGTGTATAATACTATCGAGAGTTTTGGCAAGATATTTTGATATACATAAATATCTGAATTGATTTATAGAGAAAAAGGTGTATACCACTGAGATTTCAATCAACCTATTATACGATAAAGTATGGAAGTATTTTTTCACTTTAACAGTCACTTTCAAATGTTTTATGTTATTGTTGAGCATTATCGCTCGCTCGTGCTTTCTTTTAAATGTCACAATACAATAGATAACCAATATTCTGTTGAGGAAGTTAACCAACTGCAACACATGGAAAACACATAGGCTTTACGTAACTTCTTGTAGCCTTGCCTCAGGCGAGCCAGAGTATTTAGATAGGTTCCAGTAATTATAAGAAATTACTACAACTTCATGTGGAGTTTGTGAGTAGTTGTGTAAGGTCCTAGAATGTACATTTGGTTTGTAATAACAAATGTTACATATTGTATATCGTTTCTAAGACTATAACTTGTGTGTGTGAGAGTTTGAGGTCTATGATGTGGTTTGTTGGACTATTAAGTTAATACAGGTTTCAGATGATTTGATAATTGCGTTACGACCAAGATTCCTGATCCCGGATTTGGGGGCATTACACAATCTTTCCTTTTCCAAGAATGAGAAGAGTATTGCTATCACCAATTATGACACTACCACCCTTCTTCATCTTTAGACTAAGAAATTGGGATTTGTCTCCACTCATGTGCCTTATTGTACCATTGTCCAAAATTCATTGATTTGACTTTGATTTGGCCATGAGACAAACAAACAAAAAAAACATAAACAACTCAACAATTTGGTACCCATATCGATTTGGGTCCAACATACTTAGTAGATAGAACATATAATATATTCAAATCAGATTTCTTGATCCACATTTGGACCATTTTGGGAGCCTAATTCTTTGTTCTGCCTGTTTTATCAGCTTGTTGTCTAGGCTTAACAACTTGCTACATATGAGCTCTCTGTCTGTTCCAACTTGCTGACACTGCTCTCTTAACTGCGCATTGCTTAGCTATATGACCTTTATTTCCACATGTATTACAAACTTTCCAGGGCATAGCATATTCATATGGAATACCATTTTTGCCTTCATACTTAAGAGATTAATCCTTTGATGTATAAGCCATTCCAAAACCACCTTTATCAAATGGAACTCGAGTTTGTTTCATCATAGATTTGAGTATTTCTTCTCCTTGAACAAACTTTCCCATTCCTTTCTGAAGATTATTAGTTTCATCTTCCAGTTCTATGATTTTCTTAGCTTGTTTGGATATCTCATTAAGATTGTTGATTTGATGAATTCGATTTTCTCCAAATATGCATTTTGAGCCTTGAGATCAGTTCTCA
Organism: Apium graveolens; assembly: GCF_009905375.1. Lineage (NCBI taxonomy): Eukaryota > Viridiplantae > Streptophyta > Magnoliopsida > Apiales > Apiaceae > Apium > Apium graveolens. The sequence continues at coordinate 162,278,139 of NC_133654.1, read as the reverse complement.
GTGAGCTGAGTTCTTTTGTGAGTGTGTCATTCCTTATCAAAATTTGCTTATCATTTCTTTCAAGTTAAACAATTTGTTCCTTGAGATTTGTTATTATTCCAATACTTGATTTGGTATTCATTAGATCTTAGATGACTTTTCGAAGATAAACATTATCCTGTTCTAGTTCATAATTTTCATTCTTTAAATTCATAAGCTCAATCATAGATTAACTGGCTTTATCCTGCATGGTTAGTTCATCTAAATAAAATTTATCATTATGTATTTTAGAGCTAGTAGAGTTTACCTCACTACTTGAGTCTAAGCAATTGTAATCAGTTTCACATGATTCTTCAGTCCAACAAGAGCTAAGTTAACCATCTCTTCACTTGACTCGTCATAATCTGAATCTTCATTATCACTCCAAGTGAAAAGTGCCTTAGATTTCCTCTTGTCTCTGAAATTAGCTTGTTGTTTGGGCTGCTCTAACTTATTTTTCAGCTTATAGCAGTCTCTTTTAAAGTTCCCTTTCTTGACGCATTCATAACATGTAACATAAAAAGTTCCCTTTTTTGCTTGCACCAAAAGCTTTTCCTTTATCTCTCTTTATTCTGTTCTTCTTTTCAATCAACTTCTTGATTTTCCTAGACACAAGAGCCATTTCTTCATTTGATTCTGATTCTTCATCCGATTCCATCTTGCTAACTGAATAGTGCAGAGCTAGATTCTTCATTTTCTCACTTGGTAGCTTGATAGGTTCATATTTTCTAGCTTCAATTCTTATCTCAAATTGTTCCAGCTCAGCAGAGATAGTAAGATGATCCATTGTATCAAAATGTACAGCAGATTCCAAAGCTGTAGTCTTGGCTTGATAGATAAATGGAACCGAGCTAAGGACTTTCATGTTGATCTCTTCTTGTGGAATCTTCTTTCCCAATCTTTGTAGACCATTGATTATATTCCAAAAGATTGCTTGAGCTTCCTTGATAGTTTCACCATCTTCAAGCTTGAAGTTTCCGAAATCATTCATTAGAGCACTAAGCTTGTTATATATGTGATATAGCGTATAATTTTTTTATCCATAAATAATTATTATATGATAATTATGTGAATTTTGGTGAATTATCTGATGATTGATATTGATATTTGGATGTTTATGTTAGATATATTTGATAATGTCATGTGTAATATGATTTGTGTTTAGTTTTCAGATCTTACCTAACAGGACAAATCAGTACTTAACTGGAAATCAGCACTTATACTGAAGACAACACTTAAGATATCAGAACTTAAGTTATAAGAACTTAAGGATCAGAAGATATTTATCAGGAGATAATATCAGGACTTAAGATGACTTTCAGATAAGGCAGGCGGCTGATTGAAAGAAAAGAAGATCGAGACTAAGACAGAAAGAATTGTGCATGAAGAAGGAATTCTATGAAGAATAGAATACTTGGAAGAAAAGATAATTGGTTGATATATTTTAGGAAGCAGAATTATATTCCATATCAATTAGAAGATTATCTTGTAACTGTGTAGTATATAAACACAGGCATAGAGTTTACTCTATAAGTGTTACGATTATCGAAGTTATTATTCTTTGTAACTCTAGCAGCTCTCATGATAATTTGTTCATCACTGAGAGAGGACAGTTCCATATTGTAACAAAGTTTATTGTGTTGAATAAAATCTGTTTTCTGTTACTAGAGTTCTTATATTCGATTTGATTGTGCTAAACACTGTATTCAACCCCCTTCTACAGTGTGTGTGACCTAACAAGTGGTATCAGAGCAATCTGTTAACACACAAACAGTTTAAGATTCAAAATCAATCATGTCTGAAGAAGAAACTCCAACCAAACCCACCAAAACTGAAGAACCTTCAAAAGCCGTAACTCATAGTCGATATGAGACTATAAGAGTTCCCATGTTGAAACCTTCTGAGTATTCCATATGGAAAGTGAAGATGGCTATGTTTCTGGAAGCTACAGATCCAGAATATCTCGACAGGATTTATGAAGGACCACATATGCCAACCAAACTCTCTGTGGAAGTTGCAGGTCAGCTAGCAAAGTCTGTACCAAAGGAGAAAAGTGATTACACTGCTGAAGATATCTCATCGATTGCAAAGGATGCAAAGGTAAGACACTTGCTACATAGTGCCATTGATAATGTCATGTCAAACAAGGTAATTAACTGCAAGACTGCAAAGGAGATATGGGATGCTTTGGAAATAAGGTGTCAGGGAACTGATTCAATCAAGAAGAACAGGAAGACAATACTCACTCAAGAGTATGAGCACTTTGACTCGAAGCCTGATGAGTCATTAACTGACTTATATGACAGATTTGTCAAACTCTTAAATGATTTGTCACTAGTTGACAAAGAGTATGATATTGAAGATTCAAATCTTAAATTCCTGTTAGCTCTTCCTGAAAGATGGGATTTGAAGGCCACAATAATAAGAGACAACTATGCTCTTGAGGAAACAACTCTTGATGAAATTTATGGGATGCTCAAGACTCATGAACTTGAAATGGAATAAAGAAGCAAGAGGAATGGAAGAAAGTCAAGAACAGTTGCCTTTGTGGTTGAGGAGGAAAGTTCCAAAGAAGCTACCTCAAGGAAAGGCAAGGGAAATGCTCTCATCACAAAGTCTGATACTGAGTCATCAAGTTCTGATAGTAATGATGACTCAGAAACTGAAAGTATACCTAAGATGGACCATGATGAGGAGATGATGAAGCTGTGTGCTCTTATGGTGAAAGGGATCACAAAGATTGCATACAGAAAATTCAGGAGAGGAAAGAAGTTTTCCACGAAAGGTGCAAGTTCTGATAAGAAAGGTTTCAGAAAATCTGAAGGCAAAGGAGGAAAGTCTGACAGAGGTGATTACTCAAATGTTAAATGCTACAACTGTGGTGAGAAAGGCCACATATCTCCAGATTGCAGAAAAGGGAAAAGTGACAAAGGCAAGGCTCTTGTCACAAAGAAGAAAAGCTGGTCAGATGCTTCAGATTCTGAGGATGAGGAAAACTATGCCTTGATGGCAAATGATGATAGCAGTTCTGATACTGTTGACTTAAAGGTACCTCAAACTACTTATGCCTTTCATACTGATGATATTACTGAGTTGAGAAGATATCTTAAAACCATGTTCATTAGTTATAAAGATCAAACTTTAACATGTGAAAGATTAACTTCTGAAAATCTTGCTTATAAAAAGAGGAATGATTATTTAGAAAAAGAGTTAGTCATGTTCCATCAAACTCAGAAAGATAGAGATGATGCATTTTATGTTAGGGATGAAGTGTTAAAAATGAATGAATCTCTAAAAACTGAGTTAAAAAAGGAAAGAGAGATTATCAGGACTTGGACTAACTCTGGTAAAACAACTCAGGATATTCTTAGTAGTGGAAACTGGAAAGAGGGCTTAGGTTATGGTGATGATAAGAACTGTAAGAGAACTGTAGAAACTAAGCCAATAGTTAAACAAAATCCAAAAGTAAATCCTGTTAAGTTTGTAACTACAAAGTCTGATATTGATAAATCAGAAGTCAAGGAGATAGTAACTTCTGACAAACCTAAACAGGATAAACCAACTAAAGTTAACATAGGCTTAATGACTAAGAAACAGCTTAAGCATAAGCTGAAAGATGTTAAGAATGTAAACAAGGTAAAGCCACCTAGGAAAAGTAGGAATGGAAAGGAAGGTGTGAACAAAAGTAACAATTATAAGCCTATTCCTAATGCTCCTAGAAAAACATGTCATAACTGTGGAAGTTCTAACCATCTGGCTTCTTTTTGCAGGAAGAATAAGAATATAAACTCCTTACCTTCAAAATCAAGAGTTAAGAGTCAGTCTGTTAGATATAAGCCACAAAATCCTTGTTTTCGTTGTGGTAGTTTATGGCATTCCATTTATACTTGTAAGGAATATCATAGTTTGTACTATGATTATTATCAAATAAAACCTTCTGTAAAGAAAGTTAGCATTATTCCTTCTAGTGTAAGTTCTGATGCAAAGTTTGATATTGCAAATTTTGATAAGAAAACTGTTAACATAAACTCTGATGCTAAATCCGCTACAAATGTTAACAAACTTAGAAAGGCCAAAGGATCCAAGCAAGTCTGGGTCCTTAAAACTAATCATTAGTGGTCTTTGTGATTGTAGGGCAACAGGAAGAACATCCTAGTTCTGGACAGTGGATGTTCAGGACATATGACTGGAAATAAAGCCCTGCTATCAGACTTTGTGGAGAAAGCTAGCCCAGGTGTTTCTTATGGAGATAGCAACATTGGAAAAAATCTGGGATATGGCAATATCAATCTTGGGAATGTCATCATTGAAAAAGTAGCTCTGGTCTCAGGACTTAAACACAATCTGCTGAGTGTTAGTCAAATCTGTGACAGAGGTTATCATGTGGATTTCTTTGAAGAACACTGTGAAGTTGTAAGCAAATCTATAGGCAAAGTTGTGCTGAAAGGATACAGGCATGGTAACATTTATGAAGCCAAGCTTTCAACAAGTATTGATGATTCTGCAATTTGTCTGTTGAGTAGAGCATCGATTAAGAAAGCTGGGATTGGCACAAGAAACTCTCTCATTTAAATTTTAACAATATAAATGAACTAATCAAGAAAGATCTTGTGAGAAGACTTCCATAGTCAGTATTTGCTCCTGATGGCCTTTGTGATTCATGTCCGAAGGCAAAACAAAGAAAATCTTCATTCAAGATCAAGACTGAATCATCAATTCTTAAGCCTTATCACCTAATACATGTTGATCTATTTGGTCCAGTGAATGTCATGTCTATTGTAAAGAAGAAATATACTATGGTCATAGTGGATGAGTTCACCAGATATACATGGGTGTATTTCTTGCACACAAAAAGTGAAACTGCATCTATCTTGATTGATCAAGTCAAGCAACTGGATAAATTGGTCAAAGATTCTGTGAAGATTATAAGGAGTGATAATGGCACTGAGTTCAAGAATTTGATTATGGAAGAGTTCTGCAAAGACCATGGAATAAAGCATGAATTTTCTGCTCCTGGAACTCCACAGTAAAATGGAGTTGTTGAAAGAAAGAATAGAACTCTTATTGAAGCTGTACGAACTATGCTTGATGAAGCAAAGTTGCCAACCTACTTTTGGGCTGAAGCTCTGCAGACTGCTTGTTTTACTCAGAATGCAACACTTATCAACAAGCATGGAAAAACACCATATGAGATGGTGAAGAAAAAGAAGCCAAATCTGAAGTATTTTCATGTATTTGGATGCAAGTGTTTTGTTCTTAAGACTCATGCCGAACAGCTATCCAAAGTTGATCTAAAAGCTGATGAAGGAATTTTTGTTGGATATCCACTTTCTACAAAAGCCTTCAAAGTCTACAATTTAAGAACAAGGGTTGTCATGGAATCTATCAATGTCTCCTTTGATGATAAGAAGATTACTGGACTTGAAGATTTCAATGATAATGATCAGCTGAGATTCGAAAATGAAGTTTTAAATTCTGATTCCGTAAATCCTGATACTGCAAACTCTGATGGATTAAACTCTGATGTTATTGAAACTGTGGTGACTACGCCTAAGGAAAATGCACCTGTGTAGGGGGAGAATACTGAAGATCCAACCACATCTCAAGAAGCATCAGAACCTACAACAGGCTCTTCAAGTTCTGATGGGCCAAGTTTTGATAATTTTGGAAACTCAAGTTCTGATATTTCTGGAAACTCAAATAATGAAGGATCCAACTCAGAGAGCATAATTTTAGGGGGAGCATCAAAAAATGTTGATGGAGACAACATGGATTATGGGGGAGCATCCAGTTCTAGAAAAAACCTTCCATCTGCAAGGAAGTGGACTAAAGCACAAAGACCTGACTTAATTATTGGAAATCCTGATGCAGGTGTCAGAACTAGAACAACTACTTCAAATGAATGTCTTTATCATTCTTTTCTTTCTCAGACTGAACCAAAGAAAGTGGAAGAAGCTCTTCAAGATGCTGATTGGGTGCAAGCAATGCAAGAAGAGTTAAATGAATTTGAAAGAAATAAATTTTGGACCCTAGTGCGAAGACCAAGGAACAGATCGGTTGTTGGTACAAAATGGGTGTTCAGAAACAAAACTGACAGTGACGGCATAATTACAAGGAACAAAGCAAGGCTGGTTGCAAAAAAATACTCTTAACAGGAGGGAATTGATTATGATGAAACATTTGCACCAGTTGCTAGATTGGAAGCCATATGGATATCTTTGGCTTATGCTGCTCACAAGAAGTTTAAAGTCTTTCAAATGGATGTGAAAAGTGCTTTTCTTAATGGAGAATTGGAAGTGGAAGTATATGTTGAACAACCTTCAGGCTTTGTAGATCCCAAATTTCTCAGTCATGTCTACAGGCTTGATAAAGCACTTTATGGCCTTAAGCAAGCTCCAAGAGCATGGTATGAGACATTAGCTCAGTTTCTTCTGGAAAGTGGATTTAACAGAGGGACTATTGACAAAACATTGTTCTACCTCAACCATGGAAAGGACTTACTTTTGGTGCAAATATATGTTGATGATATCATTTTTGGTTCTACAAATGACAGAAGAAGTTTGCTAAACTGATGCAATCAAGATATCAAATGAGTATGATGGGAGAACTTAACTATTTTCTGGGCCTTCAAGTCAAGCATAATGAAGAAGGAACTTTTATTTGCCAATCTAAGATCTAAGTACACCAGATATTTGTTGAAGAAATTTGGAATGCAAGATTGTTCAAGTGCATCCACTCCTATTGCCACTACAACAAAATTGGATAAAGATACTGGTAAATCAGTAGATATTACTAATTACAGAGGTATGATTGGCTCACTACTCTATCTAACTACAATTAGACCTGATATCATGTATGCTATCTGTCTTTGTGCAAGATTTCAAGCAGATCCAAGAGAACCTCACTTAACAGCTGTGAAAAGAATTTTCAAGTACCTTAAGGGTATAGCTGATCTAGGATTGTGGTATCCTAGAGAATCAGACTTTAACCTAATAGGTTACTCAGATGCAGATTTTGCAGGGTGCAAAATTGACATGAAAAGCACAAGTGGAAGCTGCCAATTTCTTGGAGGCAGATTGGTTTCTTGGTTTAGCAAGAAATAGAAGTCAATTTCCACATCAACTGCAGAAGCAGAATACATTGCTGAAGGAAGCTGTTGTGCACAGATTCCTTGGATGAAGAATCAGTTACTGGATTATGGGTTAGAATTTTCTAAAATCCCTATTTACTGTGATAATCAGAGTGTTATTGCTATGACAGGTAATCCAGTTCAGCACTCAATGACAAAGCACATTAGCATTAGGTACCACTTCATAAGGGAACATATGGATGAAGGTACAGTGGAATTGCATTTTGTTCCCACAGTTCAACAACTAGTAGATATCTTCACAAAACCACTATGTGAAGCTACTTTTACAAGATTGGTAAATGAATTTGGAATGGTTTCAGGTTCTTTCTCTAAATCTGCTTAGTTTATGTTCTGATACATCAGACTTTATGATCAGTATTTACAGATATTACTATCTTTGTTTATTCTGTGCTTAAATTGAAAATTTTAAGTGCTGATTGTTGTCTGATGTGAATTTCTAAACTCTCATAGTGATATGAATGTTTCTGTGACTATTCAATCTAATGAGGATAACTGTGCTAGATACTGACCTAGTAGTCCTTAATATACTAAAGATCCCATGTTTGAAGTATTTGTTTATGTGGAAATCTTTTAACACAAGCAAATTCTGATATTAGGCTTAGTTAAGTTTACTTCGTGTATCTTATTACTAAGTCAAAAACTAGAATAGTGCTTCTTATCTGTTAAGTTCTGATGTTAGTAAATCTGGTGGATGTACTAAGTGCTGATAAACCTCACTTATCAAAAGAAAAAGAAAAGAAAAGAAATAAAAATCAGGTACTCCTTTGAGATCTAGAGTAAAAATGTGGAAGGGAAGACCCAAGTGCATTGCTGGTATTAAGTAATATGCATTAGAAAAGCAAAATAAAATTTTCTTGGTGACTTTTCACACTCCATGATTACTGGAGAAATACTCTGATAACAGCATAAATTCTGATAAGCAGTCGTGACTCACTTACACTGAGAAGCCACTGTAAAATAGAATTTCAAAAGATGCATAAAATGAGCACAAAACAGTTGAGGTGGACTCATGCATGAACTCATTCAATAGTAGGCTTCAGAATAATGATAGATTTTGAGCAAAGTTCTTAGTTATGCCTTATTTCTAAGATGTACTGAAGTGAAGCAGACTTTACTCTTTGTCTAATATTTAGCTTAATGCACACATTTACACTCCATATGAATGATGAAAATTACTGTGGTGATCAATGTTATTTTAGATGAACAGTCTATGTGTTAGATTACATAAATTCTGAGGACAAATTCTAATGGAAGTTCTGATGATTAAGTTCTGATGAAACCATATCAGTATTTGTGTGAAGAATTACAGGAATACACATTCACTTTTCGAGTTAAGGAGCCATATTCTGATGACTTTTAAATCCTGATAATAATCAAGTTCTGATGCTGATGTGACAGTATTTATTTACTTGGTTTATTTTTGGTCATTACTTGAACGATAATATTTTTACAGAATATTGGTTAATGTGAAATAAATTAGTCCTAATCATTATGGGTTAGTGGTTAGCGTGTATGTCTTGAAAACCTGCATGCGCACAATAATTATTATCATATCCCGTACCCATTAACTCTAGCTTTAGATCTTTTACTGACTGTTATTATTATACATCAGTCTAGGGAGTCGAGGGGTCATTATTTTTACTTGTAATTTTTAACCAGTCCTCACGTCCCTTGGTATTCTATTGGCTATTTAAACCAACCATTCATTCCAGCCAAAACATCTTTCATTTTCTCAAAAACTCATTCTCTTTTTATTCATACCAACAAAAATGGTCCGTTTCACATCGAGTTGAGTTGTGATGAATGGCAACAGGAGTGGCATGTCACCACCATTCCTGACGAGCTTTGGAACTCAGTTCCACAAGAGGTTCAAACAGAACTCTTGTTCTTATCAATGGAGTATCATCTCCATCTTGATAGGTTGGAAGAGGAAATGAGAGAAGCTCTCCGTCAGCAAGAACGGATCATCCGTCTTGCAGTGCTCTTCGTCAGCAGCAGAAGGACTTAGGTCTTCTTAGCTTAGGACTAAGGCTGTTGATGTTAGGAATCGTAGAATAGGACTATCTTGTAATTTTTTCATGTAATTGATAAATTTCATCGAATATAATCATCTGATATATTAATGAAATTTTCTTTAAATTGCAAGATGTGTTCTTTGTTTCTCAAATTATGTGACTGTGCATGTTTACTTGAAATTTATTAATCTTTACTTTGTCGACTTTTAATTTTATTTTCTGATGAATGTTTGATTAAATTCTGTTGATTTGAGAAAATAACTGAAGAACAGGTTCCAATGTCAGAACCTGTTGTTATAGAAGCTGAGAAGGTTTCTTCTCAGAAAGATACTGTAACTGGGAGTTCTAGGCCCCTCAAAAGGCTTACAAAATTAAATTCTAATAATAAAGCTCCTACAGTGTCTCCACCTTTGAGGAAATCAAAGAAAGAGAGAGCTCATAGGGACATAGTTTAGTCAGATTCAGATGTAGTGGAAGCAGCTAAGGAAGGGGATCAAGAATCTCTGATCTCAACAGAACCAGTTGTTATTGAATTACTTCCTTCTGCACAACCAGAAACTGCACAACATGACACTGCTCAAGACAAAATACCTACACCTCCTATGTCACCTATAGTTGATCCAGTACATACTGAAGAACCAGGTACAAGTTCTGAAATTGATATTCATAACCTTATTGTGCCTGAGGTTTTGTACTTGGAAGCTCCACCAATTAAACTCACTCCACCAACAATATCAATTTTGGATGTTGATCAGAACCTGGATGCAGATCATAATTTAGAGGATAATGTGGAAGCCTCTATAGCCTCACATACTGCTATTTTATCAAAGGATGTTGATACTGCAGGATCTACAAGTTCTGATGCTGCTAATGAAGAAATTACTGGTGAAGCTGCTGCAAATTTAGATGTTGATGCAGCTGGTCCATCAGGACATGCACCTCAAAAAACTGTTCATAAAGCTGATTTAGTTAAAAAGTTTGTTACATGGGAAACACCAGTACCTTGGGGTGAAACTCCTAGAGGAAAGGAGTGGACTAAAGAATGGAACTCAATTAGTTTTGTTCCTTCTGAAAAGATTCTAACTGAGCATCTTGCAAAAGCTGATGAAATGCTGATAAATGATGATTTCAAAGCACAGCTGAGAGTTACTGCATTGAGTACAAGGCACCTTCAAGGTCAACACTTAGTAACTCATAACAAGGTTAATAAAATTGAAGAAAACTTGATCCAGCAAGATATGAATGTGAAACTTGAAAAGAACAGATTTTTCAAGCCAGCCTTTGACAGAATTGCCTACATTGAGAAAACTTAGGAGAAGCAACAAGCTCAAATTGAAGAAATTCTGCAGAATCAGGCTTCTCACCAAAGTCAACTCAATGAGATCCAATCCTCAGTGGAATTGCTTGTCTCTCTTCTATTACCTGCTGATGCCAAAAAGGGGGAGAAAATGATTAAGTCCAAATGCAAATCTATTAAGACACTGAAAGGAAAGGATGATGGAAATGATGACCAGGGAAACTCTAATAAGGGTAGAGGTCAAGGTCAAGGCAAAGGACTTTCGTCAAGTAAAGCTAGAATTACAAGTCAAGGAACAAGTTCTGATACTGGGAGAAGAATAAGTTCTGATACTAGTAAAATGATAAGTTCTGGTGGATATCTAGAACTTGATGAAGAAACTTCAAAGCAATTATTTCTTAAAGAAAATCCAAGAATGGACTTTGAGAGTCTAAAGGAAGAAGAAGCTAGACTCAAAGCAGAAGGTGTCAAAACAAAATCTGAAGCTTCTGTTGTTGAAAATAAATTTCCAAAACCTAAGGGTATTGTGATAAAGGAAAGAACAAGTTCTGAGGCAACCAAGGCCAAATCACAAATGGAAATTGATCCAAGGTCCAAGGGCAAAGAAAAAGTTGATGAACCTGTAAAGGTTTATATGCCGGTCATGGATGAAGAAATAACTGATGATGAAGCATATGCTAATCTTAATCTGATGCATAAGAAGATTTTTCAAACAATCTCTGACATGGCTCATGTTGTTCAGAGTCAAGATATAGTAAGTTCTAATATGACAGAGAAGCAAGCAACCTCTGACATAGCTCAAGTTGGCTTGATATCAGAAGATAAAGAAAAGGAAACCTCTGACATTGCTCATGTTAAACCTTCAAAGACACTCCTACCAGGATTCACCAAAGCTAGACAGACTCAACCTTTGAAGACTGCAACAAGTGGTTTTGAAGCAAGAGTTGTTACAGGAAAGGAAGCAAGAGATAAATCTGGGTTGGGTAGTTCTGATGAAAGAAGAGTACATAACACTACCAATGATCCAACTTCCTTAGGTGAACCAGATGTTGGAGCAACTCCTGAAAGATTGAATCGACTTGAATCTGTACAAATGGTTTACCATACTTTCTTGAAAGAACATATCTTGTTATATTTTATGACAGATGGAAGGGTATACCAGACGTCACACCCTCAACTTAACAAACAAAATAAATATAACTATTACAATATTTAAAAGAGAGTAATTATAACGGAATCCAAGATCTTACAGTTTAAGGTTTAAAACAGCCCAACACTACCATCTATTACAACTGATTTTAATATCGAGTCCTCACACAAAACTATCTATTATTCTACCTGAGCTCGGACATATGCATCGGCGTCACAGGTCTTACGTGCTGTCTGCTTGAATCTAACCATAGCTGCTAGCTATAATATCAGGGTAAAGCAAGGAGTGAGCCAAATGTTCAACAAGTGCTAAACAATACGGTACAAGCATAAATCGAGATATATATAAAAGAATGACAATGTGAAGACATAACCAATACTAACAAGTGATAAAACTTTGGGTGATCACATCATTTCCTTGAATCAAAACATTTTCAAAATCATAACTTAAACAAAATCATTTTATGACGCTACGGATTACAGCCGGTGATCAGCCGCGAAGTAATCCCGAACCTCGCTGGGCTCTAAAACATTAATGGGATCCCTAGGCAACTTTTAAGCCTACAATATAAATGTGGAAAGGACTCGCGTCTCAGTCCAGATCCACTATTCAAGAAACCATTTACCCCCCTTTGGGATTGAAAATCCACATTTTAATCATTTCAAAAACTGATGCCGATTGATAATAAAATCTCTTAAACAGTAAACATTTTATCAAGGGATTATAGATCAAATTTGAACATTGGAAATATGTCACAAAATGCCAGGGCCATGATCCACTAGACTTTACTTGATTAGGGTAACTGAAAATTTCCAAATACAAGAACTTTGACAAGGTGTTCTAGCAAGGATATTGGATAATATGAAAGAATAATGCCGAACTAGGCTTAAAGCAAGGATTGTAGATAAGGTATAGGTATTATAACATCAAGAAGATAAGCATCAATGGTTAAGGTATAAAGAAAGTGATCATTAGCTTAAGGTATATCAGGATGTCAAACTTTAGGGTAAGGACAGGGTTATCAAAAAAAATCATGAACAACTCCAAAGAATATCTGGTTTTTAAGTATCAGGGTAAGGTTTCTATTGGGGTTCAAGCATTAGGGTGAGATGTCAAGATTTTAGGAATCAATAGTATGTTGATCAAGAGGATCAAACAAGAATTATAATAAATCTTTTTTTTTATCATGGCATTCCAGTTACTTTGATGTACTAGCATGATACGACCTTCGATCTACTTGCAATATGAAATTGAGGGTTCATGGCATTTTTATATAATACGAAGATAGACTTAAGAATCACTTGGTTCTAGTATATCAAGATTACTTAGGATGCTCGCATCAATATATGAACTAATTAACACACATTTGCAGTGTAAACGAAAAACAGGTTGAATCACTTGCCTTGAGAAAGGCTAGTCTGGTCTGGCTGGTAGGAGCAACTGGAAGTTTTACTCGACCTTTATGGCAATTTTACCCTCATCTCGAGATCCTACATAAATAATAATATCCTCATTATAATATATTATCACCAACTCATTACTATTTACAACACAAAGGACACTTAGGCCTATATGCACGCAATTTATATTCACCTTATAAATATAATAGTACTCATAGCTACATATACTCACATATCATATTTTAATATCAAATAATATCACACATACCATATTGCACACTTGGCTTGGATGATCTCGACCCACAACTTAAGTCACTTGATCGCCAAACTAGACAAAGTCTCCAAATTTTGGCCTCCTAACTCGATGTGCCTTTACTAAACTATCCAAAACCTATTGACCCTCACTTGGGCCTTTTACTCTAATGGCTTTATACTATCTTGCAACTATAATGGTCAACCTAGGTCTCACTCATAAGTGCTCTAAAACTATGTGGTAAGTGAAAGTGCTCACTAGAGTAAATTCCAGAATGACATCTATGGTTTCTTGAGCGCATTAGACACTCTTAAACTACAAGTTTACCTCTATAACTTCTACACTAGACTCTTCTGACCATAAGGCATCTCCCATACTTGATGTGGCTCATGGGCCTAGCTTGGGCCTCCTTGGGCCTAAGCTCAAAGTCCATGGTTCCTCTGTTTTTCTGGGCAGAAAATGCCCTGACTTGAACTAACTTATGACACATGGTTCTAACTCATATCCTATGAACTATGGTTGGAAAATCTCCTCTGACACTCCCTCTAACTAAGGCCCAACAGGGCCTAAGGAGGACCTACCCATGACATGGTCAAAACTTCATATTTCTAAGTTGCAACAAAACTGTTCCCTGCTGGACAGATTTTATGATTCCACTCGTTCACCTAACCAAACGACCTTTAAACCTCCAACAAAACCTAAAACCTTTTATATACTTCTAATTCTAGCTTCTGGTGGCTTGGGCCTCAAAGTGCACAATAATGACATGGTCAAAACTCACTCTAAACCTTGGGGTACTAAAATGATTTTCTGCAGAAACTAAGACTCTCCTTTCCCCAAGGTTCTCACTCAACAACCCAACCACCAACAACCAAAACACCCAAATCATAACTTGACTATGGTGATCTACTGAACTAACTCCCTTACACTCAAAGTAGGCTTAGTGGAGACCATCCTTACCTAGGGTGCAACATAACAAAATAAAGGAAATCACATTACACAAATTACAAGTCATCATGTTTCCAATGACAATAACTTTAACCTTCATGATATATATAAACGAAATAACATCACATTTTAAGAAGCACAATTCTTAATTAATTTCTTAACTTAACTACAATTACGGTTTACTAACAAAATATCAATCCGAATGATCAAGAACTTCCAAAATTTTCAAGAGTAATCTACATGCATGCATGACTTCGAGTCTTACAAACCACAACAACATGCTTTCCAAATAAATTTTCATTTTAATTCAACATGCAAGCCTATCATGGATTATATCTAAATGACCACCTAGCATGCAAAGGTTTTTACCAAGATTTCACTAAGATTTTCATGTTATCAGCATAAAAACACATAAAATGAAACAAGGCCACCAAAACACCATTCATTCGGCTTCTATCAAGTCATGGCCAAATGGATTAGGGTGAAAACAACATTTACATGAGTGTAGCATACTCATGTCTAGCCATTCTCAACCCTTTGATACTATAACTCATGGTGAAAGCCTTGAATTCACAAGAATCAAGGATATTCACTTGGAGTTTAACAAAAACACTACCATGCAAGGTCAACACATAAGTTTTCTACTCTAAGCTCTTAAGATATACAAGAACAACATGTAAGGAGTAAGATTACTTGATTATAGGATGATTGTTTGAGTGAAGAAATGAAGAAAGAAGGGGATGGGGTTCGGTTTTTGGAATTTCCGAGAGGGGAGGGGGGAGAAAGCCGAGAGGGAGGGGGAGGAAGAAGAGGAGAGTGAAGTGGTGGGGTGAAGTGAAGTGGTGATCACTTCCTTGATTTGTTTTTATGTCTTGATTTGACTATAATGTGAGTGGGTTTGAGAAATGATAAGGGTATCCTTCTAGCTAGAGTTAGGCTATCTTGCATGCAAGGTCAAGGAGGTAATTTGGCTAATAATTCATGAGTTAGTGGGTTTGGAAATGACCTCTTTGTCCTTGAAAAGAATGGAAGGGTGGTTTGCATGCAAGGGCTTCCTTGTAATTTTCTAATTATCACAACTAAAATTTATAAAGATATATTTTTATAAAATAAAATACAAGTTCAAAAATTATAAAATTTATACCATAAAATAACTTGGATTTTTAGAAATTTTATAAAACCACTTTTGAAATTTGTGAACAAAATAACTTTTAAAACGAAATTTATTCAAGGTTTAGAATATTCCTTATAAATCAAAAATAAAAGAAATAAATAAACTTTTGCTTTGAAAAATCATATACCACATAAAGCAAATTTAGGACGCAGAAATTTTCATTCACACAAGCATACATTAATTGAATATATTGGCATTCGGCTTTAAAATTGCACCAAATTCACAAATAATATTACACGAAAATACCGGTCGTAACATCCTCTCCCCCTTAAGGGATTCTGTCCCCAGAATCTAAGAGAACAGATGAGGATACCGGGAACGCATATCAGACTCTAACTCCCAAGTTGATTCTTCGACCTTGGGGTTCCTCCAAAGTACTTTCACTAACTTTACCGACTTATTCTTAAGACTCTTTACTTGCCAGTCGAGTATTTTGACAGGTTGCTCCACAAATGACAGGTCTGCCTGAATTTCTACAGGTTCATATTCTATCACATGGCTGGCGTCAGGATTGTACTTTTTAAGCAACGACACATGAAACACATTATGCACATGCTGATACTGAGGTGGTAAGGCTAACTCGTAGGCTACCTTCCCCACTTGACTCAAAATTTCAAAAGGACCTATATATCTAGGTGCTAACTTCCCTTTCTTGCCAAATCTAGACAACCCTTTTCTAGGTGACACCTTCAACAAAACGGCTTCGCCTACTTGGAATCGGACGTCCTTACGCGCTGGATCCGCATACTTCCTCTGTCTATCTTGAGCATCAAGCAACCTTCTCTGAATTAACTTGACTGTCTCATGCAGCTGTTATACCAATTCCGAGCCTAGAATCCTTCCTTCTCCTACTTCATCCCAACTTGTCGGTGATCTACATTTTCATCCGTACAAAGCTTCGTATGGTGCCATGCCAATACTGGAGTGATAACTGTTGTTGTAAGAGAATTCTATCAATGGCAAGTGATCGTCCCAACTTCCTGCAAAATCGATTGCACAACTGCGCAACATGTCTTCGATTGTTTGAATTGTCCTTTCGCTCTGACCATCAGTCTGCGGGTGGTACGCCGTACTCATGTTCAACTTTATGCCAAGACTTTCTTCAAATTGCTTCCAGAATCTCGAGTTAAATCGTGGATCTCTGTCTGAAATTATCGATACGGGTACTCCATGTCTTAGTACGATTTCACGCACGTACAGATGAACCAATTTGTCCAATGACGACTTCTCATTAATTGGAAGGAAATGCGCCGACTTCGTAAGGCGATCAACTATAACCCATATAGCGTCATGTCCGGATTTCGTTCGCGGTAGTCCCACTATAAAGTCCATAGCAATAATTTCCTATTTCCATTCTGGAATCTTCAGGGGCTGAATTAATCCGCTTGGTCGTTGATGTTCTGCCTTCACTTTCTGACAAGTATAACACTTTGCAACCCCTTCTGCCACGTCTCGTTTCATATTTGGCCACCAAAAGTTCTGCTTTAAGTCCCGATACGTCTTGGTGCTTCCCGGGTGGATTGAAAATCTTGAATTGTGGGCTTCTTGTAGGATCTCATTCTTCAATTCAGGTACATGAGGAATCCAAATTCTTGAGGAAAACCTTAGTATACCTTACTCATCCTTTTGAGTGCCAATCTCTTCTCCAGTTAGCTGATTCTTCTCTTTCTCCATTACTTCTTCCTGACATTTCCTTATCCTTTCCACTAGGGTTGGTTGAAAAGTCATTGCATGATAAATTTCTTCAACTTTTCCAAAATCACAAAGTTCCAGTCCAAATCTCTTGATCTCTTCAGACAATTCTTTTGGTGTTGCTATCATATTCAATCTCTCCTTCCTACTTAAAGCATCGGCTACGACATTCCCCTTTCCAGGATGGTAATTTATCGAGCAATCGTAGTCCTTGATCAATTCCAACCATCTCCTTTGCCTCATATTGAGCTCCTTCTAAATGAAAATGTACTTTAAACTCTTGTGATCTGTGTAGATTTCACACTTTTCTCCGTAGAGTTAATGTCTCCAAATCTTAAGTGTGAACACTATGGCGGCTAGTTCCAAATCATGTGTCGGGTACTTCAACTCATGCGGTTTTAACTGTCTTGACGCATACGCGATCACCTTACTGTGTTGCATTAGCACACAACCCAATCCCTTATGTGAAGCGTCGTTGAATATCACAAAGTTTCCTTGGTCATCTGGTAGTACTAACACCGGAGCCGTTACCAATCTCTGTTTCAACTCTTGAAAGCTATCCTCACATTCTGCACTCCATTCGAACTTCTGATTCTTCCTGGTTAACTTAGTCAATGGCGTGGCAATTTTCGAAAAATCCTTGACAAACCTTTTATAGTACCCTGCCAATCCTTGAAAGCTTCGCACTTCTGTAGGTGTCTTTGGCCTCTCCCAACTCATAACCACTTCAATCTTTGCCGGATCTACTTTAACTCCTTCATTTCCAATGACATGCCCCAAAAATTGAACTTCCTTTAACCAAAACTCACATTTAGAAAACTTGGCATACAACTTTTCTTGCTGAATTATCTCCAATGCTATCCATAGGTGCTGCTTATGTTCTTCTTCCGACTTAGAATAAATAAGAATGTCATCAATGAATACTACTACAAACTTGTCCAAATACTTTTTAAATACCCGATTCATCAGATCCATAAATGCGGCCGAGGCATTAGTCAATCCAAACGGCATTAGTAAGAATTTATAATATCCGTATCTGGTCCTGAATGCTGTCTTGGGAATATCTTCTTCCTTGATCTTTAATTGATGGTATCCTGATCTCAAGTCAATCTTTGAAAAGCTTTTTGCTCCCTTCAGCTGATCAAATAGGTCATCTATTCTTGGTAGCGGGAAGCGGTTCTTGATCGTTACCTTGTTCAACTCCCGATAATCTATGCATAGCCGCATACTTCCATCTTTCTTCTTTACAAACAGAACAGGTGCTCCCCATGGCGACGTACTTGGCCGAATCACTCCTTTATCCAATAATTCTTGTAGCTGGCTCGCCAACTCCTTTATTTCTGTTGGTGCCATCCTATATGGGGCCTTTGATACTGGTTCTGTGCCCGGAGCAAGGTTGATCTCAAACTCGATTTGTCGATCTGGTGGTAAGCCTGGTAGTTCGTCTGGAAACACATCTGGAAACTCGTTAACTACGGGGATATCTTCTATATACTGGGACTGCCTTTTTCTGAATCCACTACATAAGCTAGGAACGAATCACAACCTTTTCTAAGTAGCTTTTTAGCCTGAACGGTTGTAAGAAACAATTGCTCTTGCCTCTGTCCCTTAAATACTACCTTCTCTCCACTCTTCGTCCTTAAATCCACTTTCTTGGTCTTACAATTAATCTGAGCGTTATTCTTCCCTAACCAATCCATTCCTAAAATTATATCGAACTCTCCCAACTTGAAGAGTATCAAGTCGGCTGAAAACTTATGCCCCGAAATATCGATCTCACACTTCGGGCAGAATTCATTCACAGGACTCTTCTCTTGGTTCGCAATTACCATATTTACTACCTCGCTCATAATCATTTTATCACATTGAAGTTTGTCAACAAAATTTTCTGATATGAAAGATCTTGTTGCCCCCGAATCAATCAGTACTTTAGCTTTGACATTATTGAGTAAAAGTGTACCTGCTATCACCTCCGAGTTCTGAATAGCGTCCTTCATTTTCAGATTGAATGTCCTTGCTGTAGCTTGCGGAGTTATTGTAGGTGGTGGAGGTAATTCCAATACCTCGGCTGGCATGATTGCACTGGTACTTGCCACATTCATTAGAGCTTTGACTGGTCTGGTTGTCTTGCACTCCCTAGCTATGTGTCCAGTCTTCCCACACTTGTAATATGTAACTCCTGGCTTCGGCATCTTGCACTCATTAGCCAAATGTCCCTTCTGGTTGCACCTATAGCATGTCATGCTTAGCTTATTACACACTCCGGGGTGCCTTCTTCCACAGTGCTTACATTCCGGTCTCTGGAACCTGTTTTCTCCAACTTGTCCTTGGCTTGCCTGGTTGTTCCCCTTCGATTCTTGTCTTTTGCCCAAATTTCCCTTCTTTTGAAAATTTCCGCCCTTATGGAAACCAATCCTCTTTACATTCCGATCCTGTGAATTTTCGGCTTCAGACTTCTCTCCATAAAATGGAACCTTTCTCTTCTTATTATCCCTTTCCTTCCTTGACTGTATCCCATTATTCTCTATCAGAGCAGCTTTCTGTACTACTCCCGCATAAGTATCAAGCTCAAACATAGCCACTCTATCTCTGATCCAAGGCTCCAATCCTTGTTGAAATCTCTTCGCTTTTTCCTCCTCAGTGCTGGTATACTTTGTCACAAACCTTGACAACTCTGTGAACTTCTTCTCATACTCCAGTATAGACATATTCCCTTGCTTCAACTCAATAAATTTAAGCTCCATCTGATTCTGCATGTACTTAGGGTAGTATTTTTCCAGAAATAACTTCTTAAATCTTTCCCAAGAAACTTGGTGCGTTGCTTCCATAGCTTTTACTGATTCCCACCAATAGATGACTTCGCCCTTCAAGAAGTAAGTAGCATATGGCGTCTTCTTCTCGTCCCCTAACTGTACCAACTCAAAAGCCCTTTCCATTTCCTTAATTCATGTGTTAGCTATTATTGGATCAGTGGTATCATGAAATGCAGGTGGATTCACATTCTGAAAAGCCTTGAAAGTGACAACCTATCGAGGTGGTACTGGTGGTTCGGGTGGTTGGTGTGGTTTACGGTTATCTTGGTTTTCAATTTGTTGTTGAAGAGTTAGTTGTTGCTGAGCTATAGCATTGGTTTGCTGTTGCAAAGTTTCCAGTAATCGAAGAATATTTGGGTCTGTGGTAGATGTGGTTGTTGGGTTCTTCTTTTTGGGTGGCATGATCCTTGGAATAAGAGTTATGTCAAAACAGGTATGAATGATGAAATAATTCGAGGGTATCGCATGGCATTCTTATTTACATATGAGGTCAAGTTTCAAATTAAACATATATGGCGATGCATATAAAGGCGTAAAATAATAGTTGAGAGCAAATGGAATGATAATGCATATTATTGGAAATCTAAAGGTCACAATACATCAAGATCAGGATAAAGTCTGATTCTAGGAACAGCATGCTTATTTAAAGGAAACAACTGGGAATTCTATGAAGTCTAATAATACAACAACATGAAAGGTAAATAATAGAAAGAACTAAGGTTCCACTCCATCAGAACGGGGCTTGGTAGTCTTCTCCTCTCGAAGCGTCTTCACAATGCTCTGGAGCTCATCCGCCACCATCTGGATGATATACTGGCTGGT
Organism: Apium graveolens; assembly: GCF_009905375.1. Lineage (NCBI taxonomy): Eukaryota > Viridiplantae > Streptophyta > Magnoliopsida > Apiales > Apiaceae > Apium > Apium graveolens. Next base: position 162,257,407 of record NC_133654.1, on the reverse strand, counting down.
GCGGTCTCGATGTGATGGCATCTCCTCAAGCTTAGTATTGACGTACTGAACCAAGGTCTCAAGTCTCGCAGTCATCTGCTCATTAGGCTTCCCTTCATAGTTTCGGTTGTCCGGGTACACGTTCTTCAGTCGGTCTATCAATCAGTCGTACTTGCCCTGAAGCATGTCAACCTCGCGCCTCAACTCAGCATACACGGAGAACGCAATAGTGTCATCCGACCCAGAGGGTGCCGAGGAATGCGCCCTTTGCTGACAAACCAATACGAGGAGTATTAATAATAAATTTTTCCATAACCTACTCTCTCGCATATTATCTATAGCCTATACATAAATCCTATAACCTATTTGGGCTGTCCAGGGACTCTAAACCGCTGCTCTGATACCAAAACCTGTCACACCCCCAACTTAACAAACAAAATAAATATAACTATTACAATATTTAAAAGAAAGTAATTATAACGGAATCCAAGATCTTACAGTTTAGGGTTTGGAACAGCCCAACACAACCATCTATTACAACTGATTTTAATATCGAGTCCTCACACAAAACTATCTATTATTCTACCTGAGCTCGGACATACACATCGGCGTCACAGGTCTTACGTGCTGTCTGCTTGAATCTAACCATAGCTGCTAGCTGTAATATCAGGGTAAAGTAAGGAGTGAGCAAAATGCTCAACAAGTGCTAAACAATACGGTACAAGCATAAATCGAGATATATATAAAAGAATGACAATGTGAAGACATAACCAATACTAACAAGAGATAAAACTTTGGGTGATGGCATCATTTGCTTGAATCAAAATATTTTCAAAATCATAACTTAAATAAAATCATTTTATGACGCTACGGATTACAGCCGGTGATCAGCCGCGAAGTAATCCCAAACCTCGATGGGCTCTAAAACATTAATGGGATCCCTAGGCAACTTTTAAGCCTATAATATAAATATGGAAAGGTCTCGCGTCTCAGTCCAGATCCACTATTCAAGAAAACATTTATCCCCCTTTGGTTTGAAAATCCACATTTTAATCATTTCAAAAACTGATGCCGATTGATAATAAAATCTCTTAAACAGTAAACATTTGATCAAGGGATTATAGATCAAATTTGAACACTGGAAATATGTCACAAAATGTCAGGGCCATGATCCACTAGACTTTACTTGATTAGGGTAATTGAAAAATTTCCATATACAAGAACTTTGACAAGGTGTTCTAGCAAGGATATTGGATAATATGAAAGAATAATGCCGAATTAGGCTTAAAGCAAGGATTGTAGACAAGGTATATGTATTATAACATCAAGAAGATAAGCATCAATCGTTAAGGTATAAAGAAAGTGATTATTAGCTTAAGGTATATTAGGATGTCAAACTTTAGGGTTAGGACAAGGTTATCAAAAAAAAATCATGAACAACTCCAAAGAATATCTGGTTTTTAAGTATCAGGGTAAGGTTTCTATTGGGGTTCAAGCATTAGGGTGAGATGTTAAGATTTTAGGAATCAATAGTATGTTGATCAAGAGGATCAAACAAGAATTATAACAAATCTTTATTTTTATCATGGCATTCCAATTACTTTGATGTACTAGCATGATACGACCTTCGATCTACTTGCAATATGAAATTGAGGGTTCATGGCATTTTTATATAATACGAAGATAGACTTAAGAATCACTTGGTTCTAGTATATCAAGATTACTCAGGATGCTCGCATCAATATATGAACTAATTAACACACAATTTGAAGTGTAAATGAAAAATAGGTTGAATCACTTGCCTTGAGAAAGGCTGGTCTGGTGTGGCTGGTAGGAGCAACTGGAAGCTTTACTCGACCTTTATGGCACGTTTACCCTCGTCTCGAGATCCTACATAAATAATAATATCCTCATTATAATATATTCTCACCAACTCATTACTATTTACAACACAAATGGCACTTAGGCCTATATGCATGCAATTTATATTCACCTTATAAATATAATAGTACACATAGCCACATATACTCACATATAATATTTTAATATCAAATAATATCACACATACCATATTGCACACTTGGCTTGGATGATCTCGACCCACAACTTAAGTCACTTGATCGCTAAACTAGTCAAAGTCTCCAAATTTTGGCCTTCTAACTCGATGTGCCTTTACTAAACTATCCAAAACCTATTGACCCTCACTTGGGCCTTTTACTCTAAAGGCTTTATACTATCTTGCAACCATAATGGTCAACCTAGGTCTCACTCATAAGTGCTCTAAAACTATGTGGTAAGTGAAAGTGTTCACTGGAGTAAATTCCAGAATGATATCTATGGTTTCTTGAGCGCATTAGACACTCTTAAACTATAAGTTTACCTCCAAAACTTCTACAATAGACTCTTCGGACCTTAATGCATCTCCAAAACTTGATGTGGCTCAAGGGCCTAGCTTGGGCCTCCTTGGGCTTCAGCTCAAAGTCCATGGTTCCCCTGTTTTTCTGGGCAGAAAACGCCCTGACTTCAACTAACTTGTGAGACATGGTTTTAACTTATATCCTATGAACTATGGTTGGAAAATCTCCTCTGACACTCCCTCTAACTAAGGCCCAACAGGGCCTAAGGAGGTCCTACCCATGACATGGTCAAAACTTCCTATTTCTAAGTTGCAACAAAACTGTCCCCTGCTGGACAGATTTTGTGATTCCACTCGTGCACCTAACCAAACGACCTTTAAACCTCCAACAAACACCTAAAAACTTTTATATACTCCTAATGCTAGCTTCTGGTGGCTTGGGCCTCAAAGTGCACAACAATGAAATGGTCAAAACTCACTCTAAACCTCGGGGTACTAAACTGATTTTCTGCAGAAACTAAGACTCTCCTTTCACCAAGGTTCTCACTCAACAACCCAACCACCAACAACCAAAATACCCAAATAATAACTTGACTATGGTGATCTACTGAACTAACTCCCTTACACTCAAAATAGGCTTAGTGGAGACCATCCTTACCTAGGGTGCAACATAACAAAATAAAGGAAATCACATTACACAAATTACAAGTCATCATGTTTCCAATGACAACAACTTTAACCTTCATGATAAATATAAACAAAATAACATCACATTTAAAGAAGCACAATTCTTAACTAATTTCTTAACTTAACTACAATTACGGTTTACTAACAAAATATCAATCCGAATGATCAAGAACTTCCAAAATTTTCAAGAGTAATCTACATGCATGCATGACTTCGAGTCTTACAAACCACAACAACATGCTTTCCAAATAAATTTTCATTTTAATTCAACATGAAAGCCTATCATGGATTATATCTAAATGACCACCTAGCATGCAAAGGTTTTTACCAAGATTTCACTAAGATTTTCATGTTATCATCACAAAAATACATAAAATGAAACAAGGCCAACAAAACACCATCCATTCGGCTCTTATCAAGTCATGGCCGAATGGATTAGGGTGAAAACAACATTTGCATGAGTGTAGCATACTCATGTCTAGCCATTCTCAACCCTTTGATACTATAACTCACGGTAAAAGCCTTGAATTCACAAGAATCAAGGATATTCACTTGGAGTTTAACAAAAACACTACCATGCAAGGTCCACACATAAGTTTTCTACTCTAAACTCTTAGGATATACAATAACAACATGTAAGGAGTAAGATTACTTGATTATAGGATGATTGTTTGAGTGAAGAAATGAAGAAAGAAGGGGATGGGGTTCAGTTTTTGGAATTGCCGAGAGGGGAGGGGGGAGAAAGCCGAGAGGGAGGGGGAGGAAGAAGAGGAGAGTGAAGTGGTGGGGTGAATTGAAGTGGTGATCACTTCCTTGATTTGTTTTTATGTCTTGATTTGACTATAATGTGAGTGGGTTTGAGAAATGACAAGGGTATCCTTCTAGCTAGAGTTAGGTTATCTTGCATGCAAGGTCAAGGAGGTAATTTGGCTAATAATTCATGAGTTAGTGGGTTTGGAAATGTCCTCTTTGTCCTTGAAAAGAATGGAAGGATGGTTTGCATGCAAGGGCTTCCTTGTAATTTGCTAATTATCACAACTAAAATTTATAAAGATTTATTTTTATAAAATAAAATACAAGTTCAAAAATTATAAAATTTATACCATAAAATAACTTTTAAATTTTTTTTATAAAACCACTTTTGAAATTTCTGAACAAAATAACTTCTAAAAAAATTTATTCAAGGTTTAGAATATTCCTTATAAATCAAAAATAAAAGAAATAAATAAACTTTTGCTTTGAAAAATCATATACCACATAAAGCAAATTTAGGACGCAGAAATTTTCATTCACACAAGCATACAATAATTGAATATATTGGAATTCGGCTTTAAAATTGCACCAAATTCACAAATAATATTACACGAAAATACCGGTCGTAACACCAGATTAAGAAAAATGCTATACCACTAAAGTATTTTGAGGAACTGAAACATGTTCTATTCCTACTTCAAGTGAAAGACAGATTAACAGATAGTGTTGCAGGATATTTAAAGTCTCAAATTCAAAGACAGAAGATGCTTTATTTTATAAAGTTTGACAGCACATATTGTCCCAAGTTTAGAGATCACAAGAGTGATATTCTCGATATGAAGCCTAACTCTGCTAGGATTATAACTACTTTTCTGGGTTATAAGGCTGTGGAATTCAATCTAGAGTCTGACAAGGCATATCTGGTTAGACTAGATCAGGAGATAAGAAAAGCTAAGATAAATGATCTCAGAGCAGCTATTTTTCAAACTAGAGAAGATACAGCTGAATTGATAAATGCTAAAAGGAGGATGGTCAATGAACTTGAATATGCTGAGAGATGTTTGTTGAAGAACTATCTCAGAACAACTCCTGATATCAAAGAGATCAGAAGAAATTGAAAGTTGAAGCCAAGTCAAAGATCTACAACTACTTAAATTCTGAAGTTTATACAGACTGAAGCTGTTATCAGAAGTTAAAGATGGTAAAGCTGAAAGGACTGTTGTAGTTATCTAGTCAAATTCTCATGCATTTGTACTTAATGTTTTTGACATCATCAAATATCTGTTGAACTTGTATATTATGCTAATTTACAAGTTGGGGGAGATTGTTAGATATATTTGATAATGTCATGTGTAATATGATTTGTGTTTAGTTTTCAGATCTTACCTAACAGGACAAATCAGTACTTAACTGGAAATCAGCACTTATACTGAAGACAGAACTTAATATATCAGAACTTAAGGATCAGAAGATATTTATCAGGAGATAATATCATGACTTAAGATGACTTTGAGATAAGGCAGGCGGCTCATTGAAAGGAAAGAAGATCGAGACTAAGACAGAAAGAATTGTGCATGAAGAAGGAATTCTATGAAGAATAGAATACTTGGAAGAAAAGATAACTGGTTGATATATTTTAGGAAGCAGAATTATATTCCATATCAATTATAAGATTATCTTGTAATTGTGTAGTATATAAACACAGGCATAGAGTTTACACTATAAGTGTTACGATTATGGAAGTTATTATTCTTTGTAACTCTAGCAGCTCTCGTGATAATTTGTTCATCACTGAGAGAGGACAGTTCCATATTATAACAGAGTTTATTGTGTTGAATAAAATCTGTTTTCTGTTACTTGAGTTCTTATATTCGATTTGATTGTGCTAAACACTGTATTCAACCCCCTTTACAGTGTGTGTGACCTAACAGTTTATATGTGGTAAAGTGTAAGTATTTTGATTTTTAATATGTCTAGAGTAAAGTATAGATAATTATGATATTTTTATGGTAATTTTTGGAATGTTACATAATTTTATAATAATTTATGGATTTAATAACTATTTTCTGATAATTATAAAACTACTTTATAAATCGAGAATCGTCCAACTTTAACCGATTTTGCGTTTTTACAACCTGAAACTCTTTGGAAAACTATTTGCTAACCTAATCTGATTATTCCGGACATTTTCCGTGTTTTGAGTTTTTCGATCCGGAGTACGGTTTGACCCGTACGCGTCCCGGCACAAAATTTTCGATACGATAATCATTTTTATAGATCAATAAAACCCATATTCTCTAAAGACGTGATGTTATTACATTATTTTCGTATAAAGTGTTTTATAAGAAGTTCAGTTTTGATAATTATCCAAAACAGGTATTAAATTGGATCATTTTGAGTTACTTAGTGGCTAAGTAACCTATTTTTCGATCCAGTACGATCCAACGGGTATTAATATTCCATAAATATAAATAGAATTTTTCTTATTTCATTTTATTCGTATAATCATAATCAAACAGTAAAAATAGAGAATTTACAGAGAAAACCCCGAAAACCCATCGCGTTCTTGAGAATCAAACTCAAAAACGAAAGTGTTACCGAACTCGAAATCGAGCGTGGCATATACCGAATCGAAGCTCTCGAAAAGTTCTACTAGAATCTACCATCAATTTTAGTGCAGGAATCAAGGTACTATCTCTATTTATTTATTTTATTTCGCATTAATGAAGAATTAAATTATGAAAATTTGATGTTGGTGTTATTTTGATGATTTGATGCTTGAATCTTGTAGATAATTTTGTCATGGTCATTTTGGTATATTATATGACGAATTTGTAGTTCAATATCATGTATAAAAGTGGGTTTAATCTTCGAATTAATAAAATTAGGGTTTATGTGCTTGTATGTTCTTAATTGAAATTTGGGCGTTTTTGATTCAAGGGTTATTAGTTAAAATTGATTGTACCAATGAATAGATCGTTGAAAAACGAATTTATTTGTATATATGTGATGAACAAACAATATCCGGAAGGCATTGATCGGAAAAATGACTCAACGGCGGCAGAAATTTCCGATTCATTTTACGGATTATTTAGAGGTTGTTTGATTGATTTATTGCCATATTCATGCTCCTGGAAGCCTAAAGATCATTTCCCATATTTATGGCTTGATTTGGTGGTGGCTGGAAAAGCTCCGAGCGGCGGCCATGGCTACCGACCGCCGGAGGGGGAAGGAAGATGAGGGAGATGGTAGAATTATCATTCTACCCTCACAGTTTGTAAAACTTTATAAATTAGTCACTAGAATATTCAGAAATTTCAAAAATGGGATTACTGTTTTATATGTGACGGCCTCAACCCCGGGGTCAGGAGTTGACATCACTAATCACAATTACTAAAAATATAAATAACAGAATTATTATTAAAATATACTATCTTGACCCCGAACCAAGATCCGATCCAGGTTCAAGTATAATTTAGGTTTTCACTATTACAAACTCTTTATTCAATATCTAAGACACACTAACTTTATTCAGCAACTCCTCAGACCTCATGGTCTGATACAAACTACCTCAGAGGAGCCAGGTCCAGAAGGGGCAGGAATATAGGTCGGTCTGACTGATCTTCTAGGCATCTGTGAAATATACATAACAGTTTGCAAGGGTGAGCATAATCGCTCAGCAGTACCAAATATGAATAACAGATTAAAATAATAATGTAACAATAATGGGAACAGAGCTGTAATCATAATATCAACATTTCATAATGACAATCAATATAACTGGATATCACTAATTAGCATGCTTTGCGAAAACAACATAGTAGTGTGCTGTGTAATACCAGAGTCCAATTTTAGCATGCTAATCATTTTATAAAACCGCTGTATCAATCATTCATGCTCTTATATAATTCACAAATCCCAATCAGATACATAGCGGATATGTGAAGACAGCTGATCAGGCTATCAACACCAGACAGCTCTAACTACCATCCCATTTACCTGTTCCAGAACTCAGAGACTAGCTAGGTCTCTGACCTGCTGGACTAATCGGTTTTATAATGCGCGCAACCGAGTTAGCCTCTTACGCCACCTCAATAGGCCTACTCTGGCCCCAATGTATCCCATATCTGACCGTTTTATCTAGTTTTCAAAACACTTGTACCTATCTCATTTTCAAAATCATTTAATTAACCAGCACACATATAAAATCCATTTCGCAAATCATTTCATTTGAGACAGGTACCTTTCGAAGTTACTTTTCCCCAAAACAATTTGAAAACAGTAATTTTATAACTACAGGGGATACGTAACCTAAAACGTGTCTGTTCCATTACGAAAATAAAACATTTAGCTATTCATATGCACTGAACCATAAAAGAATGGTCAGGGGTACTTGCCTTGCAACGCTTTACAAACCCTAAATAGCTTTCACGCTGACTTCGATCCTGGAACAACTCGACTGGGATCTACAATTACAGAATACCCTAATTAGTTATACCGACATGCTGGATATCCTCAAATCCTAATAACCCAAAATCCGACAACCCGACTAGTATCATTATTATACATATAATCATGTAATTACATTTCTCGAACATAAATAGGGATAACACGTAAAACATAATTATGTACAATTACAAATATATTTTAGAAAATTTTGGCAGCACTTCTTTATTTATAAGACTACCCGTCGATTATAATCGACGTCAACAATTCCCAACAATCCACAACATTATTCCGTACAACTCAATATCAATCAAAATTAGTTATTTAAATCCAAACATAATTTACATAATTATTTTATTTTATTTATTTATAGAATTTAGGACTCAGAACATCGTCATCACCGTCCACCGTCCGCTCGTAAAAGTCATTACGGACGGCGGCAAAATTTCACGGGTACCCGATAAATTCTCGGGTTTCCAACGCGAACCTTCACCGATTAATTAAAAAAAATTTCCCGCACATTCGATAATTTATATCATGAAATTACTCAAATAAAATCCTGCAAAAAATTAATTAAATAATGTCAAATTAACCCAACAGCCACGCGCCACACGCGCAAACAGGGAAGAACAAACAGCAACACCGGCGAACCACCGCCACAAACACCAACACACACCCGTCAACACACACACATAACACACACACACACACAGCATCCACACAGATATATATACAGGAGTATATATATATAGCAAACCAAACAAAGAACAAAGAATTGCCGGAAATTCGGCCGGAGAACTCACCGGAATAACCGAGAGCAACACGGCTGGAATCGACGGGAAAGAAAAAGAAACGAAGGAAACAGAGAAGAAAATGGAAGATGACCGAATAAAGAAGGGGAGAGAGAGAGGAGACTGTAGAGAGATCGAGATAGAGAGACAGGGACAAAGAAATTATGTTTTTGGGAAATAAACTGCCTGCCTGCACGTGTCCTTCAAATGGGACGCGTGTTGATATTCTTTTATGAATTGTTAACACGTGTCCCTGAGTATTAGGGTCAATTATTTAACCGAATTTTGAAATCAACGAGTCAGGGCACCTCAAAAACAATCTCATTAAATCCCGATAATACTTTTAAAGTATTGTAAATAGTCCGAGGTTTATAAAAATATATATTTTGATATTTTTAAACAATTTCTAAAACGCAACTGGTACCCGTTTTTAACAAATAAAAGAAACAACGGGCGGGTGAAATGACTTCCGAAAATTTTCAAAATAATTTTAAAATTCTCAAAATAATACGAAGTTAATAAAATATAAGTTTCATAATTTTTTAAAGATTCCCATAATTAAATATGGATTTTAGCATTTAACACACTCAGAAAATCATTTAAAGATGAATAATTAACGAAATTTTGATTTCTCAATTTTATAAAGTCTTAAAAATAATTATCGAAATTGTAAAATTAGAAAACCAATTTTAAAGACAACCCAAATATTTATGAAATTAAAATTACAATAAAATCACTTTTACAAGCAAAATAAAATCATATAACTCACCAATAAATCACATAATTCCAATCCCACATATCAACAAATCATAAATAATTAGATAACAATCAATAATCGCTGCCAAAATCAATACTCACCTTTTATTTATTTATTAAAACTTTTATTACACTTCCAAGTATTAGAAATAAAATAAAAATACACGAGTCGTTATATTATATAATTCCAAAAATAGGATTTTGTTTTATTATTATAAAAAAATGTATTTTCTTTATATATTTATTTTCACAAATTGATTTAAATTATTTCAAATTTCAAAAACTTGTTATTTATTATTCTGAAATTATTTTTATTTTCAAAAAAATCTAAATTATTTAATTAATTAATTTTAGTTGATAATTAATCATTTAATTAGTCAATTAATTTAAATATTAATTGATTAAATTAGTTATTAATTTATTTTAATTGATTATTTAATTAGATTTAATTATTTCTTTTGATTTACAAATTCTGAAAAATAGTTTCGAGTTTTAAAATATTATTTTAAATTATTTTCAAGACTCGATAATTATTATTAAATGGTTTTAAAGTCAGATTCGGGTGTTCGGGCCTTATTATTTAATTATAAAATGATTCGACGACCCGTTTTAATTCCGAAAATTGTTCAAAAATTCATAATAAATAGACTGTTCATCCTTTTAATACGAAACGAACGCCTTTAGGCTCAGAAAAATATTGTGCTTCTATTAAAAATACTCCGAGGCCCAAATTCTTTTGTATTGAAAGGTCGTTTATTTTATGAGTCATTATAAGTCAGTTATTGATCAATAAATACTATTTTTGACCCGGTTTCAGTTCTAGAAATTCTGAGTCCTACCTTTTAATGATTAAAATTATGTGTTACATGAATTATGTATTCACGTGTCATATGAATAACATGATTATATGCTATGTGACCCTTGTGCTATCTGTTTACAATTCCCAATACCATGATTAAGTATAAACGATCGGGCAGACGTCAAGATGTATAGTTACGTCGATTGAATTTGGCTTGTCAATTGAAATAGTATCTTTTATGATAGATACACCTAGTTCAAGGCATTCAAATCCAGAAAATGATAGAGAAAGTAAAGTCTGATTGTGTTTGGTAAGGGAACGAGTAGATACAAAGTAGAGGTGAACATAGAATGGTGATTGAAGGCTATAAAGTGAATCAATTGAGGCAAGTATTTCTGAACATTCTTCAAATATACTGTAAGTAATTCTTTCCTATTCTAAGTTCAGAATAGTTAACTGGTTTATATTTTGTTGTAATTACTCTAAATTATGCACGTATCTTTCATTATTGTTCCTTTATTATCAATTGATCTCTCGAGCAAATACCTATTATTCTAGATTATTGGCGAACCCTGAATCGAGATGTTTTGAAATCAAAATAGTTTGATATAAAAATACTCTACGGACTGGATGGTACGATGAGGGTTAATGATGGACTGGACCCTTTGGGCCGGGAATGGACCAGACCCTTGGTTATTAGGCCATAGAGCCCGGGTACCCGAATGGATCTATACGTAGAGGTATAGATCTGCACTGTATCCTGAATGATCAGCATGATATAGGTGCAAATTAGTGTCCAGTCTAATTTATTATTGACCGCCATTAACGGCATTCCTTGTTGAAAAGTTCTGTGATTAAAAAACCGGACAAAGACCTGATTCAAGAGATGAATCGGGAACAGCTCGTCAGCTTTGATTTATGATTAAGGGCTAATAAAGTCCAATGCTTATTTGCTCAACTACTTCAAATACATAAAAATGTTTATAAATTATTTAAAAATTGTGCCCAGAAATTCTTTGGATGTTGATACTTGGAAATTAGTTATGATACTTGCTGGGCATTTTTTGCTCACTCTTTCTTTGTGAATTTTTATTTCTTTTAGTTTCAAATAAGGATTAAAAGGAGTAGTTCTTTGTAGACAGCAAAATTGGAGAAATCTCAGTTGCAAGAAGTTGGAGATGTCAGAGTGAATAAGTCAAGAAAGTTAGTAAAGAAGTAATAGAATTGTATTTAGTTAATGTAGATTTTAGAAGATTAGATTCTTGTTTCATACCATAACCTGTAAATGATCCAGAATTGAGGGGTTATCTGTATATTTATTTTAATATATAGGTTCATATTATTTAAAGTTATTTGGTGACACCCAATCCTGACCCCATATTTGGGGAAGTTACAAAACTTTACTTTCGTCAGTGCTTTAGATCCTTCATGATATGTTTCAAGAGCATTCTGGATCTTTTTTTGCAGTCTTGAGAGAAGATACTTTATCATATTCAGCTTGATTTAGACCCATAATTAGCATGCTCCAAGTTTTCCCATTATAAACCATCTTTAACATCTCGTTTGAAGTGAGTGCATCAACATCTTTGACTCTTCCTTTGTCATATTTGAACTCATATGGTCCTTTCTAAAAAACCTTTAAGATAAGTGGTTCTCTACATAAGTGAGTTTCCATTTTCCCTTTGCACCGGTTATAGTCGTCAACTTCGGTGAGAATAGTAGTCCTCAAATCAGCCTTTCCAAGAAATAAGTCAGCCATTTAATCGACACTTTTCCTGTAACAGAAATGTTAGTATAACAAACCTCTGATACCAAGTGAAAGTGCACACCTAGGGGGGTGAATAGGTGTTATGGCTAACAAATACCGATTTTAAGAAGTTACAAGATATTTATCAAACTGTCAGGCAGTTTGCTGTTAAGTTTAAATATATAGTGTTAGCAAGCTAACAGCCGATATGCAATGCAGAAAATAAATAACAACAAGTAAATAACATAGAGATTTTTAGCCAGGTTCGACCCCTATATCTAATGGTCCACGTCCTGGTCCCTTACCAACTTGGTAAAAGAACATATTATTAATCACTAAAATGATATGATTATAGCAGCTTGCTGAAAACACCTGTTCCCTCGAGTTAATTGATCTCTAAGCCCTATACTAAATCTGTATAGCCTTCTCTAGCAATCCAACTCCCCGAACCCTTGTTATCCAAGCTCAACTACTAAGTAACAAATGTTTACACCTTGAACAATACATGTTTAAATGAAAATTACAAATGAATCTATGAACTCTATGTATATAAATATACGTGAATAAATTAGAGCTCAAAATAAAGAATTTTTAATGTATGCAAAATTGTATTTTCTCAGATGGTATGGTGTATACTTCGTGGATCAACCTAAAATAAAGTATACCGAAGAGTATTTATAGACTAAGTTAACTTTTAAAATATTTCAACAATACTTCCGATCTTGACCAAGTCTGGCGGCTAGTTTATTTTTATTTGAACGTCAAGCAAATCTACAATACATTTAAACTAAAGATAATACAGGTTAAAAAAGGGTTTTAAAAATGTATATGTTTAGTTTAAATCTAAATACCAGTCGAATAAGAAGTTTTTAGGATAAAAAAGTATTAACAACTTCCTAGAAAATATCAAATATCTTTTAGAAAAAAGTTTGAACATCTCAGGAGCTCCAATATATTTAAACACGTAAAATATATAATAGAGTCCTTACAAAAACTCATTCTTATCCAATCTTGAATTTCACAATTATGATATATCTTGAATTATTTATGGCAGTACTGTAAGCTTGCTGATAAGACTGTCAAAATCATTGTTAGCATGTTGATAGATAAAACACTGATTTCTGCAAGACAAAGTTAGTCACAAATATAAACACATTATACTCAACTTGCTAATAGTAATATATTACAAGCTATGAGCTTCCTATCAATGTGCTCATCAAAATCATAAGGGTATCACAAAAAACTTTAGAAAATTTAATAAAATTCTAGAAGATTAAGAAAACGAAAAAAATTATATAAGAAAAATAACTATGTAAATATATTATGTGATATGATTAAAATATTGTCTTTACAAATTTATAATGTTAAAAAATTAAACAACTAAGAAAAAAAATAAACTTTAACACATATATTATATTAAGGTTATCAGGGTCAAATATAAAAATATAATAATAACTAAATATATAAGTAAAAAAAGTTAACTTTTTTGAAAAATACATTATTTACAAAATACATAAAATTTGATTAGGGAATAAAATTATCATTTATGAATTTAATCGAATGAAAAATAAAATATTTAAAAAATTGTATAAGAAAATGATAATCATTCACTGGTATAAAGCTAGTGTCCCACTAGGTTGTTTACATTGGGGGACGAGGAATCAACACTCATTTAAAAGGCTCCCGTAAAACATGGTTCCTTAAATAATTTTAAATATTTTTTTCTTTTAAATAAAAATATAATGTAACCATAGTTATTAAAGTGTTTAGGAATTTGAAAATATGTATAAAATTATTTTAAGTGGACAATATATGGTTATTTATAATAAAACATCAAACACTGTAACCATAGTTGTACTTTAAGAAAGATTTTTACACTATTTATATTAGTATAAGCGACTGAGGATAAGTATTGATTACTTAAAGGAGTTCTAACTAATGTCACAAATACTAATACTTCACAATTAGTTCATAGTTAAACTCTTAACTAAGTATCATTAACTGATATAAGTCAAGAATTAGCACACAACTAATCATGCTACAATCATGATTCTGATTTCAGTAAATTCTTGAGATATGAGAATTTATAAATTCTCTAAAACCAAAATTTCATAATTAACTTATAATACATAAGTTACAATCAATATACTAGATATCAATTGTTGACAGATTTAGTTATAATCAATCATGTTGCTTATTTATTTTAAGTTAGTTTGAATTATGGAGAAAATAAAATCATTAAATTGCTTCAATTTCCATAACCCAAACTTCCCAAAATAAATATTAAATAAATAAATACCAAATATCTATGAGTTAGATACTAGCACTTAAATATTTATAATTATTCTTAAATAATTACCGATATAATATAAGAGTTATATACATAGCAATCACTGTCTGGATAATTAATAATTTATAGAAATATTTTTTAAGAATATAAAATATTGAGAGTTTTATACACATAACTTAGAAAATACTTCAACTTTCAATATTAGTGATTTTAGAAATAAGCATTGATTACTTACAACAAAAGTTCTAAATAATATCACTAATACTAAAAGTATCATAATTATTCGTTCATGATACAAATAACCATGATGCATATTATTTTAATATAATTTAACTTATGAGACTGATATGGAATGGAATTTTCTACCATCATAATTTAAATCAATTAAAATATTATTCAAACTTAATGCTATAATACTTAACTACCACAAATGTATATGACATTGTAATCATGATAATCAAGATAGTAGCACTAAGTACGAGGTATTGGGTTACTGATAAATACACAAGTCCTTTAAATATTGAAGATTTAATACTTGTGAACTTATATTAAGAATTCCTTACAGATGGGATTTCCAACTAATATGCAATGAATGATATCCCACACTTACAAACCAGTCTTGAAAGATTAATTTTAACAAGTGATTTAATAAGTGTTTCTGCAAGTGACACTTTGACTAAAGGACATGCTCTCGAAAGAATGATACCTGGTGTGACGGTTCCTTGTCATAGAGTGTTCCACAGAGTTGTTGGAGTTGAAGTTATTTCCCACTTATAACAAGAAATCCATCTTCTTCCATAAAGTTGACAGCTTCCTGAGATGTTTCTCCCGTCATTTAAGTTGACAGCTTCAGAGATGCTTCTCCTCTCTTTGTTACAACCTATGTAATCTATATTTATATATCCAAACATGTTAAGCACAATATCTTTAGGGTACTTTACTCCAAGAGTTGATAGTCCCGTAAGATATCTAAAAATCTTGTTAATAGCTATACGATTGGATTCTCTAGGATCCACTTGGAACCTTGCACTTTGGCATCTTGAGAACATTACATGTTGTCTATTAGCATTTGAGTAAAAGAGTGAGCTTGTCATACCTCTATAGCTTATCATTATACATGAGTTGCATTGATCAAGCTTTAGTGGTTTCTGTTGGTAAGTAGTTTTGGCATGTTCAGAATCATCCAAAATTTTGCATCTTCAAAAGATCTTTAACTTACTTGTATTGTCATCATTATTTTGGTTTACTTGTGCTCCTAAAAGAATTGTTCTTTCGCTTGCTTGAGCTCCTAAAAGAATTATTCTAATGGCTTGCTTGAAGTAATTCTAAAAGGAATTACACCTTTTACAACATGCTCCTCCATTCCTACTCTGCAATTACGTAGCAAATAATTTTGCACAAGTCTTTGTGAGTAGAGCAACATATAACATTATCATTATATCACTACACATATATAACATTATGTTTGTGCTTAGTGATAAGAGAGTTATTAATATGACGACTCTACTAGTTCATATTAAACTATAACTTCAGTTAAAGTGCCATACCATGTCCTTGACGATTTCTTGAGTAAGATACCATTCCATACCATCCTGAAGTGAGCTTGTAAAGAAGAGATATATAGAGTCCAATAGATCTACAAATGCAAAGTCCATGAAGTGTGGTACATGGCTTCCTCTTTTGACTCACCAACCAGGAGTGCACTTGTACACATCTACTAGAGTCCAATTCCAAGTTTGAATGTGCATCAGGTGCCTGATATGTCGTAATATCCTCAAGTCTCGTCACTGGTTCTTTTTGTCAAATACCGCTTCTAGATAATAACCTAGCATCCAGTTTGGCCTTATCCCACGTAACAATGCTATTGTCATCCAATTTTGACTTCTGGTTATCCTTGTTCCAATTATAAAATTGTCATTTGGTATGGATACCAGCTTCCATTCAATCTGCTTGTAGACTGATTAAGTCCATCTTGCTTTGCAATCACCCAATCAATCTGGATCTATCAGAGCTTATATAAATTTCTTAGTTTCTTCTTCAGATAGAAAATTAGAGAAATAATCATTCATACTCAATAGCCCTGCTAATTGTTACTCTACCATCTGGATCACTTAAGAACTAGACTATGGGAATAATATTGACATCAAACCATTTGTCTCAGCAGATATGTTCTTATAGTGTCCTCTTGATTTATAATGTGGTGTTGAGTCTGACTAGTTGATCCTTCTTTTGCTCCCCCTAAGATATTACTGGGATTTCCTGAAAATCCTTACCCTTTCTGACTGGCTTCATTGAAATAATGAGTTATGATATACACTGTCATTCCACTAATTAGATATGAATCATCAATACCATTAATTTATCCTGTAACAGCTTAGAACATGGAGTTGTTGAACTGTGCACTTAGACTTTCAATCATCTTTTGTTGATCAATCCATAAATGCTCTGTAGGTTGTATACTCCACTGAGTAGCCATGGAAAATATCCTAACTGGTCTTAGTTGAAAATGCTAAGATCTTCAAACAACTGAAAACATTTCATTGTTTGTTTCTGTAGAACATTCTCTCTAAACACTTTCCGGTTATCCAGTATTTGCTTCTATTGGCCATTAACTCATTAGTGGTCTTCATGTATCCATCCTGATCAAGGCTTGACCTTACTTGTTGCAAACTATTTTGACTGCTCCATCCCTTTGGTATTTAGAAAGTCTTGATTAGCTTGATATTTCCCTTATAGCTTTAATCAAGTTCCGGTTCTTCCTTTGTACCACTTCATTATGACACGGAGCACCCTGTGCTGAATATGTCTCAGAATATTCTTGATGTTACAAATATTAATCAAAACTTCTTCTTGATCCAGTCCCATTATCTGACCACAAGATCATTTCTTTTACAGTTGCTTCCAGTTTGATCTTCTGATATGATCAATCACCATATATGATGTATTTTCTTGAGAAGCACGAACAACAACTTTGTGTTAAGAGTAGTCATCAATCATCACTAAGGTATATCTGTACTTTAATGTGATGTTGTCTTTGACTCATCATTCTGACATGCCTCACATTTATCGTCTTCTGAATTCCAAATGAGACAGTCCTCTCACTAATCCCTTTTCCAAAAATAGTTCCTTGAGATAATGTTCAAGGGTGAGAGCTTCCAATGCCATAGCTAAAATTCTTTCAGATGAAGCATTATAGTAGAAACCATTGAATTCACCTTTCCTGAGATTCCAGTCTAGCCACGAGCATATCTTTTCCTTACTCTAAGAAGAGCAAGCTTTTCAACCTTCCTGCTTCAGATAAGACACTAATCCTTCATTGAATTGACATTTTGTCCTTTGATGCAGAACCGTCCGATAAGAGGATTTGTGCCTTAATTCTCTAGCAAGAAAGATGCTTCAATTGTTATCAGTGACATCAATGATTAGTTGATATCAGTGATAGCAATTGTTGAATCCATGATGACATCCCTTTACTGTATAGCTTATCCCATGATGAAAACCTTTACTGTCATCTCCAAAGATTATTGACAGAAAAACTTTTGTTAATCACATTTATTTGTGTGGCTCTTTCTTTGATCATATGCCTTGAGTATCAATCCCAAGAATTCATATTAATCAACTAACCTATTATGTCCTTCACTCATAAATGTATTAACAGTTCTTGGTACCCAACTTATCAGTTTGGGTCCAGATGGATTAGAGATATTATTATATTCATAGATAACAACAGCTGCAACCTTATCATGCTAATTCTTATCTTTGACTGATCATTTTCTCCATTTTGATACCCTTGACAAAATTTTCTCTAGGCTAGGAGAAAAATGATTCCAGCCTTTCATAAGGAGGACTAGTAATCTTTGCCCTATTATAATTCTAAACATGCTTTTTCTACAATTAATGCAAGTACTCAGAGATGCATTCATTGAATTAAAATAAGCAAGAATTGAATTAAGAATACATGACATTCATTCAGAAATATTACACATAAGAATTAAGCAATATAGGCATGATATGGAATAAACAGAATTAACAAACAAATCAATAATTCTATTTAGTCCAATCCTGTTAATGTTTCTCATCTAGCTATCTCTTATCAAATTATAAAATAATACATCTGAACAAACAATTCAGATTAAATGAATAAATCACAATGTAATAGGATACAGGAGAGTAAGCATAAACAAAGGTCTTAAGTGGTGGAAAACATATATCTCACTAAAGCAATTAATCATGTTCAACAAATATTCAAACACATATTTAAGATCATCTATAGTAACATGCACACGTTAAACATCAATCCTAGTTACTAGAAAAATATTCTAGTGAACTAGTCCAGCATTATCTATATGTGATGCTATCATGCTTGTGCGAGTGTTAAACATTTAAACACTAAGATCTTAACATGCATTGAATATTAAGAGCAAAATATTGCAGTGGTTCAAGAATTTGAAACCTGAGATATGTGAGTTGGACCGTCTTCGGAGATTGCTATAAAAGCAAGATATTCATGATCTTCCTTCTTGTCATCTGATCCATCCCAACTCTTTCCCGATGCACTATAAGTTTTGATAGGCTGCTTCCCTAAGAAAACATTCCATCTTTGTCACAACTCTTCAACTGAGTCCCTACTCATCCTTGTTTATCAAGCTTCTTGTTCTGTTGTAGCAAAACCCCTGATAGTTACTTGACATATATTGCTTGTCATACCTGTAGCTACCAAATTAAGAATCTCTGCTTCAGAATAGATAGGCTTGATCCTTGGATATAGCATAAGTACTCCTTATGAATCTGATTCGACTAAACTTCCTTGACATGTGAAACACTGCCTTGACGTCCAGTCCCTCAAGTGTTTCTACCTGAGCTTCCTCTATTTCAACTACCAGTAACTCTTACATTCTATCCCGAGGTTCCAATTTTAATGCATGTAACTGGGATATTTGTATATCCCCACTATTCACTCTTACCTCCACAATTCCTGCCTTTCTAATCTCTGTGATTCCCGGATAAATGTAGCATTGGTACAAATCACTGTGTGACTGTATAATCTTGAATCATAGAGTTTTCTTAAAATCTTCGAGAAAAATTGTACCCGTAGAAATTTCATTTCTTTCCTGCATCTGAAAACCCATTGGTATCTTATGGAGTAAGCATTTGAGGAAGTTCCACAATCTTCTTCTGTAGGTCTTGAAATCAGTTTCATCGGGATAAGAAAACCATTATCTTCAAAATCCGTGTTCGAGAATTTTCCGTCTGAATAGAACATGGTCTTCGTTTTTTTCAAAAGATTAAAATCAACTTTAAAGCCCGGGGGAATCTCGAGTCTACAAATACTTAGAGAACCCTTAATTTAATATTTAAGAAAAATTTAAATTTCCAAAATTTTTATTTTTTTTAGAAAATAAATTAATCAAAAATAAATATTTGCGAAAAAATTAATTTTCAAGAATTCGAATTTTCTTAAAAATTAAAATGAAACATAAACTAATATTTAAGAAAAATTTAAATTTAAGAATTTTAAATTTTCTGGGAAAATAAATAATTCAAAAAACATAAAACAGATGGTAACATAATTGAAGTGCAATCTTGCGACCTTGTTTTCTTAGAATACTAACCGGCGACCAGGAATCAAATTGTAATCTGTACTAACTTGCGACTCAGTCTTCTATCAAGCTGATGTCGCAGGTTGATAAGAATGATTTCAATCCAACCTACGACAAAAACCGTGTGTATTTATCCAACAAGGCCCACGCGTGCACTTGCCAAACAGAATTACGCGTCTCTCCAAATTCAATTGCTTAACTAGATCGAAGTGCCAACTAATAGTACAATCCAGGGCTGCCAAATTCATGTAAATGTTAACTTGGTTTTTTGATTTGAACATACAGGTGCCGCATGCCAAGGTGAATAAACCCAAAAATGGCAGTCAATTTAGTCAAAAATTGTTCCAGAAATTAACTTAAATTAATAACTTTCATTTACTCAAATTTAAATAATAAATTTATTTATGTCAAATTTATGAAATAAATTTATTTAAATTAAGTTCATAAAATAAACTTATTTAAATTAAATTTATAAAATAAATTAGTTAAATCATATTTATAAAATAAATTTATGTAAATTCAAATTAATAAAATAAATTTATTTCATCAAGGCCTCTCGTCAATTGGAGTTTAAACAACTTTTATACACCGAGCTACACTGAGCTAAGGATCCTGATTTATGAATCAATCAGTCAGCTCTGATACCAATTTTTAGGTTTCGAAGTATCGTAGAAGGGGGGGTTGAATACGATACTCACTAAATTAAAAAATTCTTTCGAATCTTTTGTTTATATAAAATTTAGTGCTCGGTTAGTGGTTTCGTGTTCTTGAGGTGAATAGTGTTTGGAACAGTAAAACGAGGAACATAAGATATTCGGGAAAATATAATGTTACTCCGGTGAGAAGAATAACTGATATAGATTTGTGTGTATATCCCCTCTGTATCTCTTTGCTGCAAATCTTCAGCTCTTTGGGAGAGAAGATGAACAGAACTACTCAAAATTGTTGAATGCTTCTGCTGCTCTATAGAATATTCTTTTGTAACCTACGACCTTTTATTTGCAACCTGCGACCAGTAACTTGGTTTTAATTGATTTGCTAACTGGCGACCTCTTTGTGGTAACCTGCGACCAAACCAAGGTTTTGGTTCCTTTTTTGTTAACCTCACAACCTACGACTAACAAATGATCACATTTGGTTGCTTGGTTTCTTTGATCTTTTTTTGTTTTTTTTTTGTTTTTCCTTTTTCTTGTTTTTCCTTTTTTTCCTTTTTTTTTTCTTTTTCTATTTTCTTTTTATTTTTCTTTCTTTTTCCTTTTCTTTTTTTTTCTTTTTCTTTTTTTATTTAAGTTTAAATTGTAACTAAATTAATTTATAAAATAAACTTAAATATAACTTATATAAATAAACTAATTTAGTTTTATAAAATAAACTTAATTAAAGTTTATAAAATAAATCATTTTAAGTTTATTAAATAAATTATATTAAAGTCCATTAAATAAATTTATTTAAGTTAACAACTAAACTTTGAACTACACCATCCCTCTAGCTGTTTAGCTGCATACCCTGCGCACCTCTTCTCGTACTTTAACAGATAAATGTCCAATCCAAGTATGTTCCTCAACTTAACAATTCTTCTAAAAATAATACCCAGATTCCTTTCACGAGCTGTTGACGCCTAGTGCAACTGATCTGCTTCACAGATGACTAACTTCGATTCAGGTCTTCGCATTTTAGCCTTGATTACATTGTTAAGCTTGCAACAAATTTATTGCTTCAAACACTGACTGTCAATAAACAACTGTACTTTCACTGGAATCCTTATGGTACTTTAGACAATGTCTTCATTTCTACTACAATCTTAAATACTTCATTCACTGTTCTTTACCGACGCTTAAACATATAAATGAACTCGTGTCAGTGAGTATAGCTTCAAGACTGCAGCTGTCTTCTTTAACCTTTGTCTATACCATGTCTTCAATTCTTCAGATTCCTATGCTTCGAACATTGTCAATCTTCAATCAATGCTAATACACTGAAATCTTCTGGTAGCACTTATACATTGAATCTTCATCATTTCTGAAACCTTGAAAGTCTTTAACCTTTATTCTTCACTGAGGCATGATCATAATAATGAACTTCTTTCAGTGACCTATAAACATACTTCAAGCTTTCTTCTAATCTTTTGATTCTTTGTATTTGCCTTGTCTTCATTTCTTCTGATTTCTTGTGTAGACGTAGTATTATTAACCTATCTTGTTCTAGTATTGTTCTCGTGTTGAGTTATCACGTAACAGTTCATACAGCTACGCAGTCTCACCAACATTCATATTAGGACTTATATCAGTATTTACTGAAGAGTGATGTCATCAGGACTTATATCAGTACTTGATGATCAGCAGACAATGTCATCAGGATTTGTCACTTTAGTAGATATTCAATATGGAAAAGCAAAGCAGGAATTCAAGGCGGTGAAGGACTTTATCTCAAAAGCAATCATACATGGATATGTTTCCTTTTTATAATAGAGCATGATTCCTTATTTCATTGTGTAGTTGTGCTCTATACAAAGCACATATTAAGTTCATGTTATAAGCATTGTGAACATTGTTATATCATTCGCATAACTTAGAAGCTCTCAAGGATATTTGTTAATCCTTTTGAGAGAGTACATTTGTAATCAGTTTTGATCTGTTAATATAAAAACTATTGATTATGTTGAAGCTTTATCGAATTGATTGTATAAACTGTATTCACCCCCTCCCTCTACAGTTGATTATGGGCCTAACAATTGGTATCAGAGCTTGCTGTTAATATACAAACAGTTTAAGATATGAAAATCAATCTACAATGTCAGAAAAAGAAGAAGAAACACAGAAACCAAAACCACAAACCCCAACCACATCATAGATTAGCAGCAACATGAGTAGGTATGAAGCAATCAAGGTGCCAATCCTGAATATACATGAATATCCAATCTGGAAAGTAAGGATGGACATGTGTTTGGAAGCCATAGATCCTAAATATCTAAATAGGATTTATGATGGTCCTCATAAACAAATGAAGGTAGCTATTTCTGTTGCAGGAGAACCAGAGAAGATGGTTGACAAGATAGGAAAGACTACACTCCTGAAGATCTTTCATCTATTAGGAAGGATGTTAAGGTCAGACATATCTTACACAACAGTCTTGATAGTGTTATGTCCAATAGGGTTATTGGATGTAAGACAACAAAAGAGATATGGGATGCTTTAGAGGTAAAATGTCAACGCATAACTACTATCAAGAAGAACAAAAGGACAATACTTACTCAAGAATATGAGCACTTTCACTCAAGAGACAATGAGTCCTTAACTAAGATCTATGAAAGATTTCAGAAGCTTTTGAATGACTTATCTCTTGTCAACAAGGAGTATGATTTGGAGGACTCAAACTTGAAGTTTTTACCTGCTCTCCCTGAAAAGTGGGACTTTAAGGTCACATCAATAAGGGGTAACTATGAACTTAATGACACACCTCTAGATGAGATCTATGGAATACTGAAAACTCATGAACTAGAGATGGAGTAAAGAAGCAAGAGGAAAGGATCTAAATCTAGACTAGTAGCACTCAAAGTTAAAGAGAAGCCAAAGGAGAAAGCTAGGAGAAAAAGCTACTCCAAAGGAAAAGCTATGATTGCAAAGTCAGATACTGAATCATCAAACTATGATGATGACTCAAATACTGATAATGAATCAGATACTGATAGTGATATGACAACAATCAAGACGTGGACCAAATGGCTGCACAATTGGTTAAAGGCTTCAAAAAGATGGTCAACAAGAACTTCAAGAAAGGGAGAAGATTTTCTAGAAAAGGATCTGGTTCCTCAAACTCTGATAAGTTGAACAACAAAAGAAATACCGATTTGAACGAATCAAGATCTAGAAAACTTGACAAGTCAAAGGAGAGATGTTACAACTGTGATGGAATTGGACACTTTGCAGCTGATTGCAGAAAACCCAGAGCGGAGAAGAAACAAGCCTTGATCTTAAAGAAGAAAAACTGGGATGATTCATCAGAATCAGATGATGAGGTCAATTATGCTCTCATGGCAAATACTGATGCTGAGGATGATAATGCTGATTTAAAGGTACCTCAGACTGTTCTTGGGTCTGATACTGATGATATCTATGAATTAAGATTATTTCTTAAGACTCTGCATGTTAGTTATAGGGATTAAACCTTAGAGAATAGTAGAATCAAGAGTAAAAACTCCGAGTTAAAGAAAGGGAATGATCACCTAGAAATTGAGTTGCTTTCCATGCTAGAAATTCAAAAAGAAAGAGATAATGTTGTTTATATTAAAGAGAAATTGCTAGAAAAACATGCTTATCTGGAAAAATTGTTAGAAAAACATGTTTATTAAACTTTGGACTAACTCAGGAAAAACAACTCAGGAAATTTTAGAGAATGGCTGCTGGGAACAGGATTAGAATATGCTGCTAGATCTAATTCTGATAAGAAAATTGAAAAGAAACTGAGAAAAGTAAACCAATAAATACTGATGGCAAGGTCAAACAAATACCATTAAGTTTAATCCAAGTGCTAATATTGTCAAGTCAATCTATGAGGAAGGTTCAACCTCAGCACCTAGATCAAACTTAATTACTAATAAGAGTGAACAGGTTCACAAAAAATCAGTAAATATTGGTTCAATAACTTAGAAACAGCTTAAGCAAAAGCTGAAGGATTCACACATGAAAGACAATAAGATAAGTCCTAGGAAAAATAGGAATGGCAAGGTAGGTGTTAATAAGAATGGTAATTATGTAACTCCTCCCAATGCACCTAGATTGTCCTGTGTGAATTATGGTAGTACTAATCATCTTGCTAATTCTTGCATAAAGAATAAAGAGATAAATATTGTTCCTTCCAAATTAGAGTTTAGGAATAGAACTGTTAAATATAAACCACAGAGTCTTTATTTTCATTATGGTAGTGTTTGACACTCTATTTATACATGTAAAGAGTATCACAGTTTGTATTATAATTATTATAAACTAAAACCCTATTTAATTAAAGCATAATTTGTTTCTGTATGTATAAATACTGATAGTAAGGATGTTAACATAAACTCTGATAAAAAGTCTTCTGCTGCTTATGTTAACAAACTTAAAAAGTTCAAATAATCCAAGAAAGTCTGGGTCCTTAAAATTACTAACTGGTTTCAATTATTGATTGCAGGGTAACAGGAGGAATACTATAGTCTTGGATAGTGGATGCTCAGGACACATGACTGATTATAAATCCCTGCTATCAGAATTTGAGGAAAAAGCTGGCCCAAGTCTTTCTTATGGAGATGGCCACTTAGGAAAAATTTTAGGATATGGCAAAATCAAAGTTGGAAATGTCAGGCATAATCTGATCAGTGTAAGTCAAATCTCTGACAGAGGTTACCATGTTAACTTCTATGAGGAGCATTATGAAATTGTCAGAAAGTCTGATGGTAAAATTGCAATGACTGGTGTGAGACATGGTAGTTTATATGAAGCAAAGGTCTCCACAAATACTGATAAAACAGAAATTTGTATACCAAGAATAGCATATGCGAAAGACAGCTGGAACTAGCGTAAAAGACTTTCTCACCTCAACTTCAACAATATCAATAAACTTGTGAGGAAAGATCTTGTGAGAGGATTGCTCAATACAGTGTTTAATCCTTATGGCTTATGTGACTCATGCCAGAAATCCAAGCAAAGGAAAACATCTTTTTAGAGTAAAACTGAATCCTCTATTCTTGAACCATATCATCTACTTCATATTGATCTCTTTGGTCCAGTAAATATTATGTCAATTTCCAAGAAGAGGTATGCACTCATAATTGTTGATGAATATACAAGATACACATGGGTGTATTTTCTGCACACCAAGGATAAATCCCCATCTATTCTTCTTGATCATGTTAGAGAGTTGGAAAAAGTATCAACAAATAAAGTGAAGATCATCAGAAGTGATAATCACTACACCATAGAATGCATCTAGCAACAGCTAAAATATATTGCCTAAAGTGCTATTTATATTACAGCAGAACAATTAAAGATTAACAAAATTAAGAACAAACACCTAAAAGCAAAAAGAAGAACAGTAAGAACCCAAAAAATAAGATTAAGATTTGAAAAGAAAAAAAGCATACTCGTTTAAACCCACACTTATAATCGATTTAGGGGAGAACATATAAGGTCGATGCTTTACCTTTTTACAGCTTCAAGCTTCTTCCACGTTGATTTTCTCTACTTCAAGTTTCAATCGATTTAAACTTCGAGCTTCGATCCCCGTCTCTCTCTCGTGCGGCGCTGTGTTTGGGTGAGTATGTTATGTCCGAGTGAATTATTGTCTTGTGTTTTTACTTTTATATTTTTTGTTTTCATTTTGTTTTATTATTTTTGATAAGCCCGACAGGATAGCCGCTTGTATATTTCATAGCCCGCCTAAAATTTTGCCCCAAAATTTTGATATATTGCAACAATTTAAAATAAATATTACAATAGAACATAACTTTCTAACTTCATCCAATTTTTTTCCTCCTATTACAATGCTTTTAAAAGTTCCTGCAATATATGTATTGTGCCCTCCCAATAGCAACAGTTTTTGACATCTTTTTTAAAAAGTGGTTCCATAGCCATTCTATGGTGTAGTGAATGGAACTGAGTTCAATAATAGCTCTGTGGAAGAGTTCTGCAAACTCAAGGGGATAAAACAAGAGTTTTCTGCTCCTGGAACTCCACAACAAAATGGATTTTTTGAAAGGAAGAATATAACTCTCATAGAACCTGCAAGAACCATTCTAGAAGAAGTAAGATTTTCTACCTACTTTTGGGCTGAGACTGTGCAAACTGCTTGCTTTACATAAAATGCAACATTAATAAACAGGCATGGAAAAATACCATGTATGATGGTGAAGGGAAAGAAGCCAAATTTGAAGTACTTTCACATTTTTGGTTGTAAGTGTTTTATTCTTAAAACTCATCTGGAGCAGTTGACCAAGTTTAATCTAAAAGTTGATGAAAGAATTTTTGTGGGATATCCATTGTCCACAAAACCCTTCAGAGTTTATAATCTAAGAACAAGAACAGTCAAGGAATCTATACATGTATCTTTTGATAACAAGAATATAACAGGTCTAGAAGATGCAGATGACCATGACAAATTGAGTTTGAAAATGAAGTACTTTATGCTAACACTACGCCATAGATTGCTTTAAGAAACCCCCCCAACTGTTTTGCTATAGAACCAAAAAAATGTCGCTAAAGGCCCAAAAAGGGGTAAGGCAACATCAAAGCTATGTTGACTCGTAGCTAGTTAGTATAGATATCTATAGCAACATAGAAGTTACTCTAATACAACATACCATTCTTTGTTACTGCAGATCTAATAGCAACATCTTATGAACTCTATAGTAATATACTTATTGTGTTGCAAAAGATCTTAGAATTTCTTCCTGAATGGTTGTAACGCCCCTAAATTCAGGGTCAGGAATCTGGGTCGTCACGTCATCCTTCACTCATGTGTAACCTGTATTGATTTAATATTCCAACAGACCCCAATCTCATGCACACACACACAAGTTATAGCCTTAAAAATGATGTACAAAATGTAATCTTCTTTTATTACAATAAAATGTACTTTACAGGATCTCAAACAATTAATCATAACCTCTACATGAAGTTACAATAATTACGACTAATATCTTATACCTATCTGATACTCTTGCCCACCTGAGACAAAGCTGCCAGGGATTCTCCCCATGGCTGCAAGCCACCGCATACGATGATCAGTCGTACTAAGTAAATAATAACCTTTTCTACATGTAGATGGATGATTCTCTTTTATTATCGGTTATCACCTTGGCCAAATTCGGGCCTTTTCTGTGTCCGTCCCTCTCAGGTACACACTTCGCGTCTATCCCTCTCAGGAAACGGTTTTGCATCTATCCTTCTCAGGTACGCATACTCCACATGTTCATCAGTATATAAGATACCTTCTCATATGGTAGTAAATTGGTAGTCTCC
Organism: Apium graveolens; assembly: GCF_009905375.1. Taxonomy (NCBI): domain Eukaryota; kingdom Viridiplantae; phylum Streptophyta; class Magnoliopsida; order Apiales; family Apiaceae; genus Apium; species Apium graveolens. The sequence goes on along the minus strand of NC_133654.1, from coordinate 162,229,212 downwards.
CCAGTCCACGAAATACTGGAGTCTACCCTTCCTTGTCCTTGTAAGAATCCCATCATATATATGGAACTTATATTATTCGCCAAGCATATTGCTTGTTGATAGGTACACTTGGATATGTACATATATATATGCACTTCCGAGAATTTTCGGAGGAAGTACTAAGGATGTGAGTTGACCGTTGCCAACATATATATTATATAAGGGGTAATTTCTTTTGAAACTATAATCAAAATAATTAAAATAAGTCAAGATAATATTCTCCGACGTTCTGAAATTATTCGAATGATTTTCCAAAAATCAGAAAGTATTTTAAATCAGGTTTTATGATTTTTAAATCATAAATAAATCATTTAATAAATAATTAAATATTAAATATTAATCGTTAAATAATTAAACCTCGAATAATTATACTTTTAAAAGAATATTGAAATAATATTTCTCAACTTATTTATGTTTAATAAATTTAAAGTAACCTTTAATATTAGGTCGAGTTTGAAATGAATAATGGTTGGAGAATACTTCTCCTATAGTAAATTAATAACTGAAATAATATTCGTTGTTCAAGTAAAATATAGTTGAGGGAATACGATCTTTGGAAATTGTTTTAATAAAAGTTCGAGGTATTTAATGTTTCGCAAGTGGACATTGAGTCCCTTGGAATAAAATAAGTACGGACTTTTAATGGTCCAAAACATCTCCGGGATGATTCCCGAGTTTATACTTTATAAAAACTGACCGACAAATCATTATCATATCGTATGATATTATATAACATAATTCATAAAATATCATAAATATAGCATCATGTATATATCGACATTATTTGAAAACAAACACAACACAAAAGTTTCAAAAAGCTAGGGTTTGAAAACTTGCCTGGAGTCCAAGACATGTTTCCCGACTTCCTCTCGTTCCGGGTTTTCTAATCAACAAACATCATAATCTTAATCAGTATTTCTACTCTCATCACCAACTTATATTCTAATAAGTTCAATACTTCATAACTTTCATCGTTCGACCGACTCGAAATAAGTATCACTCCTTGGTCAAAACGGACGGTCAAAGTGGTCTTCAAGATTTGACTTTACCGAATATTACTATTACGCGACTCGCACTCTATCATTTTTAATAAATCGTAAAATTATTATTTTAATACAAAACCACCTCGAGGAGCTTCTTGAGTACTTTTAATATTTATCCTAAAAATTTTATTTTAATAAAATGAATTTAATTAGGTGAAAAACATTTCAAAAGTTCGATCAACTACGGAATTTTACTACTCAAACCGCTTTCACTAAAACGTTGATATCTCTCAAACCGTTAACTCAATTGATACACCATTTTCGCGTGCACGATTTAGACACAATTTAGAACACATCATTTGAAAATGGTTTTCTGTAAAAATATCATGCTTTTTAAATATTTTTAAGTTGATCATTTATATTTAAAAAGTTCGTAATTTGTAGCAATTTTGTCGCGTTAATCCATTTTACTAAAACGGTCATAACTTTTGATCTGTAAATCGGAATCAAGCGATTCAAGTGCCTAAACGATCCTTATAAAATTTTCTATCATAATGAAGTGTAACGCTTTAAGAAACTACAGTATATACATTCGTTAACCTCTGCAGAAACTTAAGTTGAGTTGTGTTCGTTTTAACGAGGTTACGATTACGATTCAAGTTTTGTTTACGTCTTAAATCATTATACCACCATCAAAAATCATCAAATCATCATCTAAACATTAAATCCTCTCAAGAACATCATATTCCTGAGGCAACAATCATCAACCTTAAAACTAATTAACTAAATATTAAGATAATATCAAATCAATCATCAAACCCATACTTATGTCCAAGATCCTTACTTTTCTTGAAACTTAAAACTTAAACAAAGTTTGGATGAATGTTTATACCTTCCTTGAAGCTTTTTAATACTTAATAAAGTCCTAAGATCCTTGATGAAGCCTTGGTCTAGCTTTAGGAGCCTTAAACTTTTATGAAAAATCAAGAAAATAAGTTAGTGATTTTCGGAGTTACTATTCACCCTCAACTTCGAACATTTTTATAAAATTGAGAACTTCATGGATGGTCATGAAATTTGGTGCGTGACTTACCCATGATATGAAAGAGGTTTAGTAAAAATTTAATGATTTTTGAATGAGTAGATCATAAGATATGAATTTTTCTTTCCATGGTGTTCTTGAAAATCAACATGGAATTTTTGGAGAGAGAGAGAGAGAGATTTTGTGAGTTTCTTGCTTGCTTCTTGAATAAGACTTGTGTTATATGTTTGTATATTATCTAGTATATAACCTAGAATAGATTTATGTTGGCAAATCCTTGGACAAATCTTGCTAGCCTTTCTAGATTACAAGCTAAGCTAGTAGTTTAGTCTTTAGCTTACTATTTTCTAGCCTTAGATGATCATTCCTATAACCTTAGATTACTATTTGATAAAGTAACCATGGTTACTTTTCTACCATGGTTAGTTAGCATGATACGTTTATTTATTCGCTTACGCGTTTGTTTGGTCGCTTAATCGTTTTCGTAATGATTTCTCGTAAATGGTTCGCGGCGTAAATCCTTTCATATTTATTCTTTATATTTTAAAGTATCATTCTTCGATATAAATCCGCATGGTTTTAAATTCGTAATTATATTATGATTCCCGTAATCCTCGATGGTTCGTAAATACGGTCATTTTTCAAAGTTCGTTTTCTTCAAAAATTAATAGCGTTTACATACACTCATTTGGTACGTATAATCATGTTATCAACTCCGAAACTCAATTTCTCATTCACAACATAGTGTGGGCTAAAAAGTTTTCCCCGTCTGCCAGGGTTACTATTCATTAAACATTTTTACAAAGTCCCAAAAATTCGAGTTATTACAGTCTTCCTCTCTAACAAGGACTCCGTCCCGGAATCTATTAAAAAATAGGTGGGGATATCTATTCCTCATTACGTCTTCTAGTTCCCAAGTTGACTCTTCAATATTCTGATTTCTTCATAAGATTCTAACCAGCTTCACAGTCTTTTTCCTCAGCACTTGTTCTTTTTTGGTCCATTACTCTCACCGGTTGCTCAACGTAGGTCAAGTCCAGTTGTAAATCTACCTACTCGTACTCTATCACATGTCGCGCATCTGTCACACCCCCAACTTTAACAGCAAAATAAATATAGCTATTACATCATTTTAATGAAGAATACACAACCAAATCCAAGATCTTACAGTTTAGGGTTTGGAACAGCCCAACACTACCAACTATTACATCTGATTACAAATACCGAGTCCTCACACAACTATTATTACTTATTCTACCTGAGCTCGAACATAAGCATCAGCATCACAGGTCTTACGGGCAGTCTGCTTCAATCTAACCAAAGCTGCTAGCTGTAATATCAGGGTAAAGCAAGAAGTGAGCCAAATGCTCAACAAGTGCTAACAGTACGACACAAAGCATAAATCAAGATATACTTTTAAGAATGTCAATGGAAAGACATAACCAATGATAACGAGAGATAAACTATGAGAGATGGCATCATTTTTGCTTGTATCAAAACAATTTTAAAAAAAATCATGTCTTAATTAAAATCATTTTATGACGCTACGGATTATAGCCGGTGATCAGCCGCGAAGTAATCCCGAACCTCGCTGGGTTCTAAAACATTAACGGGAATCCCTAGGCAACTTTTAAGCCTAATATAAGTGTGGAAAGGACTCGCGTCTCAGTCCAGATCCACTATTCAAGAAAACATTTATCCCCCTTTGGGACTGAAAAACCCACATTTTTATTTATTTCAAAAGATGATGCCGAATTGTAACAAAATCTCTTTTAACAGTAAACATTTTTATTAAGGGAATATAGATCAACTCGAAACACGGGAAATATGGTACTAAATCTCAGGGCCATGATTCACAAAACTTTACTCTATTAGGGTAACCAAAAGGTTTTCATATGTCAGAATTTGGACAGGAAAATATGGTGAGACTAATGGATAATATGAAGGGGTAATGCCAAACTGGGCTTAAAGCAATGGTTTCTCGTCAAGGTACAGGTGTTGGATCATTAAGAAGATAAGCTTCATGAATACTATGGGTGTTAAGGTAATGATCTCTAGCTCAGGATGAATGTATATATCAGAATTGTCAAGCTTTAGGATAGGAAATAGGGTATCAATTAATGAGGAATCATGATGGTAAGTTTCTGACTATCAAAGTTCAAGGTAAGGTTCTATAGGGGTTCAAGTATCAGGATGAGATATCAATACTTAGGAATCAACAACATGCTAATCAAGAGGATCAATCAAGTAATATAACAACTCTTTATTTTATCATGGCATTTAACTATCATGAAAAGACTTTTGAACTACTTGCAATACATAATTGAGGGTTCATGGCATTTCTATATAATTCGAAAATAAGCGAGAGATACGCTTGATTTAAACATATCAAAATGACTCAGGATAATTGCATCGATAAATATGAACTGTTTATAGTAAATATGAAGGTCAAGTTGAATCACTTGCCTTGAGATAGGCTGGTCTGGTCTGACTGGTAGGAGCAACTGGAGCTTCACTCGACTTTTATGGCAAGTTTTCCCTCGTCTCGAGATCCTATATAAATAATAATAATCCTCATTATAATATATTCTCACTAACTTAACTTATTTATAACTTGAAATTAAACACGGATGACACTTAGGCCTATATGCACTTAATTTATATCCACCTTTATATTTCAAATGTACACACGTAGCCACATAATCACAGTATATTAATACCAAATAACACCATAATGCAATACTAGGCTTGGATGATCTCGACTCACAACTTAAATCACTTGGTCGCTAAACTAGACAAGATCTTCAAATTTTGGCTTCCTAACTCGATGTGCCTTTCCTAAATTATCCAAAATCTATTGACCCTCACTTGTGCCTTTTGCTCTACGGACCTTATACTATCTTACAACTATGGTGGTCGACCTAATACTCACTTCTAAGTGTTCTAAAACTATGTGATAAGTGAAAGTGCTCACTGGTGCAAATTTCAGAATGTCAACTAAGGTTTCTTGAGTACATTAGACACTCTTAAACTACAAGTTTTCCTTCCAAACTTTTACACAAGACTCTCCTGACCTAAGGGAATCTCAAAAACTTGATGTGGCTCAAGGGCCTGGCTTGGGCCTTCTTGGGCCTAAGCTAAAAGTCCAAGGTTCCCCTGTTTTTCTGGGCAGAAAATGCCCTGACTTTAATTAACTTGTGACACATGGTTCTAACTCATATCCTATGAACTATGGTTGGAAAAACTTCTCTGACAATCCCTCTAACTAAGGCCCAATTGGGCCTAATGAGGGCCTACCCATGACATGGTCAAATCTCCCTATTTCTAAGTTGCAACAAAACTGTCCCCTGCTGGACAGATTTTGTTATGCTACTTGTGTACCTAACCAAATGACATGCAAACCTCCAACCAACTCCTAAAACCTTTTATATACTCCCAATACTAACTTCTGGTAGCTTGGGCCTCAAAGTGCACACCAATGACATGGTCAAAACTCACTCTAAACCTCAGGGTGCTATACTGATTTTTCTACAGAAACTATAACTCTCATTTTCCAAGGTTCTGACTTGACAAACTCAACTAACAACAACTCAATACTAAACCAAGACTTATACATGGTATTCTACTAAACTAACTCCCTTATTCTCAAAATAACCTTGGTGAGATCATCCTTACCTAAGGTACAATTATGGCAAAACAAAAGAGACTACACTTCACAAATCACAAATCTTCATGCTTTTGAAACAACAAGATATATATTTTTATAAAAGATAACCACGAATTAGTACCATGCAACAAGAATCATAAATCAATATTAAAACATTATTCCTACTGAAATTAAGGTTCACTAACAAAACCTTTCCAAATGATCAAAATCTTACAACATTCTAAGAGAAATCCACATGCATGCATGCCTTCGGGTTTTTCAAACCAAAATAACATATTTCTACATATGTTCTATCATAAAATTGACATGCAAGCCTAGAATAAGTTATACCTAGATGATCACTTAGCATGCAAAGAGTTTTATCAAATTTTCACCACAAAATTCAAGTCATTATCACATAAACATGCAAAAATTGATTTAAGCAACAAGAATAGTCTTAAGGACCATTTATTCGGCTCCCATATGGTCATGGCCAAATGAAATGGATGGGAATGGCCATTTAATCATCAAAATTTTCCCTCTCAAGATTTGGCACTTCTCCATTCCTTGTAGTCCTCTCAAAAACAACCCTAAACTCACAAGAATCAAGGTTGTATTTTGAGTTTCACTAAAACCTTTACATGCAACCTTTAAACTTAAACTTTTCACTCATCTATCTTTGAATTATCTATGATCAAGATATAAGAAGTAACATTTACTTGATTGCAAAGTGGGAGCTTGAATGAAGAATGAAGAAAAGGGAGGGGGGTATGGCTTCGGCTAAAAAGCCGAGAGGAGAGGGGAGAGCCGAGAGGAGGGGGAGGAAAGGAGGAGTGTGGAAATGGTGGGGTGAATGTGGAGTAATAATCATGTTAGTTTGGTTTTTATTTGGCCAAAAGTGAGTGGATTTGAGATTTTACAAGAGTAACCTTCCAATATAGTTAGGTAGATTTGCATGCAAGGGTAAAGTGGTAATTTGGTTAGTAGAATGAAAGTGAGTGGGGTTGGAAATGTCTTCCTTGCCCCTTAGTTGAATTGGAAGAGTATTTGCATGCAAGGGTAACCATGTAATTTTCTAATTATAAAAAATAAAATTTATAAAGATTTATTTTTATAAAATAAAATACAAGTTCAAAAATTATAAAATTTATACCATAAAATAACTTGGATTTTTAGAGACTTTATAAAATCATTTTCAAAATTTGTGAACAAAATACCTTTTAAAAGAAAAATTTTCCAAAGCTTAGAATATTCCTTATAAATCAAAAATAAAGAAATTTAATAAACTCTTACTTTGAAAAATCATATACTACACAAAGCAAATTTATAATGCAGAAATTTTCACTCACACTAGCGTACAATCATTGAATATATTTTCATTTGACTTTAATATTATACCCAATCCACAAATAATATTACATAAAATGCCGGTCGTAACATCCTCTCCCCATTAAGGGATTCTGTCCCCAGAATCTAAGAGAAAAGATGAGGATGCCGGGAACGCATATCAGACTCTAACTCCCAAGTCGACTCTTCGACCTTAGGGTTCCTCCAAAGTACTTTTACTAACTTTACTGACTTATTTCTAAGACTCTTTACTTGCCAGTCGAGTAATTTAACCGGTTGCTCTACAAATGACAGGTCTTCCTGAATTTCTACAGGTTCATATTCTATCACATGGCTAGCGTCAGGATTGTACTTCTTAAGCAATGACACATGGAATACATTATGCACATGCTGATACTGAGGTGGTAAGGCCAACTCATAGACCACCTTTCCCACTTGACTCAAAATCTCAAAAGGACCTATGTATCTACGTGCTAACTTCCCTTTCTTGCCAAATCTCATCAACCCTTTTCTAGGTAACACCTTCAGCAACACAGCTTCGCCAATTTGGAATTGAACGTCCTTACGCGCTGGATCCGCATACTTCCTCTGTCTATCTTGAGCAGCAAGCAACCTTTTCTGAATTACCTTGACCGAGTTATGCAACTGTTGTACCAATTCCGAACCGAGAATTCTTCCTTCTCCCACTTCATCCCAACTTGTTGGTGATCTACATTTTCGCCCGTACAAAGCTTCGTATGGTGGCATGCCGATACTGGAATGATAGTTGTTGTTGTAAGAGAATTCAATCAACGGCAAATGGTCGTCCCAACTTCCTGCAAAATCGATTGCACAACTGCGCAACATGTCTTCAATCGTTTGAATTGTCCTTTCACTCTGGCCATCAGTCTGCGGGTGGTATGCCGTGCTCATATTCAACTTTGTACCAAGACATTCCTGAAATTGCTTCCAGAATCTCGAGTTAAATCGGGGATCTCTGTCTGAAACTATTGATACGGGTACTCCATGCCTTAGTATGATTTCGCGCACATACAGATGAACCAACTTGTCCAGTGATGACTTCTCATTTATTGGAAGGAAATGCGCCGACTTCGTAAGACGATCAATTATAACCCATATTGCGTCATGCCCGGATTTCGTTCGCGGTAGTCCCACTATAAAGTCCATAGCGATATTTTCCCATTTCCATTCTGGAACCTTCAGGGGCTGAATTAATCCGCTTGGTCGTTGATGTTCTGCCTTTACTTTCTGACAAGTATAGCACTTCGCAACCCATTCTTCCACGTCTCGCTTCATATTTGGCCACCAAAAGTTCTTCTTTAAGTCTCGATACATCTTGGTGCTTCCCGGGTGGATTGAAAATTTCGAATTGTGGGCTTCATGGAGGATCTCATTCTTTAATTCAGATACATGGGGAATCCATATTCTGGATGAAAACCTTAGTATCCCTTGCTCATCCCTTTGAGTATTAATCTCCTCTCCAGATAACTGATTCTTCTCTTTTTCCATTACTTCCTCTTGACACTTCTTTATCTTTTCCACTAGTGTTGGTTGAAAGGTCATTGCACGACAAACTTTCTCGACTTTTCCATAAGCACAAAGTTCCAATTCCAATCTTTCAATTTCTTCAGATAACTCTTTTGATGTTATCATCATATTCAATCTCTCCTTCCTACTCAGAGCATCGGCCACTACGTTCGCCTTTCCAGGATGGTAATTTATCGAACAGTCATAGTCCTTGATCAATTCCAGCCATCTCCTATGCCTCATATTGAGCTCTTTTTGAGTAAAAATGTACTTTAAACTCTTGTGATCCGTGTAGATTTCACACTTCTCTCCATAGAGGTAATGTCTCCAGATCTTGAGTGTGAACACTATGGCGGCTAGTTCCAAGTCATGCGTCGGGTACTTTAACTCATACGGCTTCAACTGTCTTGACGGATATGCGATCACTTTACTGTGTTGCATCAACACACAACCCAAACCCTTATGTGAAGCGTCGCTGAATATTACAAAATTCCCTTGATCATCTGGAAGTAACAACACCGGAGCTGTTACCAACTTCTGCTTTAACTCTTGAAAGCTATCTTCACATTCTGCACTTCATTCAAACTTTTGATTCTTTCTGGTTAACTTGGTCAATGGCGTGGCGATCTTCGAGAAATCCTTGACGAATCTTCTATAGTATCCGGCCAATCCTAGAAAACTTCGCACTTCCGTAGGAGTCTTTGGCCTCTCCCAACTCATAACTGCCTCAATCTTTGCCAGATCCACTTTAACTCCCTCATTTCCAATAACATGCCCCAAAAATTGAACTTCCTTTAACCAAAACTGACATTTGGTAAACTTGGCATACATCTTCTCTTGTCGGAGTATCTCTAATGCTATCCAGAGGTGCTGCTTATGTTCTTCTTCCGACTTAGAATAAATAAGGATGTCATCAATGAATTCCACGATAAATTTGTCCAAATACTTCTTAAATACCCGATTCATCAGATCCATAAATGCGGCCGAAGCGTTGGTCAATCCAAACGGCATTACTAGGAATTCATAATGCCCATCTCTGGTCCTGAATGCGGTCTTGGGAATATCTTCTTCTTTGATCTTTAATTGATGGTATCCCGATCTCAAATCAATCTTCGAAAAACATTTTGCTCCCTTCAACTGATCAAAAAGGTCATCTATCCTTGGTAGCGGGTAACGGTTCTTGATCGTCACCTTATTCAACTCCCGGTAATCTATGCATAGACGCATACTCCCATCTTTCTTCCTTACAAACAGAACAGGTGTTCCCCATGGCGACGTACTTGGTCATATCACTCCTTTATCCAATAATTCTTGTAGCTGGCTCGCCAACTCTTTCATTTCTGCTGGTGCCATCCTATATGGGGCCTTTGAAACTGGTTCCGTGCCTGGAGCAAGGTTGATCTCGAACTCAATTTGTCGATCTGGTGGTAAGCCTGGTAGTTCATCGGGAAACACATCGGGGAACTCGTTAACTACAGGAATATCTTCCATTCTGAGGCTGCCTCTCTCTGAATCCACTACATATGCTAGGAACGACTCACAACCTTTTCTAAGTAACTTCTTAGCCTGAACAACTGTAAGAAATAGTTGCTCTTGCCTCTGCCCCTTAAATACTACCTTCTCTCCACTCTTCGTCTTCAAATACACTATCTTGGTCTTACAATTTATCTGAGCGCTATTCTCTCCTAACCAATCCATTCCTAAAATTATATCAAACTCTCCCAACTTGAAGAGTATCAAGTTGGCTGAGAACTTATACCCCGAAATATCAATCTCACACTTTGGACAAAATTGATTCACAGGAATCTTCTCTTGGTTCGCAATTACCACATTTACTACCTCACTCATAACCATTTTATCACATTGGAGCTTATCAACAAAAGATTCTGATATGAAAGATCTTGTTGCTCCCGAATCAATCAATACTTTAGCTTTGACATTATTGAGTAAAAGTGTACCTGCTATCACCTCAGAATTCTGAACAACATCCTTCATCTTCAAATCAAATGTCCTTGCTGTTGCTTGCGGGGTTGGTGCAGGTGGTGGAGGTAATGCCAATACCTCAGTTGGCATGCTTGCACTGGTACTTGCCACGTTCATCAGAGCTTTGACTGGTCCGGTTGCCTTACACTCCCTAGCCATGTGTACAGTCTTCCCACACTTGTAGCACGTAACTCCTGGCTTCGGCATCTTGCACTCATTCGCCAAATGTCCCTTCTGATTGCACCTATAACAGGTCATGCTCAGCTTATTGCATACTCCGGGGTGCCTTCTTCCACAGTGCTTGCATTTCGGTCTCTGGAACCTGTTTTCTCCAACTTGCCCTTGGCTTACCTGGTTGTTCCCTTTTGATTCTTGCCTTTTGCCCAAATTTCCCTTCTTTAGAAAATTTCCGCCCTTCTGGAAACCAATCCTCTTTATATTCCGATCTTGCGAACTTCCAGCTTCAGACTTTTCTCCATAAAATGGAACCTTCCTCTTCTTGTTGTCCCTCTCTTTCCTTGACTGCATCCCATTATTCTCAATCAGAGCAGCTTTCTGTACTACTCCCGCATAAGTTTCAAGCTCAAACATAGCCACCCTATCTCTGATCCAAGGCTCCAATCCTTGCTGAAATTTCTTTGCTTTTTCCTCCTCAGTGCTGGTATACTTTGTCACAAACCTTGACAACTCAGTGAACTTCTTCCCATACTCCAATACAGTCATGTTCCCTTGCTTCAACTCAAGAAATTTTAGCTCCATCTGATTCTGCATGTACTTAGGGTAATACTTGTCCAGAAATAACTTCTTAAATCTCTCCCAAGAAACCTACTGAGTGACTTCCATAGCCTTTACTGATTCCCACCAATAGATGACTTCTCCCTTTAAGAAGTAAGTAGCATATGGCGTCTTCTGATCGTCTCCTAACTATACCAACTCAAAAGCCCTTTCCATCTCCTTGATCCATGTGTTAGCTATCACTGGATCAGTGGTATCATGAAATGCAGGTGGATTCATATTCTGAAAAGCCTTGAAGGTGACAATTTGTCTAGGTGGTACTGGTGGTTCAGGTGGTTGGTGTGGCTCACGGTTATCTTGGTTTTCAATTCGTTGTTGAAGAGTTAGTTGTTGTTGAGCTATAGCATTGGTTTGCTGTTGCAAGGTTTCCAGTAGTCGAAGAATATTTGGGTCTGTGGTGGAGGTGGTTGTTGGGTTCTTCTTTTTGGGAGGCATGATCCTGAAATAAGAGTTGTGTCAAAACAGATATGAATGATACAATGATTCGAGGGTATCGCATGGCATTCTCATTTACATATGGGGTTAAGTTTCCAAATTAAGCAGATATGATGATAAAAACATAAAATAACAGTTGAGAGCAAATGGAACAATAGCACACAATTATTGAAATTTTAAAGGTCACTGTACATAGGATTGGGACATAGTCTGATTCTAGGAATAACAGGCTTATTTAAAGGAAAAACGGAAACAACTGGGGATTCCATAGAGTCTGATAGTACAACAACATGAAAGGTAAATGGAAAGAACTAAGGCTCCACTCCATCTGAACGGGGCTTGGTAGTCTTTTCCTCTCGAAGCGTCTTCACAATGCTCTGGAGCTCATCTGCCACCATCTGAATGACATACTGGCTGGTACGGTCCCGGTGCGCTGGCATCTCCTCAAGCTTAGTATTGACGTCCTGAACCAAGGTCTCAAGTCTCGCAGTCATCTGCTCCTTGGACTTCCCTTCATAGTTTCGGCTGTCCGGATACACGTTCTTCAGTCGGTCTATCAGTCGGTCGTACTTGCCCTGAAGCATGTTGAACTCGCGCCTCAACTCAGCATACACTGTGAAAGCAATAGTGTCGTCCGACCCAGAGGATGACGAGGAATGCGCCCTTTGCTGACAACCAATAAGAGGAGTATTAATAATAATTTACTTAACCAACTCTCTCACATAATATCTATAACCTACACACAAATCCTATAATCTATTTGGGCTGTCCAGGGACTCTAAACTGTAGCTCTGATACCAAACCTGTCACACCCCCGACTTTAATAGCAAAATAAATATAGCTATTACATCATTTTAATGAAGAATACACAACCAAATCCAAGATCTTACAGTTTAGGGTTTGGAACAGCCCAACACTACCAACTATTACATCTGATTACAAATACCGAGTCCTCACACAACTATTATTACTTATTCTACCTGAGCTCGAACATAAGCATCAGCATCACAGGTCTTACGGGCAGTCTGCTTCAATCTAACCAAAGCTGCTAGCTGTAATATCAGGGTAAAGCAAGAAGTGAGCCAAATGCTCAACAAGTGCTAACAGTACGACACAAAGCATAAATCAAGATATACTTTTAAGAATGTCAATGGAAAGACATAACCAATGATAACGAGAGATAAACTATGAGAGATGGCATCATTTTTGCTTGTATCAAAACAATTTTAAAAAAAATCATGTCTTAATTAAAATCATTTTATGACGCTACGGATTATAGCCGGTGATCAGCCGCGAAGTAATCCCGAACCTCGCTGGGTTCTAAAACATTAACGGGAATCCCTAGGCAACTTTTAAGCCTAATATAAGTGTGGAAAGGACTCGCGTCTCAGTCCAGATCCACTATTCAAGAAAACATTTATCCCCCTTTGGGACTGAAAAACCCATATTTTTATTTATTTCAAAAGCTGATGTCGAATTGTAACAAATCACTTTTAACAGTAAACATTTTTATTAAGGGAATATAGATCAACTCGAAACACGGGAAATATGGTACTAAATCTCAGGGCCATGATTCACAAAACTTTACACTATTAGGGTAACCAAAAGGTTTTCATATGTCAGAATTTGGACAGGAAAATATGGTGAGACTAATGGATAATATGAAGGGGTAATGCCAAACTGGGCTTAATGCAATGGTTTCTCGTCAAGGTACAGGTGTTGGATCATTAAGAAGATAAGCTTCACGATTATTATGGGTGTTAAGGTAATGATCTCTAGCTCAGGATGAATGTATATATCAGAATTGTCAAGCTTTAGGATAGGAAAGAGGGTATCAATCAATGAGGAATCATGTTGGTAAGTTTCTGACTATCAAAGTTCAAGGTAAGGTTCTATAGGGGTTCAAGTATCAGGATGAGATATCAATACTTAGGAATCAACAGCATGCTAATCAAGAGGATCAATCAAGTAATATAACAACTCTTTATTTTATCATGGCATTTCACTATCATGAAAAGATTTTTGAACTACTTGCAATACATACTTGAGGGTTCATGGAATTTCTATATAATTCGAAAATAAGCGAGAGATATGCTTGATTTAAACATATCAAAATGACTCAGGATAATTGCATCGATAAATATGAACTGTTTATAGTAAATATGAAGGTCAAGTTGAATCACTTGCCTTGAGATAGGCTGGTCTGGTCTGACTGGTAGGAGCAACTGGAGCTTCACTCGACTTTTATGGCAAGTTTTCCCTCGTCTCGAGATCCTACATAAATAATAATAATCCTCATTATAATATATTCTCACTAACTTAACTTATTTATAACTTGAAATTAAACACGGATGGCACTTAGGCCTATATGCACTTAATTTATATCCACCTTTATATTTCAAATGTACACACGTAGCCACATAATCACAGTATATTAATACCAAATAACACCATAATGCAACACTAGGCTTGGATGATCTCGACTCACAACTTAAATCACTTGGTCGCTAAACTAGACAAGATCTTCAAATTTTGGCTTCCTAACTCGATGTGCCTTTCCTAAATTATCCAAAACCTATTGACCCTCACTTGTGCCTTTTTCTCTACTGACCTTATACTATCTTACAACTATGGTGGTCGACCTAATACTCACTTCTAAGTGTTCTAAAACTATGTGATAAGTGAAAGTGCTCACTGGTGCAAATTTCAGAATGACAACTAAGGTTTCTTGAGTACATTAGACACTCTTAAACTACAAGTTTTCCTTCAAAACTTTTACACAAGACTCTCCTGACCTAAGGACATCTCAAAAACTTGATGTGGCTCAAGGGCCTGGCTTGCGCCTTCTTGGGCCTAAGCTAAAAGTCCAAGGTTCCCCTGTTTTTCTGGGCAGAAAATGCCCTGACTTGAATTAACTTGTGACACATGGTTCTAACTCATATCCTATGAACTATGGTTGGAAAAACTTCTCTGACACTCCCTCTAACTAAGGCCCAATTGGGCCTAATGAGGGCCTACCCATGACATGGTCAAATCTCCCTATTTCTAAGTTGCAACAAAATTGTCCCCTGCTGGACAGATTTTGTTATGCTACTTGTGCACCTAACCAAATGACATGCAAACCTCCAACCAACTCCTAAAACCTTTTATAAACTCCCAATACTAACTTCTGGTAGCTTGGGCCTCAAATTGCACACCAATGACATGGTCAAAACTCACTCTAAACCTCAGGGTGCTATACTGATTTTTCTGCAGAAACTATAACTCTCATTTTCCAAGGTTTTGACTTGACAAACTCAACTAACAACAACTCATTACTTAAACCAAGACTTATACATGGTATTCTACTGAACTAACTCCCTTATTCTCAAAATAACCTTGGTGAGATCATCCTTACCTAAGGTACAATTATGGAAAAACAAAAGAGACTACACTTCACAAATCACAAATCTTCATGCTTTTGAAACAACAAGATATATATTTTTATAAACGATAACCACGAATTATTACCATGCAACAAGAAGCATAAATCAATATTAAAACATTATTCCTACTGAAATTAAGGCTCACTAACAAAATCTTTCCAAATGATCAAAATCTTACAACATTCTAAGAGCCTTCGGGTTTTTCAAACTAAAACAACACATTTCTACATATGTTCTATCATAAAATTGACATGAAAGCCTAGGATAAGATATACCTAGATGATCAATTAGCATGCAAAGAGTTTTATCAAATTTTCACCACAAAATTCAAGTCATTATCACATAAACATGCAAAAATTGATTTAAGCAACAAGAATAGTCTTAAGGACCATTCATTCGGCTTCCATATGGTCATGGATGAATGAAATGGATGGGAATGGCCATTTAATCATCAAGAGTTTCCCTCTCAAGATTTGGTACTTCTCCATTCCTTGTAGTCCTCTAAAAAACAACCCTAAACTCACAAGAATCAAGGTTGTATTTTGATTTTCACTAAAACCTTTACATGCAACCTTTAAACTTAAACTTTTCACTCATCACTCTTTGAATTATGTATGATCAAGATATAAGAAGTAACATTTACTTGATTGCAAAGTGGGAGCTTGAATGAAGAATGAAGAAAAGGGAGGGGGGGTATGGCTTCGGCCAAAAAGCCGAGAGGAGAGGGGAGAGCCGAGAGGAGGGGGAGGAAAGGAGGAGTGTGGAAATGGTGGGGTGAATGTGGAGTAATAATCATGTTAGATTGGTTTTTATTTGGCCAAAAGTGAGTGGATTTGAGATTTTACAAGAGTAACCTTCCAATATAGTTAGGTAGATTTGCATGCAAGGGTAAAGTGGTAATTTGGTTAGTAGAATGAAAGTGAGTGGGGTTGAAAATGTCTTCCTTGCCCCTTAGTTGAATTGGAAGAGTATTTGCATACAAGGGTAACCATGTAATTTGCTAATTATAACAAATAAAATTTATAAAGATTTATTTTTATAAAATAAAATACAAGTTCAAAAATTATAAAATTTATACCATAAAATAACTTGGATTTTTAGGGACTTTATAAAATCATTTTCAAAATTTGTGAACAAAATACCTTTTAAAAGAAAATTTTCCAAAGCTTAGAATATTCCTTATAAGTCAAAAATAAAGAAATTTAATAAACTCTTACTTTGAAAAATCATATACTACACAAAGCAAATTTATAATACAGAAATTTTCACTCACACTAGCGTACAATCATTGAATATATTTTTATTTGACTTTATTATTATACCCAATCCACAAATAATATTACATAAAATGTCGGTCGTAACAGCATCGGCATGGTATTTCCTTAGCATTGACATGTGGAACATGTTGTGCACTTGTTGCAGATTAGGAGGCAAGGTGAGCATGAAAGCTAGAGGTTCTATTCTCCTCAAAAATTTAAAGGGTCCTATAAATCTGGGACTCAGCTTCCCTTTCTTTCCAAACCTCATTACTTTCTTCGATGAAGATATCTTCAACAACCCTGAATCCCCTACTTCGTATTCTCTATCCTTTTGAATCTCATCACTCCCTCATCGGGAGGCACTTTTAACAATACTTGGTATGTTACTTCGTACTTCCTATCTTTATAGTTTTGGTCCGCATATCTCTATTGTTTATCCTGGGCTACCACTAGCCGGGTTCTGATAAGTTCTAGGATTTTCTTTGGTCTGTTAACTCAATAATGGTCCAATTATCCTTCACGTACCAACTCCTTCCCAACCTAAGGGAGAACGATTCTTTCTTCCGTACAAGCTTTGTAGCCGTTCTAATGCCCGCACAATAATTCGTTATTTTCGGTAATTCGATTAACGTCATTTGGTCACTTCATTTTCCTTAGAAATCTATAATATGGACTATTAACGCATCTTTTAGTGTTTGGAGTGCTCCTTCAACTTATTCATTTCCCCTCCATCACTCTTACTAGTGTTAGAGGTTTGTTCCTTAACATTTGCTCATTTCGGCGCATTATCTATGTCGATTATTTTATGTAAGAAGTTCTTATTGAATTTCTACACGCTCGTCTCCTGTTATACGTTTAGCGCTAGATTTAACATTTCTTCCCGTAGTAATGTTAGGCACGTCGGGTCCTATTTCCATCTAGAAGGAATCACCATATCATACGCAATTGATTGACACGTTTAGACACGTGGAACGCTCAGCTTCCGTTATCGGTCGGACTTGTTTAATCATTCCCCGTATAATATCGATAGTACTTACGATACCTTTTGGGTCGTACTTGTTATTCTCGCTAGTGCCTTAGATGTATTCGCATTTATTGGTACCTGCTACTAGTGGCCTTTATAAGGCGTGTACGATCTTCTTTACCTTCTATCAGCTCTGACAATGATATCCTTCAGTCTTCCACGTTGTCCTTCATAAGGGATATCGGCGACTATTTTTCATATGCTCGCGTGGTAAGTGCATCTACATGAATTTTCTATCAATGATAGGCGATTCCCCTAACTGTTCCAAATAAAAGGTAAGCCGCTAGACGTATCTTCAATGGCCAGGATAGTCCTCTCATTCTACTTGTCGATTTGAGAACTCTAAGTCGTGCCTCTGTTCGTCCCTTCTCGCGAAATATCTCGGGTCCTTGCGTAGTGCGATATCACGGGGTTTCTCTATCACCAATTGTTAGATATATTTTTGATGTCATGTCTAATAGTGATTTGTGTTTACTTTTCAGATCTTGACTAAAATGACAATTCAGGACTTAACTAGAAATTAGTACTTATACTGGAGTCAGAACTTAAGTTATCAGAACTTAAGATATCAGAAGATATTTATCAGAAGATAATATCAGGACTTAAGAAGACTTTTAGATAAGGAAGGCGGCTGATTGAAAGGAAAGAAGATCGAGACTAAAACAAGAAGAGATATTGATGGAGAAGAATTCAATGAAGAATAGAAGACTTGGAAGAAAAGATAACTAATTGATATATTTTAGGATTCAGACTTATATTCGATAACGATTAGAAGATTATCTTGTAACTGTGTGTCTGTATAAACACAGCATAGGGTTTACACTATATGTGTTATCTTAATCGAGAATATTATTCATTGTAACCCTAGCAGCTCTCGTGATATTTGTTCATCACTGAGAGAGGACGGTTCCATTGCAATACTATTTTATTAATAAGATTATTCTGTGTTACATACTTGTGTTATTAATTCAATTTGATTGTACTATACACTGTATTCAACCCCCTTCTACAGTGTGTGTGACCTAACAAGTGGTATCAGAGCCAATCTGTTAACACATATACAGTAAAGATCCAAAACAATCATTTCTGTAGAAGAACAAACTCCAACCAAGCCCACCAAAACTGAAGAAACTCCAAAGACTCAAATCCATAATGGATATGAGACTATTAGGGTTCCCATACTGAAACCTTCTGAGTATCCCATATGGAAAGTGAGGATGATTATGTTTCTGGAAGCTACAGATCCAGAATACCTTGACAGAATTAAAGAAGGACCACATAAGCAAACCAAGCTCTCTGTTGTAGTTGTAGATCAGCCAGCAAAGACTGTATCAAAGGAGAAAAGTGAATATATAGCTGAAGATATCTCATCTATTGCCAAGGATGCAAAGGTAAGGCATTTGCTGTATAGTGTCATTGATAATGTCATGTCAAATAGGGTAATTAACTGCAAGACTGCAAAGGTGATATGGGATGCCTTGGAGATAAGATGCCAGGGAACTGATGCAATTAAAAAGAACAGGAGGACTATACTCACTCAATAGTATGAGCACTTTGACTCAAAACCTGATGAGTCATTAACTGGTTTATATGACAGATTTGTCAAACTCTTGAATGATCTGTCACTCGTGGATAAGGAATATGATCTTGAAGATACTAATCTTAAATTCCTTTTAGCTCTTCCTGAAAGTTGGGATTTGAAGGCAACTACTATAAGAGACAACTATGCTCTTGATGAAACTACTCTTGATGAAATTTATGGTATGCTCAAAACTCATGAACTTGAGATTGATCAAAAAAGCAAGAGGCATGGGATAAAGTCAAGAACTGTTGCTCTTAAGGCTGAGGAGGAATCCCCCAAAGTGGCTGTCTCAAAGAAAGGCAAAGGAAAGGCTTTCATCATAAAGTCTGATTTAGATTCATCAAGTTCTGATGATGATGAGGATTCAGAAACTGAAAGTCTATCTGAGATGGATGCTGATGAAGAGATGAAGAAATTGTGTGCAGGAGAGATCGAGCTTCAAGAAATAGTGAAATTCAGAAGGGGAAAGAAGTTTTCCAGGAAAAGTGGAAGTTCTAATAAGAAGGGATTCAGAAAATCTGAAGGCAAAACAGGAAAGGTTTGATAGAGGAGATTACTCAAATATTAAATGCTACAATTATGGTGAGAAAGGCCACATATCTCTTTATTGCAAGAAAGGAAAAAGTGACAAAGGCAAGGCACTTGTCACAAAGAAGAAAAGCTGGACATACACTTCATATTCTGAAAATGAGGTGAACTATACCTTGATGGCATATGCTGATAGCAGTTCTGAAGCTGCTGTGTTAAAGGTATCTCAAACAACTTATGCTTTTCATACTGATGATATTAGTGAGTTGAGAAGTTATCTTAAAACTATATTCATTAGCTATAGAGATCAGACTTTAACATGTGATAGGTTAACTTCTGAAAATCTGGCTTTTAAGAAAAGGAATGACTATTTAGAAAAGGAGTTAGTTATATTCCATCAAACTCAGAAAGAAAGAGATGATGCTTTTTATGTTAGAGATGAAGTGTTAAAATTGAATCAATCTCTAAAAACTGAGCTAGGAAAGGAAAGAGAGATTATCAGAACTTGGACTAACTCTGGCAGTACAACTCAGAATTTACTAAGTAGTGGAAACTGGAAAGAGTTTGTAGCTAAAACTGTAAAGTCTGATTCTGAAAAGATGGAAGATATTGAGACAGAAGTTAAGGTTGAGGAAACTTCTGATAAATTAAAATAGGATAAACCAGCTGAAGTTAACATAGGCTTAATGACAAAGAAGTAGCTTAAGTATAAGCTGAAAGAGATTAAGAATGTGAACAAGGTAAATCCACCTAGGAAAAATAGGAATGGAAAGGAAGGTGTGAATAAAAGCAATAATTATATGCCTGTTCCTAATGCTCCTAGAAAGAAATGCTATAACTATGGAAATTCTAACCATCTGGCTTCTTTTTGCATGAAGAATAAGAATATAAACTCCTTACCTTCTAAGTTAAGAGTTAAGAGTCAGTCTGTTAGGTTTAAGCCACAAAATCCTTGTTTTCATTGTGGTAGTTTATGGCGTTCCATTTATACTTGTAAGGAATATCATAGTTTGTACTATGATTATTATCAAATAAAACCTTCTTTAAAGAAAGTTGGTATTATTTCTTCTAGTGTAAGTTCTGATGCAAAGTCTGATACTGTAAATTCTGATAAGAAAAATGTTAACATAAACTGTGATGTTAAATCCGCTGCAAATGTTAACAAACTTAATAAGGCCAAAGGATCCAAGCAAGTCTGGGTCCTTAAAACTAATCATTAGTGGTCTTTGTGATTGCAGGGCAACATAAAAAACATCCTAGTTCTGGACAGTGGATGTTCAGGACATATGACTGGAAATAAAGCCCTGCTATCAGACTTTGTGGAGAAAGCTGGCCCAAGAGTTTCTTATGGAGATGGCAACATGGGAAAAACTCTGGGATATGGCAATATTAATCTTGGGAATGTCATCATTGAAAAAGTAGCTCTTGTCTCAGGACTTAAACATAATTTGATGAGTGTTAGTCAAATCAGTGACAGAGGTTATCATGTGGATTTCTTTGAAGAACAGTGTGAAGTTGTAAGCAAATCTACAGGCAAAGTTGTTCTGAAGGGATACATGCATAGTAAAATTTATGAAGCCAAGCTTTCAATAAGTTCTGATGGTTCTACAATCTGTCTGTTAAGCAGAGCATCAATTGAAGAAAGCTGGGATTGGCACAAGAAACTATCTCATTTAAATTTCAACAATATAAATGAACTAGTCAAGAAAGATCTTGTGAGAGGACTGCCAAAATCAGTATTTGCTCCTGATGGCCTTTGTGATTCATGTCAAAAGGAAAAACAAAGAAAATCTTCATTCAAGAGCAAGACTGAATCTTCAATTATTGAGCCTTATCACCTACTACATGTTGATCTATTTGGTCCAGTGAATGTCATGTCTATTGTAAAGAAGAAATATGCTATTGTCATAGTAGATGAGTTTACCAGATACACATGGGTGTATTTCTTGCACACAAAAAGTGAAACTGCATCTATCTTGATTGATCATGTCAAACAACTGGATAAATTGGTCAAAGACTTTGTGAAAATCATAAAAAGTGATAATGGCACTGAGTTCAAGAATATGATTATGGAAGAGTTCTGCAAAGACCATGGAATAAAGCAGGAACACTCTACTCCTGGAACTCCACAGCAAAATGGAGTTGTTGAAAGAAAGAATAGAAATCTTATTGAAGCTGCACGAACTATGCTTGATGAAGCAAAGTTACCAACCTACTTTTGGGCTGAAGCTGTGCAGACTGCTTATTTTACTCAGAATGCTACACTTATCAACAAGCATGGAAAGACACCATATGAGATGGTGAAGAAAAAGAAGCCAAATCTGAAGTACTTTCATGTATTTGGATGCAAGTGTTTTGTTCTTAAGACTCATCCTGAACAGCTATCCAAATTTGATCTAAAAGCTGATGAAGGAATTTTTGTTGGATATCCACTTTCCACAAAAGCCTTCAGAGTCTACAATTTAAGAACAAGGGTTTTCATGGAATCTATCAATGTCTCTTTTGATGATAAGAAGATTACCGGACTTGAAGATTTCAATGATCATGATCAGCTGAGATTTGAAAATGAAATTTTAAATTCTGATTCAGTAAATTCTGATAGTCTAAATCCTGATATTGCAAACTCTGATGGGTTAAACTCTGATGTTATTGAAACTGTGGTGACTACGCCAAGGGAAAATGCACCTGTGCAGGGGGAGCATATTGAAGATCCAACCACATCTCAAGAAGCATCAGAACCTAGAACAGGCTCTTCAAGTTCTGATTCATCAAGTTCTGATTGGCCAAGTTCTGATAATTCTGGAAACTCAAATTCTGATTCATCAAGTTCTGATAATTCTAGAAACTCAAATTCTGAAGGATCCAACTCAGAGAGCATAGTTTCAGGGGGAGCATCAAAAAATATTAATGGAGACAACATGGATCATGGGGGAGCATCCAGTTCTAGAGATAACCTTCCATCTGCAAGGAAGTGGACTAAAGCACATACACCTGACTTGATTATTGGAGATCCTGAAGCAGGTATTAGAACTAGAACAGCAACATCGAATGAATGTCTCTTTCATTTTTTTCTTTCTCAGGATGAACCAAAGAAAATGGAAGAAGCTCTTCAAGATGCTGATTGGGTTCAAGCAATGCAGGAAGAGTTAAATGAATTTGAAAGAAATAAAGTCTGGACCCTAGTGCCAAGACCAAAGAACAGATCAGTTGTTGGTACAAAATGGGTGTTCAGAAACAAAACTGATAGTGATGGCATAATTACGAGGAATAAAGCAAGGCTGGTTGCAAAATGATATTCTCAACAGGAGGGAATTGATTATGATGAAACATTTGCACCGGTTGCTAGATTGGAAGCCATAAGGATATTTCTGGCTTATGCTGCTCACAAAAAGTTTACAGTCTTTCAAATGGATGTAAAAAGTGCTTTTCTTAATGGAGAATTGGAAGAAAAAGTATATGTTGAACAACCTCCAGGTTTTGTAGATTCAAAATTTCTTAATCATGTCTACAGACTTGATAAAGCACTTTATGGCCTTAAGCAAGCATCAAGAGCATGGTATGAGACATTAGCTCAGTTTCTTCTGGAAATTGGATTTAACAGAGGGACTATTGACAAAACTTTATTCTATCTCAACCATGGAAAGGACTTACTTTTGGTACAGATATATGTTGATGATATCATTTTTGGTTCTACAAATGACAGACTTTGTAAAAGGTTTGCCAAGCTAATGCAGTCAAGATATCAAATGAGTATGATGGGAGAACTTAGCTATTTTCTGGGCCTTCAAGTCAAGCAGAATGAAGAAGGGACTTTTATCTGTCAATATAAGTACACCAGAAATTTGTTGAAGAAATTTGGAATGCAAGACTGTTCAAGTGCATCCACTCCTATGGCCACTACAACAAAATTGGATAAGAGTACTGGTATATCAGTAGATATTATTGATTATAGAGGTATGATTGGCTCATTACTCTATCTAACTGCAAGTAGACCTGATATCATGTATGCTACCTGTCTTTGTGCAAGATTTCAAGCATATCCAAGAGAACCTCACTTAACAGTTGTGAAAAGAATTTTCAAGTACCTTAAGGGTACAGCTGATCTAGGATTGTGGTATCCTAGGGAATGAGACTTTAAGCTAATAGGTTACTCAGATGCAGATTTTGCTGGGTGCAAAATTGACAGGAAAAGCACAAGTGGAAGCTGCCAATTTCTTGGAGGCAGATTAGTTTCTTGGTTTAGCAAGAAACAAAAGTCAATTTCCACATCAACTGCAGAGACAGAGTACATTGCTGCAGGAAGTTGTTGTGCACAGATTCTTTGGATGAAGAATCAGCTACTGGATTATGGGTTAGAATTTTCTAAAATCCCTATTTACTGTGATAATCAAAGTGCTATTGCTATGACAGGTAATCCAGTTTAACACTCAATGATAAAGCACATCAGCATTAGGTACCACTTCATAAGGGAGCATGTGATGGAAGGTACAGTGGAATTGTATTTTGTTCCAACAGATCAACAACTAGCAGATATCTTCACAAAACCACTATGTGAAGCTACTTTTACAAGATTGGTAAATGAACTTGGAATGGTTACAGGTTCTTTCTCTAAATCTACTTAGTTTATGTTCTGAAACATCAGACTTTATTATCAGTATTTACAGCTATTACTATCTTTATGTAGTTTGTGCTTAAATTGAAATTTACTTAAGTGCTGATTGTTGTCTGATGTGAATTTCTAAACTCTGATAGTGATATGAATGTTTCTGTGACTATTCAATCCAATGAGGATAACTGTGTTAGATGTTGACCTAGTAGTCTCTAATATACTAATGATCCCATGTTTGAAGTAATTGTTTATGTGGAAATCTTTTAACACAAGCAAATTCTGATATTGAGCTTGGTTAGGTTTACTTTGTGTATCTTATTACTAAGTCAAAAACTAAAATAGTGTTTCTTATCACTTAAGTTCTGATGTTGGTAAATCTTATGGATGTACTAAGTGTTGATAAGCCTCACTTATCAAAAGAAAAAGTAATGAAAAGAAATAAATATCAGGTACTCCTTTGAGATCTAGAGAAAAATGTATGTGGAAGGGAAGACCCAAGTGCATTGCTGGTATTAAGTAATATGCATTAGAAAAGCAAAATAAAAAATTTTCTTGGTGACTTTTCACATTCTCTGATTACTGGAAAAATACTCTAATAACAGCTTAAATTCTGATAAGCAGTCGTAACTCACTTACACTGAGAAGCCACTGTAAAAAGGAATTTAAAAAGATGCATAAAATGAGCACAAAACAGTTGAGGTGGACTCATGCATGAACTCATTATATAGTAGACTTCAGACTAATGACAGATTTTGAGCAAAGTTCTTAGTTATGCCTTATTTCTAAGATATATTGAAGTGAATCAGACTTTACTCTTTGTCTGATATTTAGCTTAAAGCACACACTTACACTCCATATGAATAATGAAAATTACTGTGGTGATCAATGTTATTTTAAATGAACAGTTTAAGTGTCAGTTGCATAAATTCTGAGGACAAGTTCTGATGGAAGTTCTGATGATTAAGTTCTGAGGAAACCATATCAGTATTTGTGTGAAGACACAGAAATAAACATTCACTTTTTGAGTTAAGGAGCCATATTCTGATGACCTTTAAATTCTGATAATAATCAAGTTCTGATGCTTACATGGCAGTAATTATTTACTTGATTTATTTTTGGACAATACTTGAACGGTTATATTTTATCAGAATATTGGTTTAAGTGAGATAAAGACGGTAATAATCATTTGTTAAGTGGGAACAGTTTTTTTTTTGAAAAACAACATGTGCATAGTAATCATTACTTATTTCCCGTGCCCATTAACTTTTGTCTTAATTGCTGCTTGGCTGACAGGTGTAACGTCTGTTCCACTTCTCAATAACTGCTGTCAAGGGGCGTGTATAAGTAATAGAGAGAAAATATTTTAAATCTTTTATCTACTTTTGTATTCAATACTCTCTCTCTTTTTCTTATTCTCTCATATTCACTGACTGTTTTCTATACAGACATTTTATCAAACACCTTTCAGGCACTCTAACTTCTCACTTATTTTCGCCCAAGGATTTAATTGTTAATGGAGCAAAGTTCGTACCAAACAACTATTATGCAATCCTTAACAAGGATGATGCTCCGTCAGATCTGCACTTTGTACAAGATTTCTTAGCTCGCGGTGAGATTGGGTACGCTCTGACTCAACCTCAATCTATTTCTGGCAAACAAGTGCTGACGTTCTGGCGAACTAGGTTATACGATGATGGTGGTGCTGCTGGTTCTCCAAGAATAATTTTCACATCAGGAGATGTCGAATACGTGGTTACTAAATCGACTGTTCGTAAAGCTCTCCATTTACCTGAAGACTGTACATTCTCAACAGTGGAGGAGCCTATTTTACAACAGCTTATGGCCAGTCTGCGCTATGAGCAAAGCTTAGGAAATCTAGGTCAACTGAAAAGACCATATATCAGAAAGGAATGGAGTTATTTCTTTAACTGCATCACCAAGGCATTTGCAAATAAATGCTCCAACTTCGATGTTATTCCCATTCTTAGTCAGCAAATCGGGTATGCTCTTTTCAATCAAACTCATTTTAATTATGCAAGTGTTGTACTAGGTTTTATAGGGGATAGGATGACAGAAGATAGGAATGTAGTATATTTTGATAGATTCTGTCAGCTTATATAGTTTCTGTTGTGCTGATGAATCCCAACTAGCCAGTGATTCAATTTCACCCTTTAAGCTTGCAAAAAGGGCCTTTAATGACCTGATAAATACAGATAACAAGAAAAATATGTTGAGACCTTTACAAATCTCTCAATCAGTAAAACAAGTCTTGGTAAATATTGATCCAGAAACCTATAATCCTTTATATCCTGATGTCCAACCCACCAACACAACACCATCAGAATCCAACACTAATCAACCACAGCAACATCAGTCATCAGCACCTACTCCTGTGAAGCCTTCTTGTTCAAGAGCAAAGAGGACTAAGATAGTACCTCAGACATAGCAGAAAAGAAGGAAAATGATTTTATGAGATGAATCTGATGATGAGGTACAGGTTCAACCATTAGAACCTGTTGCTGAAGCAGCTGAGGAAGTGTCTCCTCAGAAAACAAAGGAAACTGGGAGTTCTAGGGCCCTCAAAAGGCTTAGAAAGATAAATTCTGAGGACAAAGCCCCCAAAGTCTCTCCACCCTTGAAGAGATTGAAGAAACAAAGAGCTAACAGGTACATAGCTGAGTCAGATTCAGAGGATGTGGAAGCAGCAGCTAAGGAAGGGGATCAGGAATCTCTGATCCCAAAGGAGCCAATTATGATTGAATCCCTTCCATCTACACAACCAGAATTTGCTGAAGCCACTGAATCTACACCTCCATAATCTCCAATTAAAGAGCCAAAGACTGCTACATCACCAATGCCTACACCTCCTGTGTCTCCTATCATTGGTCAACTACATGCTGATAATCAAGGTATAAGTGCTGAAATTGATATTCACAACTTGAATGTGCCTGAGGTTCTGTACTTGGAAGCTCCAACCATTCTTCAACATACTCCACCGACAACACCAATTTTAGATGCTAATTTCAATGCAGATATTCCAACAACACCTCTTCTGAATCTAGATGATGAAGATCAGATATTACGTGAACATCAGAATTTGGATGTTGATCAGAATTTACTAGCAGATCAGCACTTAGAGGATGACTTTGAAACCTCTATAGCCTCACACACTATCATTTTATTAGAGGATGCTGATTCTGCAGAATCTGTAAGTTCTGATGCTGCAAATGTTGACACTACTGGTGAAGCTGTTACAAATCTATATGCTGATGCAGCTGGTCCTTCAGGACATGCACCTCAACAAGTTCTAGGCAAAGCTGATTTAATCAAGAACTTTTTTAGAGGGGATGCACCAGTACCTTGGAGTGAAACTTCAAGAGGAAGGGAATGGATCAAGGAGTGGAACAAAGTTTATTTTGTTCCTACTGCAAATATTCTTGCTGAGCACCTGGCTAAAGCTGATGAGATGCTGATGAATGATGACTTCAAAGAACAGCTTAGAGTTACTGCATTGAGTACAAGGAACCTTCAAGGTCAACACTCAATAACTCAAGCCAAGGTGAACAAAATTCAAGAAATACTGATTCAGCAAGACATGAACTTTAAACTGGATAAGAACAGATTTTTCAAGCCTGCCTTTAACAAAGTTGAGGCTATTGAGAAAGCTCAGGAGAAACAGCAAGCTCAGATTGATGAAGTACTAAAGAATCAAGCTTCTCAACAAGTTCAACTAAATGAAATCCAATCTTCAGTGGAACTACTTCTCTCTCTCCTACTACTTGATGATGCCAAAAAGGGGGAGAAGGTGGTTAAGTACAAATGCTCTACTTATTTAGCACTGAAGAAAAAGGATGATGGAAATGATGACCAGGGAAACTCTGAAAAGGGTAGAGGTCACGGTCAAGGTAAAGGCTCTTCATCTAGGAAAGAAGGAACTTCTACACAGAGATCAAGCTCTGATACTGATAGAAGAATAAGTTCTGATAAACAAGTTCTGTCTAAGCCTGATGTTCTGATACAAGGTGAGAGTCAAGAATCACAGAAGTTTATGCAGAAACTAAAGCTCAAGGGGAAGGAAACAATAGTCTACTATCAAGACCCCAAGATACAGAAGCTGGATGAAGAAATTTCAAAAAGACTATTTCTCAAAGACAATCCAGGAATGGACTTTGAAAGTCTGAAGGAAGAAGAAGCCAGACTTAAAGCATAAAATGTCAAATCCAAGTCTAAAGCTTCTATTACTGCAAAGAAACCTCCAAAGCCTAAGGGCATTATGATTAAAGAGAAGACAAACTCTGAGGCAACCAAATTTGAATCTAAAGCCAAATCACAAGTAGAGGTAGATCCAAGGGTCAAGGGCAAAGCTAGAGTTGACGATTCTGTAAAAATCTATCTACCAACCATGGATGAACAAGTAAATTCTGATGAAGATACTAGTCTGATTTTGAAGAAGAAGAAGAATATTCAAACAACCTCTGACAGAGCTCATGTTGTTCAAAATCAGGACTTAGTAAATTCTGATATGACAATGAAGCAAGCAACCTCTAACAGAGCTCAAGTTATCTTGATATCAGAAGATAAAGGAAAGGAAACCTCTGACATTGCTCATGTTAAACCTTCAAAAATTCTACTACCTTGGTTTACTAAAGCTCAACAGTCTGCTCAACTAATGAAGCCTTCAACAAATTTTTTTAAGTGTAGATTACTTCAAGGGAAGGAAGTTAGAGATAAAACAGGACTGGGTAATGCTGATGAGAGAAGAGTAAACAATTCTACCTTAGATCCTAGATCTCTTTCTGAACCAGGAGTAGGGACAACTCTAGAAAGATTGAATAAATTGGAGTCTGTACAAATGGTCTACCACTCTGTGCTAAAAGAAGATATCATGCTATACTTCATGACAGATGGGAGGGTATTTCAGATAAGAAAGGATGCTATTCATTTGAAGTACTTTGAAGAATTGCAACATGTGCTATTTCTACTTCAAGTGAAGAACAGATCAACAGATGGTGCTGCTAGTTACTTAAAATCTAATATTCAAAGGCAAAAGAAATTATACTCTGTAAAGTCTGACATACCATACTATCCTAAGTACAGAGCTCACAATGGTGAACTAGTTGAGATGAAGCCTAATACCGCCAAGATCACTACATTTTTTGGTATTAAGGGACTGGAATTTAATCTGGAGTCTGACAAAGCTTATCTGATCAGACTGGATCAGGAAATAAGGAAAGCAAAGATTAATGATCTCAGGGGTGCTATCTTTCAGACATGAGAAGATACAGTTGAACTTAAAGATGCAAAAAGGAGGATGCAGAATGAACTTGAATATGCTGAGAGAACTCTTTTGAAGAACTATCTCAGAACAACTCCTGATATTCGAGAGATCACACACTGAAGCCAAGTCAAGGACTACAATTGTTAAATATTGAAGTATATACAGGATAAAGCTTATATCAGACTTTAAGGATGGTAAAAGCTACAAGGACTGTGAGTTGTAGTTATCTAGTCAAATTCTTATATGCATTTGTACTTAATATTTTTGACATCATCAAATATCTATTGAACTTGTATATTATGCTAATTTACAAGTTGGGGGAGATTGTTAGATATATTTGTGATGTCATGTCTAATAGTGATTTCTGTTTAGTTTTCAGATCTTGACTAACAGGACAAATCAGGACTTAACTGGAAATCAGTACTTATACTGAAGTCAGAACTTAAGTTATCAGAACTTAAGATATCAGAAGATATTTATCAGAAGATAATATCAGGACTTAAGAAGACCTTCAGATAAGGAAAGCGGCTGATAGAATGGAAAGAAGATCGAGACTAAAACAAGAAGAGATATGCATAGAGAAGAATTCTATGAAGAATAGAAGACTTGGAAGAAAAGATAACTAATTGATATATTTTAGGATGCAGACTTATATTCGATATCAATTAGAAGATTATCTTGTAACTATGTGTCTATATAAACACAGCATAGGATTTACACTATATGTGTTATCTTAATCGAGAATATTATTCATTGTAACCCTAGCAGCTCTCGTAATATTTGTTCATCACTGAGAGAGGACGGTTCCATTGCAATACTGTTTTATTAATAAGATTATTCTGTGTTACATACTTGTGTTCTTAATTCGATTTGATTGTACTATACACTGTATTCAACCCCCTTCTACAGTGTGTGTGACCTAACACCAATTATCTCTTCCGCGTTCATAACAATTTTATAGAGCGGAGATCTATCATTTGTATAATAAAATAAGCAGTCTTATTTAACCTATTACTAAAAACCCTAAAATAGCACGACGGCTTACTTGGTTCTTGGTAACCCTCCTCCAGAATTTATTATAATAAAGTCTTACTCCCAATTCGGGTCATTTACATGCCGCAATCACCAAAATTTTAATTCTCGTCATTCCGTTTTCATTTTCAACCATATCAATGACATCCATTTTCATATTCGGTCATAACTAATACCTCTTAAGTTTCTATGCAGCATTAATTCTTCCGGTTACGTAATTAAGGGTTCTCTTTACATTATCTCAACTCCAAGATTCATTCACGTGATCCTTCTCATCAGTTGTTCTGAAATTTGTTATCCTTAATCTATCTTCTCCTACTTAAAGTGTCGGCCACCACATTGGCCTTTCCTTGATGATAATAGATTTCTCAATCATAGCCCTTGATCAATTTGACTATAACCTCTATCTCGTGTTCAGTAAAAAAAATCCAAAATTCCTCATAAATTAAACTCTTTGTCCCTTTCAGTACGATTAGTATCGCGATTATTCTAGATTATTATTAGAACACCTTGTGTCACGGTCCTTAAGCCGCATAGACATATCATTATACTTCACACAAAATCCTCTTCTTATCATCGAGTATTGCTAACACGGGGTTGTTACTAATCTTACCTTCACTTTTTGAAAATCTTATTCCTCGAATTTATACATGCTTGGTCTTTCTCGAATTCATTAGTACCTATCCCGATAATATTTCATAGAAGCGTACCTCACTAACCACGTTGGTATCTCTACTATCATTTTTCTATTACCATGTTAAAGATTCTTATGATAATAACTAAACATGTTATTCCCTTTTTAGAACAACTTATTCATTATGATGCTCCGATTGCACCAACATAGCACTGAGCTTTCAGTCTCATATTCAACAATCGGTTCTCAACTATACCTCTCTTTGTTCGGAAGGCAATTAGCCTTGGAAAAATGATTTTCACGATATCGGTGAAATTTAGACAATCTTAACAAGATTTCAAAATCTAACATCTGAACAAATAATAAGCTCTGAATAAAAGGGTCGTAATACTCAAAAGATTTATAACTTGGAAGAAAGAATACAACAAGGATTATCCTTCCATGTCCTTAGAATTTTATACTGTGATATTATAGAGAATATCCATCGAAAGCAATGATTGATGAATAATAACATCATACGAATGATACTTGTAAGATTTTCCTGTTGAAAGAATACTTTTCTTTTTGAATAATGAAAGAAATATCGAATAACATCCTCAACCAAAGGTTAACCATTGAGGTTTCAAAGAGATGCTATTTTGAACGAAGGAATTTTATTCAATTATTAACAAATAAGGAAGTATATTGTTATTCAATCACTTTATGATTTTAATTGGATATTCAATATATAAACGAAAGAATAGAACATTTCATGAACAAAATATTTCATAAAACTGAATATGAATTCTCGTTTGAGTGGGCGACCTAGTTAGGTCTCAATTAAATCATTCTTTGAAAGTTTTATCAACAATTAAATTTTGCATATATAATGCACTATGGAATAATAAAAATTTGATTGGAAGTGGAACTAGCAAAATTATAACTAATCCATATCAAGCAATATTATCAACCGGCTAAGAAAATGGCCAGCTCAATTGGTTTGGTACATAGTTACTAGCTAGGACGATTAGCTAGGTTTCCATCGTATTAATTAAAATTTCGACTAG
Source organism: Apium graveolens (assembly GCF_009905375.1). NCBI lineage: Eukaryota > Viridiplantae > Streptophyta > Magnoliopsida > Apiales > Apiaceae > Apium > Apium graveolens. The sequence goes on along the minus strand of NC_133654.1, from coordinate 162,196,998 downwards.
TTAGGACATTAATAGCCGTTCATGAAAACATATGCAACTAAGCATATTTCAGTTTGTTTAAAAAGAGAAAATCTCAAGATCGTAACCATCAAAGAATTGTGGCTACCTGTATGATGATTTTGAAATAAAGAGTTTTCAAATTTGGGCCAACAAAGATAATTATAACTCTGAATCGAGTTATCTTGGCCTCGGAACAATCGATAGCCTCTAATCAAATATTTCTTGCCAATAAAAGGGTACACTTGGAGGTTTCCTCATTCACATACTTTATCAGATTCTAAATAGAATTGAATTCGGAATACCAATATCAAATTGATACCCTTACTATGATTTCAAAGTTCAATATACAATTTCATCCCGATTCAAAGAAAAGGATTCCCGAGGAATCTATGGATATTTGATCATCCATATTTTTAACAATTTGTTAAATATTTACAATCTTGACTGAGAAGAGTAAGTATGAAAGAAGAATCAAATGAAGATATCCATTATGAATATTCTTCAATAAATTTAGAAGAAAAACAAATCCTTGGATAATTGAAATAAAGTATAAATAGCTCTGAGCCGAACAAGAAGATCATAAACTATGAATGAAAGTTCATTGATCGACTAAAAGAATTGAACAAGTCCTGATGCGGAGAAAGACTATTCAAGATGGTCACATTAGAAGTTCAAAGTAGGAACGAAAAGGATTGCCTGATATGACTTATCAAGGCAATACGAATGATCAACAGTTTGGAGGGAGTAGTGTGACGGTGAGTAGATGCCAAAATAATTCACTGATTATCCTAACCCTCGTCATCATCCTTCCGAGGATGATCCCATCTTTTCATTTTCGCAATTCCATGTTTCTACTAGTGTCTCCCTCAATCATCATTTTAAAGTTACTTACTAACTTGACTTTCGCAAGTATATTTGTCATTCCGGTGTTTTACCTCGAAGACCTTACTCATTATTATTCCAAAAGCATCTGTTAAGCTGATAGGGGCCTGCTACACACATCCGTTACTAACTACAAGTGGCCAGTACCCCTGGGAACAGATCAAAGAGATCTCATAGGGATCTCAATACAGTCCATAAGTTCAGTGGCATGTGTGTGTAATTGAACATATGTTACCGAATATATTAGAGGTCTACGAGTATATATACGTAACCCCTGACATCATATCTACCGAAAAATTCCTCTCTAGACTCATTGGTCTATCCTTTTTAAAAGGTTCTAAGATCGATCTATCGCTCATTGTAATCTTACGCCATTCAATTGTAGTCATGCCATCAATTCTCGATGCTCTCGATCTCTGGGCTAAACCATCATAACCTTACATGTTAAGCGCACTAATAATATCATGTAGTGTACTTTTTTTATGACATTAGTATATTATATTCAAATCTTCCTTAATGGAAATAAAAATCCTCAAGGGTATATCGGAAAGTATCTCTACTGAATTCGTTATTAATACGATATTCAAATCCTCATTGGTAAAATGTCACCTTCAACTAGTTTGGGTCAATAACCTCAACTGTATACAAATAATTAGACTTCATGGTTTTCACCTGCGATTCCCCCTCATGGGCAACTTATGGGGAACTACGAGTAACCAGGCTTATGTTATCCAATCATCATATGGTGCTGGTAATACCGTCTTTACCCCAAATGCCCTGGAGGCTCAGCTCCGAGTTCGACATCCACATACTTTCCAAATCATATATGATTCTAATTTTTCTTCTCATCATTTCGATAATCTCCAATGGTCCTACATCTGGTAGTCCAATGATGAACTCTATATGAGCCCTTACGAAATCTCGCATCTAGACAAAATCCTAACACTCTCGTCTCTAAGTACTATAACTTATGGCTCTGATACCATTTCTGTAACGCCCCCAAATCCAGGGTCAGGAATCTGGGTCGTCATGTCATCCTTCACTCATGTGTAACCTGTATTGATTTAATAATCCAACAGACCCCAATCTCATGCACACACACACAAGTTATAACCTTAGAAATGATGTACAAAATGTAATCTTCTTTTATTACACTCAAATATACTTTACAAGATCTCAAACAATTATTCATAACCTCTACATGAAGTTACAATAATTACGACTGATATCTTATACCTATCTGATACTCTTGCCCACCTGAGACAAAGCTGCCAGGGATTCTCCCCATGACTGCAAGCGACTAAGTCCCACACCGGCATACTGGTTATCTGTTGTGTTGTGATATTTAAAAGAAAGCAAGTGTGAGCAATAATGCTTAGCCATAATAATGTACAGTATGAAAATACTGTATGATAAACTTAAGTAAAATGTCATATATGATAATTATGTTTTATTCAAAAATAGTTTTCCTTGGTGATACACACCTTCTTATGAAAACAGTTCTTTAATGGATTATTATCCTGCAAATACGTTAATGGTAAACCCAGCACCTAGGCTTGGGTTACGGTATTGCATTACAATTCCAATTGGAAGAATAGGACATTCATTGGAGCCACCGCATACGATGATCAGTCGTACTATGGAAATAGTAACCTTTTCTAAATATAGATGGAAGATTCCCTTTTATTATCGGTTATCACCCTAGCCAAATTCGGGCCTTTTCTGTGTCCGTCCCTCTCAGGTACACACTTCCCGTCTATCCCTCTCAACTTATATTTGACTTTACCGAATATTACTATTACGCGACTCGCACTCTATCATTTTTAATAAATTGTAAAATTAATATTTTAAAACAAAACCACCTCGAGGAGCTTCTTGAGTGCTTGTAATATTTAACCTAAAAGTTTCATTTTGATAAAATGAATTTAATTAGGTGAAAAACATTTCAAAAGTTCGGTCAACTACGGAGTTTTACTATTCAAACCGCTTTCATTAAAATATTGATATCTCTCAAACCGTTAACTCAAATGACGCACCGTTTTAGTGCGCGATCTATAAAAAATTTAGAACACATCATTTGAAAATGGTTTTCTGGTAACAGGGGTGAAAATCCCGAAGTGGCAGTTTCCTAACAGGGGGTTATTTTTGACCTTCGTACTCCGCACGATCTCGGCTCCGACATTTTTATAAAATTGAAAAATCAACATTTTTACTTGAAATTTTTATGGCAGATAAAAAACTATATTTATTACTCTCTGTAAAAATTTTATTATTTTTAAATATTTTTAACTGGATCATTTATATCTAAAAAGTTCATAATTTGTAGCAATTTTGTCGCGTAAATCTCTTTTACTAAAATGGTTGTAACTTTTGATCTGTAAATCGGAATCAAGCGATTCAAGCGCCTAAACGATCCTTATAAACTTTTATATCATAATCAAGTATTAATTTTTAAGAAAATATAGTTTATAAATTTGGGAACTTCTGCAGAAACTTAAGTTGAGTTTTGTTCGTTTTAACGAGGTTACGATTATGATTCGAGTTTCGTTTATGTCTTAAATTATTATACCACCATCAACAATCATCAAATCATAATCTCAACACTAAATCCTCTCAAGAACATCATATTATTGAGGCAAAAATAATCAACCTTAAAACTAATTAACTAAACATCAAGATAATATCAAATCAATCATCAAAACCATACTTATATCCAATATCGTTATATTTCTTGAAACTTAAAACTTAAACAAAGTTTGGATGAATGTTTATAGCTTCCTTGAAGCTTGTTAATAATTAATAAAGTCCTAAGATCCTTGATGAAGCCTTGGTCTAGCTTTAGTAGCCTTAAACTTTCATGAAAAATCAAGAAAACAAGTTAGTGATTTTCAGAGTTAATATTCACCCTCAACTTCAAACATTTTTATAAAATTGAGAACTTTATGGATGGGCATGAAATTTGGTGCGTGACTTACCCATGATATTAAAGAGGTTTGGTAAAAATTTGGTAATTTTTGAATGAGTAGATCATAAGATATGAATTTTTCTTTCCATGGTCTGCTTGAAAATCAGCATGGAGTTTTTGGAGAGAGAGAGAGAGAGAGAGATTTTGTGAGCTTCTTGCTTGCTTCTTGAATAAGACTTGTGTTATATGTTTGTATATTATCTATTATATAACCTAGAATAGATTTATGTTAGAAAATTCTTGGACAAATCATGCTAGCCTTTCTAGATTACAAGCTAAGCTAGTAGTTTAGTCTTTAGCTTACTATTTTCTAGCCTTGGATGATTATTCCTATAACCTTAGATTACTATTTGATAAAGTAACCATAGTTATTTTTCTACTATGGTTAGTTAGCGTGATACGTTTATTTATTCGTTTACGCATTTGTTTGGTCGCTTAATGATTTTCGTAATGATTTCTCGTAAACGGTTCACGGCGTAAATCCTTTCGTATTTATTCTTTATGTTTTAAAGTATCGTTCTTGGATATAAATTCATAAGGTTTTAAATTCGTAATTATATTATGATTCCCGTAATCCTCGATGGTTCGTAAATACGGTCATTTTTTAAAGTTCGTTTTCTTCGAAAACTAATAGCGTTTACATACACTCATTTGGTACATATAATCATGTTATCTACTCTGAAACTCAATTTCTCATGCACAACATAGTGTGGGCTAAAAAGTTTTCCCCGTCTGCCAGGGTTACTATTCATTAAACATTTTTACAAAGTCTCAAATTTGAGTTATTACAATGGTGGGCCTTACATGTGGGGCCCCGATAATAATTTTTTTAAATTTATATTCTATAGTTCTTTTGGTGCTTGTTTTTTCTTTAATTTTAATAAATATAATAATAAATAGACAAGTATTTCACTTTAAAATATAAATGAAAATATTATAAGAATAATTAGAGTAACAACTCAATTTAAATAATAAATATAAACTAATGAATTGTTATTACAAAAAAATGAATAAATTTCTATAAAAACTAAATTTTAGTTCAGCAAGTCCTGTAAGCATAATATCCAGGATAGACGCAAATCCCCTGTAGACCAGCTCCTGGATCAACATCAGTGAGGGAAACATAAGCCTGGACGTGCTCCAGCATCACAGAGAATTCCATGCGATTCCAAGTCATTTCAGGTTGAGATTCAAGTTTATGCACATCACTGCTTTGTAGTGCCTGTTCAATCATCTCAAATCCTACTTGAAGTACTGAATGGAATGAACGAGCAAGAACACGACCACTAGCAGCAACAAGAAAAAACCTACCCTGCAATAAGAGAATGATAACTGTATTCAAGAGTATCTACCAATTTTACAGATCCCTAAAACTTGTCGGAGGTAATGCACACAAATAATAAAAAGATGACATAATTCTCTTCTTTATGTTTTTTGTGAATGCCTTTTAAAGATATGATCAAGCTCAATATTAAAGATAACATGCTACTCTCTTTTATGTTTTGTCGACGAAGACTTTTAGACATTATCAAGCTAGTCATATTTATAGGATCAGCTGTGAACTGTGATAATCAAATGTACTGCACTTAAAAGCAAAGTGCAGAACATACGTGGCAGCATGGAGAAATGCAGAAAATAATAAAGATGACCATGATTTAATCAAATCAGTGTTTAATATTTCTATTATAATTTTGAATAGTACACTATTTAGTGTTTACATAGAGCGAGACACAAAACGATTACAATACAATACTCAACAATCATTCCTTAAATTAAGCTTTATGTTAAAAACCACAAAACAAATGACCGATAACAACATTTCCAGGCCAATAAGCAAATACATCATTCAATGTCCCTATTTGTGCAGTTCTGCAATAAAACTTTAAAAACATGACTATACAAATGGATCACTTTCATAAATAAGTGAAATATTTATTAAAAACCACCATATAAAATTTTAATTTGCACCCGGTGATAGTGTCCTAATAGGTATTAGTGTTAAAAGCATATATAGAATTATGTTCCCCAGAGAAAGCCTGTATGAAACTTGTCTATCATCTGAAATTGGACAAAGTTTGCGCATTAACAGGACTAAACTGGGTCGTGATATCAAAATAAATTTTAAAAATTAGGGTCACCTTTGAACTGCTTCATAGCTAACTTTAAAAAACTTTTACAACGCATTCATAGACAAGTGAAATATTTATACAAAACCACCATATAGAATTTTAACTTGCACCCAGCGATGGTGTGCTAAAAATACATGACATCAGGAAGACCTATGTTAGGTCGCACAACACTGTAGAAGGGGGTTGAATATAGTGTAGAATATAATCAAATCGATTTCAAACACAAGTAACAATAAACAGATATATTCGATATAATAAACTCTGTTACAATGGAACTGTTCTCTCTCGGTGATGAACAAATATCACGAGAGCTGCTAGGTTACAATGTATGATTTTCTCGATAATGATAACACATATAGTGTAAACCTATGTATGTGTTTATATAGTACACAGTTATAAGATAACTTCTAATTGATATGGAATATAATTCTGTCTCCTAAAATATATCAATCAGATATCTTATACAAGTCTTTAAGTCCTCTAACTCTTTCCATGCATATCTTCTTCTGTATTAGACTCGATCTTCTTTCCTGTAAATCAGCTTCCTTCCTTAACTGTTAGTCCTCCAGTACTTAAGTTATGATATCCATCTTCTGATATTTATCTTCTGATAATCTAAGTCCTGATATCCTTAAGTTTCGACTTCCAGTAAGTACTGATTTCCGTAAGTACTGATATTTCCTGTTTGTTAAGATCTGAAAAACCAAACATGAAACATATTAGACATGACATCTCAAATATATCTAACAATCTCCCCCAACTTGTAAACTGTGCAAAAATATACAAGTTAATAGATTTGATGATGTCAAAAACATTTAAGTTCAAATGCAATAAGAGTTTAATAAGACTATTAACTACAACTTACAGTCCTTGTAGCTTTACCAACTTCACTGGATCAATCTGAAACCATAATGATTCTTAACAAAATCTTTTACCAGCTTGTCTTCAGCTTTCCTTAGAAATTCAACTAACTGTGCTTTGACCTGCATCAGTTCTTCATCTTTACTATCACCAATTTGATAAATGGTTGTTCTGAGAGATTGAATTTATGTTCTTTCAAGTCCATCACCAAGTCTGATAACTCTAGGATGTGAAGAGTTTTCATTATAACATAGGCATCTTTGTTAGGTCCCAATATGTTTGTAGAAGGGGGGGGTTGAATACAAACTCTACCGTTTGATGGAATTTAATGCGGAATAAAAAAATGAAATAAAATTCAAGTTAAATAAAACTATTATTAAACTTGAAAGGTGTTACAACAACGATATCGTTTACAAGGGATTAATCTCAAATAAATTATCACAAATCTACAATAAATTCGACATGAACTTTTTCTATTTTTGCAATAAAAAGGATCAAATGCTAGAAACAATTTGAGATTAAGTTCTAGGGATTTTGATCCGCTAGATAGTTACACAAGAACAAGAGAATGATTTCTAGTGGTTTAGATTTAACTTTAATTGCTAGAAATATATGATCTTGAATTGCAGCAGTGAAGAGATGAAATATTGTGTGTTTGTTTTCTGCGGCTGCTTCTGTTTTTGTTCTTGAGTACATGAAGTGTATTATGTGTTATGTTGAATGTCTGCTGCTGTTGTCTTTTAATAATTCAATCAACAGAGATCAAATGATCTGGCAAGATAATCGGTGAGACAATCTGTTGAGCTAGCAAGATAATCGGCATGATAATCTGTTGAACTAGCAAAACAATCGGTGACACAATCATTTGAGCTAGGAAGACAATCGGCATGACAATCTGTTGAACTAGCAAGACAATCCCATAGTTGTTAGAACTTTCGGTATGACAATCCATTTGAACTAGTATGACTTTCGGTATGATAATTGATTGTCATACTAGTTCAATTGATTGTCATGCTGAATTAATATTGAATATAAATTCAAAATCAATTATGAAAATTCATAATATTAGTTCAGAATTAATTAATCAATAAATTAATTTTTGCAGATATAATTTATTTTCTTAATTAAATTATATGACTTAATTAATTAATAGAGAATTAATACTACTCTTGAACAACAACCATTCTTCTGAAAATCTTCTGAAAATTATGAATCAATTCCAGCACTTCAATGTTGACACTCGATGTACTGTCTAGTTCATGAGTGACTAACTTCTGTGATGTTTCTTCATGTCTTGACTTTGATAACTTGATTTTCTTTAAATTAAATCCATGTAATTATCTGATACCCTGACAAGATCTCCGTCACTTGATTAAATCCACAATCTTGATTTATATCACTAAGGCTTGATTAATTTCTTGAACTTCTTCCAGTGAATTAATTCCTCAAGTCTATAGATGAACATTGTTTCTGAATCCTTTGATAGATGTTACTTTGTGAGATCTCTTTGACGGTAGACCCACTATTTACTTGTTACATTCTTATTTGAGTTGAGTTAAATCCTCGAATAAACAAATAGGCTCTGACATATGCCTTTCAATCTCCCCCTATTTGTTTGTTAGGAAATAACAACAAATACCTAGAGGATAACTCAGCTAACAAATAAGAAAAAGATATAAACAGAAATGCAAAGTAAATAGCAGAATAGTTCTGGATTATATTTAACATTTTCCAGATTCCAAAAGAAATCAAGATAGATGTTCCTCTAGACTGAACATATCTTCAAGTAGTTTCATCTTCATTTCCTTGGTTCTTCAAATCTCTGCCAGATAATACTTCTCAGTCTTGAAGTAATTATCAGCAGCTTCTTTTATACAACCACATTTCCTGTTGAGAATTGCATATCTCTCTTGCTTCTCCCCCTGTGAGAATCAACTGCTTAAAGGAGATCACCTTCGTTTACCACATCTCCCGTACAATAAGATCCGCAGATAAAAACCAATGGTACTCCCCTTTTTGGAAAACAACTTTTTCCCTTATGAAGAATAGTGATGAACCAAACCACTTCTTCTAATTACTAGGAAATCACCTTGTGTTTACCACCTCTCCCGTACAATAGGATCCGTAGTTACAAACAACAATGGTGTGGTGAAGTGTACATGTGCTTTACCTTTTTCTTTTTCTTTCCTCCCTGCTATTTCTCCCCCTTAGTTAAGGAATCCTCCAAACTATTATGTAAGCTTTTATCTCCCCCTTAGAGAAGGAATGTATGCCATTGTCTGAAGGATTTCTCATATTCCACTTGGTTGGAAAAGAAATAACAAGTAGTTTCTCTTTCTTCCTCACTGTGAGTGTGTGATTCTGTTTAGTGTACCTCACATGTGTTTTACTCTTCTCTCCACTCGTGTTTACACTCATTCTCACAAGTGTATCACTCCTCTCATAGCTCCAAAATTCAGCTATACCTGCAAGGAAAATCACCTTAGCCATCCTTAAGAAGGTCACATGTGGTGCAATGGAAGTTCGCAAATCCCCATCCTTGTTAAACTCGTCAGAAGAATCTAAGTCATAATCTACAAGTTGCTAGTTTCCCTTTTAGGGTTCCAGATTTGAACTCTGGGAAGGTAAACAATGATCCAAAGAATTTAGCATAAAGATCAAAGTTCTCTTCTAATGTCTGTGAAGACATTTCCTTGTGACTCATCAGGTAATATCTGAATCATTGTCAACAAGTTGTCGATCTGCGCCTATGTCAGATCCACTATCCGCAGATGCATCCAGGGGATTTAAGCCTGGGGAGGTAGACACTGACCACTAATATATGGCTATTGGATCAGTATCCTCTCCTAACACCTGTAAAGGCAATTGGTGAAGGTTTTTTTGCACATAAATGCAATGAAAACGTAAATTTAAATCTTAAAAAAAACGAAACCCTCCGCGAGATCCATGCGAAAAATAATATTTAATTCTTAGTTCAGTATGTTTACCTTAAGAAGCTTTACGTTAATGGAAAGATGGAGGTCTTTAATGGCGATCCAAAAATGATGAACAGAGATCCTTAGCAGCTGCTCCTCAAGTGTGAAGCACTCCACCGGTATCCACCAAGAAAACGATGTAATGAAGGAGGAGGAGATGAAGAGAATTAGGGTTTTGTAAATCTTTTTGGTTGAGGAAAAAATAGGGTTTATAATAGTATATTTATAGGCAAAATTTTCAGCTGAAAATTTTCCCATAAAATATTATTATTATTAACCCTTTTTTATTCTCACTAATAATTAAAATACCTTTTAATTATTAATCCTTTTTCTAAACTCTTTAGAAATAATTCTCTCACTTGATTTAATTTCCAAAAATTAAATTCTTAATTAATAATATTAAGAACCTTTTCTTAATTAATTTATAATCAATTAAATCTCATTTAATCAATTATTAAATTTGCCAATTAATTATTTATTTCTTAAATAAATAATTATCAGCCATTATTAATTAATTTCTCCACCATTAAATCATTCTCTTTTATGGTGTGACCCTGTAGGTTCAATATTAAGCCGGTAGTAGAAATAAAAAATAATAAAACTATTTTATCATTATTTATATAAATTCTCTAATTCATTAAATATGATTAATTAATTAATCATATTTATTCTACATCGTGAGGGATACTTCTCAGCATATCGCGACTATCCGGATAATACGAATTCACTGCTTAGAATACCAAGAACCTATTCAGTAAGTAATTACCGTACAATTAATTCCTTCTACCCTGCAATGTCATGATTAAATACAAGGCATGGAACTTATGTCCAGCCTGTCTTATTTAATCACTTGCTTTCCCATTCACTATGCTTAGTTCTATTTAATGTAAATTAGAAACTCCTTTCTAATTTCATTCACTCTGGCCAGAGATTCCTGAACTAACATAAGTGGATCAGTATTGAACATTCTCTTCCTACACTGGAAGGGGTAGATCCTTTATTGATCATACACTATCTTCGTGTACAAATTCCTATACCCAGTAGAGCCCTTATAATTGTCCCTTGAGACTAAGAACTAAACCAAAGCATAGTTCAGTGTACACAAGATGACTATGATGACCTCAAGTCTAAGGATACTTGTACAACTATCACTATATGAACAACTGCTGACACGTGAGTGAACTCCATCAGTTGTTCAGCTGTGTGAGTCATGTTCAGTGAACTTATTCTATAATAAGCACCTACATACTAGCTATAGTGTCACCACACAAATTTCTATGAGAATAGACATCCTTCATAATGAAGCAAGCATAGTATGTACCAATCTTTGCGGATTATTAATTACCAGTTAGTAATCCTACGACCAGGAACTATTTAAGTTTAGAGTTATCATCTATTAGGTCTCATTATTATGATCTCATCACAATCCATAAAAAGCTTTACTCTAAACTGTGGTATATCTTATTCAAACATTTAAATAGATAGAGCCCGCAATAAAAACAAAACAAGTCTTTTATTAATATCAATGAAATTAAAACAGATTACATAAAAGTTATTCCTAAATCCTCATACATGATTGGACTTAGGACATATCTCTTTCAATCTCCCACTTGTACTAAAGCCAATCACTCTGGTATCTAATACCCATCTTGTCTTTATGACGATCAAAGTGACTCTGAGAAAGTGGCTTTGTGAGTGGGTCTGCTACGTTGTTATGTGTGACAACTCTCTCAACATTGACATCTCCTCTTTCAACAATCTGAATTGCGCCACCATTCAGAGTAAACACGTACCCTGACATGGATTTGCTATCACTTTTTGATTGAAAACTAGAGTCAGTATAACCCTCTATTTTCAACTCAGATTCACCACCAAAAACAAGAAAAATGTCCTGAGTCTTTTGCAAGTACTTAAGGATGTTTTTCACTGCTTTCCAGTGGTCTTCACCTGGATTGGACTGATATCCGCTCGTCACACTAATTGAATAAGCAACATCAGGCCTTGTACACAACATCGCGTACATGATAGATCCTATTGCCGAAGCATAAGGAATCTTACTCATACACTCTCTTTCCTCAGGTGTCTTAGGAGACATTTTTTCGGAAAGGGACACTCCATGGCTCATCGGTATGAGACCTCTTTTGGAGTTTTCCATGCTAAACCTTTTAAGCACTTTCTGGATGTATGTATCCTGGGTAAGACCTATCATTCTTCTAGATCTATCTCTATAGATCTTCATACCGAGAATGTAGGTTGTTTCTCCCAAGTCCTTCATGGTGAAGTTCTTTGATAGCCATACTTTGACTAATTGTAGCATCGGTATATCATTTCCTATAAGAAGTATGTCATCCACATACAATACAAGAAATGTTACCGCACTCCCACTAACCTTCTTGTAGACACATGGTTCATCTATGTTTTTGATAAAACCAAACTCTTTGGTTGTCTCATCAAAACAGATGTTCCATCTACGAGAAGCTTACCTTAAACCATATATGGTTCGCAGCAGCTTACACACTAGGTTTTCATTTCCCTTGGAAAGAAAACCCTCTGGCTGTGTCATATACACTTCCTCCTCAAGTTCCCCATTAACGAAGGCCATTTTCACATCCATTTGCGAGATCTCATAGTCGTAGTAAGCAGCAATCAAAAGCAAAATCCGAATTGATTTTAACAGGGCTACAGGCGAAAAAGTTTCATCAAAGTCAATCCCTTGCCTTTGTTTGAATCCTTTTTCCACGAGCCTGGCCTTATAGGTCTCCACTTGGCCATCTGCTCCAATCTTTCTTTTGTATACCCACTTGCACCCAATAGGCTTAACACCTTCAGGCGCCTCAACCAGAGTCCATACTTGGTTGGTATACATAGATTCCATTTCGGATTTTATGGCACCATGCCATTTCTCTGAGTCAACACTACTCATAGCCTCATTATAGGTCACAGGGTTGTCATCATCAATGATTGACAACTCATTGTCATTCTCAATTACAAGGCCATAATACCTCTCAGGTTGGCGAGACACTCTCCCTATCCTACGAATGGGCTGTTCTACAGAAGGTTGTTCAGTCTGAACAAGTGTTTCCACTTGATCCATAGTAGTTTGTGCTTCTTGACCTTCATCAAGTTCAATTTTGCTCCCACTGTTTCCTTTAAGGATAAACTCTTTTTCCAAGAAGGTAGCATGTCTGGAGACAAACACCCGATGATCGGTGTAAAAGTAATACCCCAAAGTCTCTTTAGGATATCCCACAAAAATACATTTTACGGATCGAGATTCCAGCTTATCTGGGTCAACTTTCTTGACATAAGCTGGACATCCCCAAATCTTAACGTGTTTAAGACTCGGTTTCCTTTCTTTCCATATCTCATAACGAGTTTGAGGAACATATTTGGAAGGCACCTTATTCAGTAAATATGCTGAGGTTTCCAATGCATAACCCCATAGGAATACTGGAAGATTCGCATAGCTCATCATGGACCGAACCATGTCTAACAAAGTTCGATTTCTCCTTTTAGATACCCTATTTAACTTTGGAGTATATGGAGGAGTCCACTGGGGGACTATACCATTTTCTTTGAGATAATCTAGAAACTCTCCATTCAAGTATTCACCACCTCGATCTAATCGAAGAGTTATAATACTGTGTTTGGTTTGTTTCTCCACTTCATGTTTATATTCTTTGAACTTTTCAAAGGCTTCAGACTTGTGTTTCATCAAATACACATATCCGAATCTAGATCTATCATCTATGAAAGTAATGAAGTACGAAAATCCACCCATGGCTTGCGTAAACATTGGTCCGCATACATCTGTATGTACCAATCCTAGCAAATCTGCAGCCCTCTCTCCATGTCCACTAAATGGAGATTTGGTCTTTTTACCCAATAGACAAGACTCGCATGTAGGATATGATTCAAAATCAAAGGGGTCAAGTAACGCTTCCTTTTGCAATGTCCGCAGTCTATTTTCACTAATATGACCTAGCCTATAGTGCCATAAATAGGTCAGATTTTCATCATCTCATTTTTTTTATTAGTTTGTTCAATCTGAAGTAAATCATGCTCTACGTCACATACATACAGACCATTATTTATAATACCACGTCCATAAAGAACATTATCTCTAAGGATAGAACATTCATTATTCTTAATAATAAATGAAAAACCATCCAAATCCAACATATGAATAGAAACAATATTCCTCACAATAGAGGGAACGTAATAACAATTATTCAGAATAATAGTCTTGCCGGTAGGCATATGTAAACTAAATGATCCTACAGATATGGCCGCAACCCTTGCTCCATTACCCATACGTAGAATCACCTCATCTTTTTCAAGAGTCCTACTTCCCTTTAGTCCTTGCAACGAATTGCAAATATGAGTACCACAGGCGGTATCTAATACCCAAGTAGAAATTTGACCTAGTGACATATTAACTTCGATCATGAACATGCCTGAATCAGAAGCGGTAGTCTTACTACCCTTCTTCTTCTTCAATTCTGCAAGGTAAACCTTGCAGTTCCTCTTCCAGTGCCCCAACTTGTTATAGTGAAAACAAACAGCTAAATTAGGACCAGTCAACTTGTGAGCATCTAGTATGCTCCGGAGTGATAGTGCAGAAGACATGACGAATATAGTAAATCTGTAAATGATAAACACATAGCAATACTTAGCAAATATTCAATTTCATTTCAAAACACTATATGAATCGGGTCTTTATTCATAAGTGTCCCCCACTAGTTTATCTAATTTTTTTTAACCCCCTAAGTGAAAATTAAGCATTCATAATGCTAGTGGGAATAGGGATCCTACATTCCATCACACAACCTCGGCTGTGGCACGAAACGTCATATGATGTTCAATAGGTAGACAACTCTTGTCAATTACAACTTATGTTATTCCCTAATATAACTTTAGACTCTTGAATAATTGAGTCACGACTGTAGCACGACAAACTCAATATTCTAAGTCAAGTCTAACCCAATAATTCGTACAATTGAATCAGTCTGCAACGGCCCACGGCTGTGGCACGTACCGACCTTTAGATTCTAATTCAATGTACACATCTCTATGTAATAGACAAGTATTTCTTATTTTGAAATCAAAGCCTTCGGCTGTAGCATGAAACGACAATGATTTAAAAATAAGAACCACTTTCTACCATGTTGGAAGGCTATGACCGACAAAAGCCCGTTGTGTCATTGGCCAATTACTACTTGATATTATTTAATTTTAGAGGGATTATATTACGTTACAATAATAATCATATTATAAAGAGATTCTTCCTTTTAAATTAAATATTTCAAATCAATAATCGATAATCAGATGATTCCCAGATCGGGTGGAGCATTGTCAAGAGGCGTCACTTAATAACCCTTTCTTACAGATAGAAATATGTTGTTGACAGAATCATCCTTTCTCTCAATATTGAAAATTCATATTCAATTACGTGTTTCATAAACACAAGAATCTCATGATCGTATTCATAATATTTATTGTTAAGGCAAGAAACGATTCATATTCTAGATTTTCTAGAGCACGCCTTATATTGATTTAAGTTCACCTAAATCTATCATCGCATGGTAAACATAGGCATATATCTCATATATAAAATTAAATAAACAAGTAAATATAAAGTGCAATAAAGTAAATGTGTTTGGTTATGGCCCCATCCTATGTGATCTTTATCATGCTCATGATAAAGATCATGTCAATCTAATATGGTGATGAAAATAAATATAACTACTTCTACATAAGTCTTCTTCTTTCTTTAGACTTCTTATATGCCTCGTCTTCTTCTTTGTATCACCTCCATTGGATAGCCTTCTTGAGTCTTCAATTACATTACATGATTGAAAGTAAAACTAATCTAATGAACTTACAAGAATAACTCGAGTTACATTCGAGATTTATGATTACAAAGATTGACGACATGCAAGTCGTATTTAAAACCAAAACCAAAACCATTACACTAAGGTCGAAAGGCCATAACCATCCACCATGCTCATACAACACATAATAGCATGTTAAAACACATAATCTGATCTTAACATATCATATTATCCATGATCTAATCATAAAAAGAAAATATGACAAAAATCAGAAAAATCAGAATCAAAACAGAAAAAACAAGAATCACTGTTTACGGGCAGTAAACGACGTCAAACGCCTTACAGACGAGTCGTTGATAGCTTTAGCTATCTGTTTTGTTCAGACGCTCATTTACCTATGGAATAGGGTATTCGTTTGCGTAAGCAAATCTGCAGCAGCCAATTCAGAATCCGTATCTAATATGATTCTCATAATTAGAACAAACATAAATCATGTATATATCAGTATATTTACAGATTACATAATCATCTTATGATTATATAACTCACATGAATATCATATATTCAAAACCATACATATATAAGCATACTATATCAACATCAAATCATGGCGAATCATGTACATGCTCATATATCGAAAACAGTTAAACACATAAACGAATTAAAAACATTTCGCAAGTAGCTCTGATGCCATTGAAGGGTTTTTAGCACATAAACGCAACAAAAACGTAAATTTAAATCTTAAAAAAAATAAAACCATCCGCAGGATCCATGCGAACAATAATATTTAATTCGTAGTTCAGTATGTTTACCTTAAGAAGCTTTACGTTAATGGAAAGATGGAGGTCTTTAATGGCGATCCAAAAATGATGAACGGATATCCTTAGCAGCTGCTCCTCAAGTGTGAAGCACTCCACCGGTATCCACCAAGAAATCGATGTAATGAAGGAGGAGGAGATGGAGAGAATTATGGTTTTGTAAATCTTTTTGGTTGAGGCAAAAATAGGGTTTATAATAGTATATTTATAGGAAAAAATTTCAGCTGAAAATTTTCCCATAAAATATTATTATTACTAACCCTTTATTATTCTCACTAATAATTAAAACACCTTTTAATTATTAATCCTTTTTCTAAACTCTTTAGAAATAATTCTCTCACTTGATTTAATTTCCAAAAATTAAATTCTTAATTAATAATATTAAGAACCTTTTCTTAATTAATTTATAATCAATTAAATCTCATTTAATCAATTATTAAATTTGCCAATTATTTATTTATTTCATAAATAAATAATTATCAGCCATTATTAATTAATTCCTCCACCATTAAATCATTCTCGTTTATGGTGTGACCCTGTAGGTTCAATATTAAGCCGGTAGTAGAAATAAATAATAATAAAACTATTTTATCATTATTTATATAAATTTTCTAATTCATTAAATATGATTAATTAATTAATCATATTTATTCTATATCGTGAGGGATACTTCTCTGCATATCGCGACTATCCGGATAATACGAATTCACTGCTTAGAATACCAAGAACCTATTCAGTGAGTAGTTACCGTTCAATTAATTCCTTCTACCCTACAATGTCACGATTAAATACAAGGGATGGAACTTGTGTCAAGCCTATCTTATTTAATCACTTACTTTCCCATTCACTATGCTTAGTTCTATTTAATGTAAATTAGAAACTCCTTTCTAGTTTCATTCACTTTGGCCAGAGATTCCTGAACTAACATAAGTGGATCAGCATTGAACATTCTCTTCCTACACTGGAAGGGGTAGATCCTTTAGTGATCATACACTATCTTCGTGTACAAATTCCTATACCCAGTAGAGCCCTTATAATTGTCCCTTGAGACTAAGAACTAAAGCAGAGCATAGTTCAGTGTACACAAGATGACTATGATGACCTCAAGTCTAAGGATACTTGTACAACTATCACTATATGAACAACTGCTGACACGTGAGTGAACTCCATCAGTTGTTCAGCTGTGTGAGTTATGTTTAGTAAACTTATTCTATAATAAGCACCTACATACTAGCTATAGTGTCAGCACACAAATGTCTATGAGAACAGACATCCTTCATAATGAAGCAAGCATAGTATGTACCGATCTTTGTGGATTATTAATTACCAGTTAGTAATCCTACGACCAGGAACTATTTAAGTTTAGAGTTATCATCTTTTAGGTCTCATTATTATGATCTCATCACAATCCATAAAAAGCTTTACTCTAAACTGTGGTATATCTTATTTAAACATTTAAATAGATAGAGCCCGCAATAAAAACAAAACAAGTCTTTTATTAATATCAATGAAATCAAAACAGATTACATAAAAGTTATTCCTAAATCCTCATACATGATTGGACTGAGGACATATCTCTTTCAATTGGTCCATTAAAGAACCTTGAACAATCGAATCTGACCTTAAAATGGTCGAAACTCTTGTTTTTGTCAACTCCTCCTCTGTGTGTGTAACCTTTCCTTGTGCATCAAGAATTATTTATGTTTGAGGTGGAGAGACTACATCGGATACCCTGGTCGATAGGCAAATTTCAATAGACGCACCATGTTGAGAGGATGAATCTAGTAACTATTTTGGTGCCTTTTCAGCCATTACATCTTTTTGAGAAGATATATGGGGGTTAGCAGTTGTCTCGGTTTAAATACTACTCATCTTTGTAGGAGACAGAGCAGCTGGGTTGACTTCAGAACCTTCCTTATGTAGAAGTTGTGGGTTTTCAACCTCATGACTGTCAATGAAAGAAGGCCATTGGAGGCTGAACCTGTATCACAGAACATATGGCAATAGAGATAAAATGTACTTAAGATCTATAATGAATGAAAATTATACATTTAATCTTTTGAGAGAAATGATGTACAATATTGATTTCAAAAGATTTTAATGAAATAAGAAATCACTAATGTAGAAAGAAGTTTGATTTTCTCCTAAAACTGTTCGAGTGCACAAGTCTGTTTGTAGACCAACATATAACATTATCATTATATCACTGCACATATAAAACAATATATTTGTGCCTAGTGATAAGAGAGTTATTAATATGATGACTCTACTAGTTCATATTAAACTGTAACTTCAGTTAGAGTGCCATACCATGTCCTTGACGATTGCTTGAGTAGTACACTAGTTCATACCAACCTGAAGTAAGATTGTGAAGAAGAGATTGCATAGTCCAATAGATCTGCAACTGCAAAGTCCATGAACTGTGGTGCATTGACTTCCTCTTTTGACTCACCAACCGGGAGTGCACTTGTACACATCTACTAGAGTCCAATTCCAAGTGTAATGTGCATCAGGTGCCTGATATATCGTAATATCCTCAAGTCTCGTCACTGGTGCTATATGTTAGATGCTGCTTCCTGATAATAACCTAGCATCCAGTTTGGCCTCTGGTTATCCTTGTACCAATTACAAAGTTGTCATTTGGTTTGGATACCAGCTTCCTTTCCGGATTCTCGAGTTCATGTCAGCTATGAACAGATTTCCTTTTCGGATTCCCATCAAAGAGGGTTTTTCATTTTCTTATGCAGGATTTGACACTTCAGCTTGTCGAATAAAACATAGTATCCCTTATCACAGAACTGACTGATACTAAACAGATTGTGTTCAAGTCCTTGCACAATATACACATTATCAATGATAACATTTCCAGCTTGCAAACAGCCATATCCCTCAGTTAAACCTTTATTGTTATCTCCAAAGGTAACCACTGGGCCAGCTTTCTTAACCATATTTGATAGCAGGGCTCTATCTCCGGTCATATGTCTTGACGATCTACTGTCAAGAATCCACACTACCGGTTCCACCTGTTTAATGCCCTGCAATACAAATGGATTAGACTTTCTTCGGAACCCAAACTTGGTTGGGTTCGGCATACTTGTAGAATTGGCCTTTATCAGGAAAAACAACATTCTTAACTTTTATGTTCTCAACTTTCTCAATGATTGGACATTTGACCTTGTAAACAGCCTTAACAAATTTATGTTTAGGCTTAGGCACAAATGTCTCCTTTCTAGCTTTAGGAGGACTAGAAGTCTTCGACCTATTATGCTTCCTATTATTCACATGCTGACGAGGAGTAGTCTTATCACTAGAAACATGCTTACCATTAAAATAAGCATACATCAAATTAAAAGCACAAGACATACAATTAGGAACACCACATACTTTATGAGAGGGATTAACAACAGGTAAATTATGCATGGTAGACATGGTATTTTTGTTATCCAACTCTTGTGTGTCTGAGTTAGTCTCAGTTGCTTTCACAACTTTGACTGCAACTTTCGACACATTTGGCTTGGAAACAACCTTCTCATTAGCAAGATTTTCAGCACGTATTTCTTCTTGAATAATAAAGGAGGTCTCATCGAATGGTTCAACAATTGATTTTTTATAGAGGGGTTTATCAACACCCTTAAGCACATGTGGTACTTCCCTACCTTTAGCACATACATGAGGAGGGGAGTTTATGCCTAATTCTCCAATAGCAACATTATAATCAAAACCTATTCCAGATGTTTGATTAATAGCTTGCTTACTGTAGATCTCTTTAGCCTTCAAACAAGAATTAAAGTAAGCTTTAACCTTAGTCTCAAGAACGGTGATCTTGTCTTTGAGAATAGTTTCGAGTTGTCTATAACAGTTAACTCTATTCTCTAGAAAAGATACATGTTCTTTTAAATTATCTAGATTATTCTGCACAAGTTTTAATTCATTGACCTCTTTCTCAAGGTCTTTGATCTGTTGAATTAACAGTTCATTATCACGACGAGCACAATCTAAGGAACCTCCTAGATGATAAACTAATTCAGCATCAGTAAATTTTACCTCTTTTCTTGACGATGAAGTATTTCCATCAATAGCCATAAGAGCAAGATTCCCATCTTCTTCATCTTCACTATCAGTATCATCCCAGCTTATTCCCTTTGCCAGAGAAGCCCTTTCAGAGTTACTCTTCTGATTTGAATCATAAGGGTTCTTCCTTACTTGCTTTGGCTTCCTACATTCTATGGCAAAGTGTCCCAACTCATTGCAGTTAAAGCATCGAATGGTGCTCCGATCAACCATCCCTGTTTTGTATCCACCACTGTTGGTGTTAGAGGATGAAGATCCACCTTTCTGGAATCTGTTGTAATTGGACTTGTACTTGAAGTTGGGATTTCTCTTGAATCTGACATTGGAGAATCTCTTGACAATCTGGGCCATTGATTCATCTTCCAATTGCTCCAGCTCTTCCAAGAAGTAAAAATCATCACTGAATTGATTTGTAGTAGGAGGATCATATTCTGCTACTATCACATTTTCCTCAGCCTTGGAAGACTGTACCATTCTCTCTGACTGTTGAGATTGTTGTTGACCTTCAGCTACTAGAGCAGTAGACGTGATGACCACTCTACCTTTCCCGTAGACTTCCTTCTGCTGAATCTGCTCCAACTCATAGGTTTTTAACACACCATAGAGCCTTTCCAAAGAAATCTCACTCAGATCTCTCGCTTCTCTTATGGCAGGGATTCTATGTTCAAGATGAGTTGGCAGTGTTAAAAGGAACTTTTTGTTGACCTCCCTGAATGAATAATATTTTACATTTATGTTCAGGTTGTTGATCAATGCATTGTACCTCTCAAACACTTCAGTAATTCCTTCTCCTGGATTGGATTTAAAATGTTCATACTCAGAGGTTAGGATCTCTAACTTGTTCTCCCTAACTTCCTCCGTGCCTTCATTAATCATCTCAATAGTTTCCCAGATGTGTTTAGAATTTTTATAGTTCATCACATGTCTGTTCATCAAGTGATCAAGGGAATCAACTAAAATTAATTGAAGGCTGGCATCCAAAGAGGCTTCTTCCTTTTCAGCAGGAGTAAATTCCTCAGGATCTTTTGCATAGGTTCTAGCTTCGGTAATTACAACATAATCTTTTATAACCTCTGGTTCAATAACCATCGGAATTTTTGGACCCTTCTTTAACAAGTCCAGATATTTGGGATTTGCAACTTGTAAAAACTAGAGCATCTTCTTCCACATAATATAATTTTCTTTATCAAACAGTGGAATTTTAACGGTTCCAACTTTTCGTGAAGTCATTATGAATTTTTGAATAAATAAAAATTCAAGGAGTTGAAAAATCACAAAAGTCTAGGATCTTGATTTGTTCGTTAACCAGAAGGCTCTGATACCAATTGTTAGGTCCCAATATGTTTGTAGAATGGGGGTTGAATATAAACTCTACCGTTTAATGGAATTTAATGCAGAATAAAAAAGTGAAACAAAATTCAAGTTAAATAAAACTATTATTAAACTTGAAAGGTGTTACAACACCGGTATCGTTTACAAGGGATTAATCTCAAATAAATTATCACAAATCTAGAATAAATTCGACATGAACTTTTTCTATTTTTGCAATAAAAAGGATCAAATGCTAGAAGCAATTTGAGATTAAGTTCTAGGGATTTTGATCCGCTAGATAGTTACACAAGAACAAGAGAATGATTTCTAGTGGTTTAGATTTAACTTTAATTGCTAGAAATATATGATCTTGAATTGCAGCAGTAAAGAGATGAAATGTTGCGTGTTTGTTTTCTGTGGCTGCTTCTGTTTTTGTTCTTGAGTAGATAAAGTGTGTTCTGTGTTATGTTGAATGTTTGCTGTTGTTGTCTTTTAATAATTTAATCAACAGAGATCTAATGAACTGGCAAGACAATCGGTGAGACAATCTGTTGAGCTAGCAAGACAATCGGCATGACAATCTGTTGAACTAGCAAGATAATCGGTGAGACAATTATTTGAGCTAGCAAGACAATCGGCATGACAATCTTTTGAACTAGCAAGACAATCCCATAGCTGGTAAAACTTTCGGTATGACAATCCATTTGAACTAGTATGACTTTCGGTATGACAACTGATTGTCATACTGGTTCAATTGATTGTCATGCGGAATTAATATTGAATATAAATTCAAAATCAATTCTGAAAATTCATAATATTAATTCAAAATTATTAATCAATTAATTCAATTAATTAATAAATTAATTTTTGCAGATATAATTTATTTTCTTAATTAAATTATATGACTTAATTAATTAATAAAGAATTAATACTACTCTTGAACAACAACCATTCTTCTGAAAATCTTCTGAAAATTATGAATCAATTCCACCACTTCAATGTTGATACTCGATGTACTGTCTGGTTCATGAGTGACTAACTTTCATGACGTTCCTTCATGTCTTGACTTTGATAACTTGATTTTCTTCCAATTAAATCCCTATAATTATCTGATACCCTGAAAAGATCTCTATCACTTGATTAAATCCACAATCTTGATTTATATCACTGAGGCTTAATCAATTTCTTGAACTTCTTCCAGTGAATTAATACCTCAAGTCTGTAGATGAACATTGTTTCTGAATCCTTTGACAGATGTTACTTTGTGAGATCTCTTTGACGGTAGATCCATTATTTACTTGTTACATTCTTATTTGAGTTGAGTTAAATTCTCGAATAAACAAATAGGCTATGACATATGCCTTTCAATCTTCCTTTTAGAATAACTTCCACCTTAGCAGAATTCTTCAGCATAGGAATTTCTCTTCCATCATCTTCAGTAATCATTGGTATATACTGAGAAATCTTTGTACCAGAGATTCTAAATAGATCTCTTATAGCCTTCAAAACGTATTCTGACCATCTTCTTGTAAATCAGATTTTACTTCCAGAAGATAGTGAATATATTGAAGTTCTCTAATAGACTTCTTTAGCACATCAGTATCAGCTAGTCTTTAAATCAATTTCTCCTTTAGATTTTCCTTATCATAAGCATCTATCATGATTTCAGCAGACAACACTTTGTCAAGGTGCTTTTGTTTGATTTGTTCATATGGTTTATCTGTCAACATGAAAGGATCTCTTAGAGTAACTTCTACTCCTGTTTGTATTTTCTCTTCATCGGAACCTAATCCAACTTTATCTCTAGGTTGCTTGGATCCCAACCCAAATGTTGCGAGTTGACTCATCATAAGATTATATTTTGGTTCAACTGGAGTAGCTTTCTTCTATAACAGCTTCTTCTTATCAGCAATTGTCATCTTTTCCAAATTAACTTGATCAGAATTTGTTGTTTCTTCTGTAGCTTGCTGTTCTTTATTTTGAACAACTTGAGCAGTGTCAGAGGTTGTTTTATATTCTTCAATTATCTTTCTTTTCTTCAGAATTTGAACAGTTTCATCTTCTATCAAATCATTATCATGCACTGTAGTTTGATAGACTGGAATGGAAGAACTTATCTTTTTATCAATCTTTAAAGGTTCACCAACCTTTTCTTTTTCTTTTGATTTAGGATCAATCTCAGTTTTTGATCTAGTCTTGGATTTTGAAGTCTCAGAATTTGACTTGTCCCTGATCACAATGCCTTTTTCCTTAGGCCTTGGAGGTTTCTTTGCACCAGAAGCTTTAGACTTAAGATTTGTCTTCTCAGCAGCAAATCTAGCTTCTTCCTCCTTGAGAGTTTCCAAATCCATTCCTGGATTTTGTTTCAGAAATAATCTTCTAGCTATCTCCCCATCAGGTTTCTGGATTTTAGGATTTTTGTAATAAACAGTAGTCTGCTTCCCCTTTAGCTTCAGAGTTTGTAAAAACTTCTGAGAGCCTTTCAATCCTGACTGAATCAGAATATCAGAACTTGACATCAGACTTTGTTTATCAGAACTTGACTTCAGATTTTTAGCATTCACAACATAAGAATTTACTTGTTCTATGTAGAAGATTTTCCTTGAACTTTTCCTTGACCTCTACTCTTATTAGAGTTTCCCTGGTCATCACCTTTATCATCCTTTTTCTGCAGTATTTCAGTAGGTGAGCATTTAGACTTAACTACATTCTCCCTCTTTTTGGCATCATCAGGAAGTAAGAGAGAAAGAAGAAGTTCAACTGAAGATTGGATTTCATCCAATTGAGCTTTCTGAGAAACTCATCAGCTTTAGCAATATGCTCTGTCAGAATGTTAGAACTTGGAATGAAATCAGTGTCATTCCACTTCTTGGTCCACTCCACACCTCTGTGAGTATCCTCCCAAGGAATAGGTGCTTCCTTTTCAATAAATTTCTTCACCAATTCTTCCTTTCCTAGTATAGGAACTGGAGTCTCAGCAGAATCACTGTCTTCGGAACTTGAGGAAGACTCATTATGTTCTGACAACACAACAGTGTGTGAAGCAACTGGAGATTCAGGAACAACTTCATTTAAATTCTGAATATCAGAATTAATATCTAGAGCTGGTGTGGTTGATGTATATGGTATCTCAGCATTTAAAATTGGAAAATGAGTTGGAGTTTGCTGAGTGTAATATCCCATATTTTCAGATATTATTTTTATAATTATTTGGAATTATTTATGTGATTTTATGTGAATTTTGGTGAATTATCTGATAAGTGGAATTGATGTTTGGGTGTTTAGATGTGATATTATTTGAGTATTTGAATTATTATATGTCCAGAATAAAATATAGATAATTGTGATATTTTTCTGGTAATTTTTGGACTGTTAGATGAATTTATATTAATTTATGAATTATTAATTATTTTCTGAATAATTACCAAAATTATTTTATAAAGTCGGGAATCATCCGACTTCAACCATTTTTGCATTTTTACAACCCGAAACTCTTCCGAAAACTCCTTCCTAACCTAATATGGTAATTCCAGACATTTTCCGTGTTTTGACTTTTTCAATCCGGATTACGGTTTGACCCGTGCCCGGCCCGGCGCAAGATTTTCGATATGATAGTTATTTCGATAAATCAATAAAACCCGTATTCTGGAAAGACGGGATATTTTTACATTATTTTCTTATATGGTGTTCTATGAAAAGCTCGTTTTTGATAATTATCCAATTCTAGTATCAAATTGTATCGTTTTGCAGTTACTTAGCGGCTAAGCAACAAATTTATCGATCCAATATGATCCAATGCGTACCAATATTCTATAAATATACATAGCTTTTATTTATTATTAATTATTATAAAAAAAATCAGATTTTTATTTAATTTTTCAGAAAATCATAAAATCCTCTAAAATTTGTTCTTCATGTTCTTGAGAATCAATCTGGAATTTGAAGATGATTCTGGCCTCTGATTTTGACGTTCCAGTAGCCGTTTTGAAGCCCTCAACATCCTCTTTCTAATTCCATCATCAAAATCAACTAAGGATTGGTAATTCTAAAATTCGATTTTTAGGGTTCTTAGTCGAAAATTGGGGGTTTGATTTCTGGACTGTTTTGGATGTTTTTAGTGATGTTAATAGCTTTGCCATGATTAGTAGGACCGAATTATGCACTTATTTGATTTGTTTTAGTCCAGGAGATGTTCAACCGAGTTCTTGTTTTTATTTTAATTTTTGAATCATTTTTTCTAATTGTTCTTGAATCTGAGATAGTGATTGATGATACGGTTAGTTTACAAATGATCATAGCTTTATTTTATGCTTGTAGCGTTGTTTTTGGTCGTGATTTGATTGAATTCGGATTTTTCCGATTTGGCTTGTCGGAGAAGGGTCGATTTTGACCGGAAATGATGTTTGAATTGATACTGAAGGTTGTTATTGCTAGAACTGAGTTGCTGATAGGATTTAGGATCGATTAGGATTAGAAATCACAGCGTTTGAGGTGGTTTTGGGCATAGCCGGAGCGATTTCCGGTGACCGGAACCGGCAACCGGAAACTGGGTTTCCCAGAAACCGGCGCCGTGTTCTTGGTCTCCGCCGGCCAGCCACCCAACTCCGGCTGCCCTTTGATCTTCCCTGTTCCAGAATGAGTGATAGAAACTGTTTCTGCCTTTTCTTTTTTTTTTAAAAAAAAAAAAAAAAAAAAAAATTATTCAAAATTCATTTTTAATTCCTAAAATCATTATTTTAATTCCAAAATTCACTTTAAATTCAAAAATAAATCTGATTTATTTTATTAATTAATTTTAATTAATTTTTAATTATTTTAATTAATCAATTAATTTAATATTAATTGATTAATTAACTTAATTAATTTTAATTGATTATTTAATTAGATTTAATTATTTGTTTTTGATTTAAAAATTCTGAAAAATAGTTTCGAGCTTTAAAATATTATTTTAAATTATTTTACAGGCTCAATAAATCATATAAAATTATTTTAGGGTGTTCGAACCCTATTATTTAATTATTAAATGATTCGGAAGCCCATTTTAATTTCGAAAAATGTTCAAAAATTCATAATAAATCAACCGTTCGTCTGTTTAATACGAAACGAACGCGTACAGACTCAGAAAAATATTCCGCTTTCATTAAAAATACTTTCGAAACCCAAATCCTTTTTGTTTCGAAAGGTCGTTTGTTTTAAAAGTTATTCTGAGTCGATTATTGATCGAAAAATCATATTTTGACCTGATTTCAGTTTTAAACATATCGAGTCGACCCTTTTGACGAACTGAGTCATATGTGATATGAATTATGTGATACATGAGTTATGTGCTTACGTTCTATGTGAATTATGTGCGTATGTGGGTCAAGAGTCTTGTGTTTGACTGTTTCGTTTATGTGTGGGCTATCGTATGGGTAGACATTAGGCTTTTGACGCGTAGTTCGTCGAGTGGTTATCGATTAGACAATTAAAGTTCTATATTTTAATTATAGATGCGGATCATTCGAGTTGATCAAGACAAGATGTTGGATAAAGAGTGAAATGGAATGGAAGTGGATATCTGGCTTCTAGCAATCGCAAGAGCAGCATATTAGTAAGGTGTTGAAAAGCAGGACGGAGATGTCTTGAGACAGAATGTCAGAATAAATGCGTGTTTGCGAGTGTGATTAACTGCTAAAAAAACTCAAAGGCAAGTACCCCTGACTTCACTTATCGTTCAAGTGATGTTTATTTCGAATCATTTTATGCAAGTATCCCTATCATCACTTATTGTTCAAGTGATATTTATTTTGAAGCTTATTATGCAAGTATTGCTTTCCCTATTCTCAGTTCGGAATAGATAAATGTTTTACATATCGCTAAATTAAATAATTCTGTTTATGCAAGTATTCTTCCGCTATTCTATATTCAGAGTAGCTAAGTGATTTTACTTATCCAATTATCGGATTTATAAATGCTTTGGATTTTGAGAAAAATGATTTGGTTTCGAATATTCCTACCCAAGAATTGGGGGAATAAAATTATTTCGGGTGTCGGTTATTATGACCCCATTTCAATAAAAGGTTTTAAGATTGGATCATAATTGCGTAAGTGACCGGGACGGACGGTCCAGCGGAGGGCTATTTCTAAGTGCCATATGAATATTATGACACCATTTTGCCACAGGCTAGTTATGCCTTTTATTTGAGTACTCGTGTTTTTGGGGTCACGTTTCTATGAATCATGACCTTGTGCTATCACACGGGCTGATCAGCATGTGATAGTACGTCCGTCGGAGGATGATCCTAATCTAAATTATCATATCATTTTTGATATTCATAGAATAAATGATTTATCAACTGATTCTGTTTTGGATTAAAAGTACTGATTCTTTTTGGATTAAAAGTACTGATTCTGTTTTGGATTAAAAGTGAATTGCGATTTTGATTCAGATTCTGATTTATGCTGATACTTACGTTGTTGTTAAATATCAAAGGTGGTATTAATATAGATGATTGATGTTGACTTCAGTATGGGTGTTGTGAGCATCAAAGTTCGTATTGATATCTAATTTGATATGACAACAAAATAAGTATTAATATCAAGAGTTGAGTTTTGGGTAAAGTTTTATGATTCATTCCATGATCATTGTTTCATGTTATTGTGGTTTACGATATTTCCGTAAACACTGTTTTTACGAGTTTTATTCTCGTCAAGATTCAAAGTATTGCTGAAGCATGTCGCTCAAGAATATCAAAATGGTTTTGAATACAATTAAGGAATCAATTCTGGGGTTCCTCAACTAAAATTATATGATTCAGCAACTATGATTTTTAAAAATGTTCTGCTCTAATGCAGATGTCGGTTTTATATCAAACGACCCTATATTTACTATAATGATCTTGCTGAGCATTTCTTCCGCTCATACTTGCCTGTTTTTAAATTTAACCTCCAGTGAGGATTAGCTTGCGCTGTTTAGCCGCGTAATTCGAGGAAGCAAAGAAGAAGCTTTTCGAAGGTGGTTGGTCCAGGGTTTGCGGACTAGTGTAAGTTTTATTATGTAAAGTTGTTTATATTATATTATATTATAGTTTTGTATTTTATTTGGGCCTAGTATACTTCATTTCGAAGTTATACTAGTGGGTTTAGTTTTGAGTTGGAATTTATTGAAAAGAGATTTAAAAGAAAGAGAAAAATTATTTGTGGAATTTGGATATCTTGTTTCTAGAACTGTAACCTTAAAAGATCTTGGATTAGTTTGGGGTCATTTATGATAAATATCTTCCGCTGGCATTTAATTATTGATTTAACAGGTTAATTTGGATTGAAGTTTTATAGTGACGACCAAATCCTCTGACCCCGGATTTGGGGGCGTTACAGGTTGGTATCAGAGCTGAGGTTATAGTGAACTAGAAACGAGAGTGTGTAGGAGTGTGTATAGCTATGTGAGGACGTTTGAGCTCATATCGAGTTCCTGTTGGACTATTGGATATAGTACCAACGAATAAGTTAAGATAAGGCGTATTTGTTTGAGATGATTGTGCTGAACTGGATGGAACTCCGGGAAGCTGCAAATTTCTATTGTGGAATCTTCTAAAACTACGATTCGACGACGATGGAGATTATCGATATCCTTAGAAAATGAAGAAGTATCTAGAATCGGATGACGAGTCAACTGAAGAGTTCAAATTGAAGATAAGCATTAAGACTTTGGCAATACCTTTTCTTTCTATAATTTCTTTTGGCCTCTCTCAAAAAGAAATAATTGTTAGAGGATATATTCCCTAACACTCATTTTCAATTCTATCTGTGTTTTAAATGTGCCAGAGGTTGTCATGAAGCCTATTTTTTTCAGGTTTTGATAGCTCTGTCAAGTTATTATAATTTAACTTCCACTTTTCTTATTTGGTGGATAGTTTCTTGATGATGTGACACCACTTGCTCATTTGGTGCCAGAATTTTGTTCTCTGGATTCTATTCCTTCAGAATTATCATCTTGAAATCCTTTCAGTTTTATTCATTTGATTTTGAATTCCTTTGATATTCTTTTATTCTGACTGAGATGAACAACCTTAACTATAAGGGACACAAGGTATACCTGTCTGTGTGATAGGAGTTAGATGGGACGCCATCACTTGTGTGTGTTGTGAATACATGAAGGTTAACAACCTTTAGTAGTGTCTTAATTTGGGCACGCAATACCAAGTTCGTTTGATCATATTGATCTCTCAGTTATTCTCTTATTTCAACAGTACTTTTTCTTCAATTCAGATTCTATCCTGTTATGATATGAAATTCTTTTCTTTTCTATGATTTTATCATTCCAAATATTCGAAGGTATGCCAATCAAGTTAAGTTGAGTATCCTGTTCAAGTCAAAGTAAGGCGATGTGATGAAATTACGAAGGACGACAGTGGACTGCAATGCGATTAAAATATTAGTGGCATATACCGAAGTCAATCTATTTCTTTATTTCTCTCTTTATCTATTTTTCTTTTCTTCTCTTTATCTTTCTTTCTATTCTTCTTTCTCGCGATCAGTAAAAAGTGATTCTATTGATGAATTGGTCAAAGGATGTGAATAGAATAATGGTGCCCAGTAAAGCTCCTGTAAGAGTTTTATTATACAAGGAATACAAGATTTATTTGAGATTATGGAAAATTGAGTTTATTTGGAAATGAAAAATTTGTGATAAGATCCCTTAGTGCTTTCTTCTGCTGATTCCGAGGACGGAATCCTTATAAGGGGGGTAGATTGTAATATCCCATATTTTCAGATATTATTTTTATAATTATTTGGAATTATTTATGTGATTTTATGTGAATTTTGGTGAATTATCTGATAAGTGGAATTGATGTTTGGGTGTTTAGATGTGATATTATTTGAGTATTTGAATTATTATATGTCCAGAATAAAATATAGATAATTGTGATATTTTTCTGGTAATTTTTGGACTGTTAGATGAATTTATATTAATTTATGAATTATTAATTATTTTCTGAATAATTACCAAAATTATTTTATAAAGTCGGGAATCATCCGACTTCAACCATTTTTGCATTTTTACAACCCGAAACTCTTCCGAAAACTCCTTCCTAACCTAATATGGTAATTCCAGACATTTTCCGTGTTTTGACTTTTTCAATCCGGATTACGGTTTGACCCGTGCCCGGCCCGGCGCAAGATTTTCGATATGATAGTTATTTCGATAAATCAATAAAACCCGTATTCTGGAAAGACGGGATATTTTTACATTATTTTCTTATATGGTGTTCTATGAAAAGCTCGTTTTTGATAATTATCCAATTCTAGTATCAAATTGTATCGTTTTGCAGTTACTTAGCGGCTAAGCAACAAATTTATCGATCCAATATGATCCAATGCGTACCAATATTCTATAAATATACATAGCTTTTATTTATTATTAATTATTATAAAAAAAATCAGATTTTTATTTAATTTTTCAGAAAATCATAAAATCCTCTAAAATTTGTTCTTCATGTTCTTGAGAATCAATCTGGAATTTGAAGATGATTCTGGCCTCTGATTTTGACGTTCCAGTAGCCGTTTTGAAGCCCTCAACATCCTCTTTCTAATTCCATCATCAAAATCAACTAAGGATTGGTAATTCTAAAATTCGATTTTTAGGGTTCTTAGTCGAAAATTGGGGGTTTGATTTCTGGACTGTTTTGGATGTTTTTAGTGATGTTAATAGCTTTGCCATGATTAGTAGGACCGAATTATGCACTTATTTGATTTGTTTTAGTCCAGGAGATGTTCAACCGAGTTCTTGTTTTTATTTTAATTTTTGAATCATTTTTTCTAATTGTTCTTGAATCTGAGATAGTGATTGATGATACGGTTAGTTTACAAATGATCATAGCTTTATTTTATGCTTGTAGCGTTGTTTTTGGTCGTGATTTGATTGAATTCGGATTTTTCCGATTTGGCTTGTCGGAGAAGGGTCGATTTTGACCGGAAATGATGTTTGAATTGATACTGAAGGTTGTTATTG
Organism: Apium graveolens; assembly: GCF_009905375.1. Classification (NCBI taxonomy): domain Eukaryota; kingdom Viridiplantae; phylum Streptophyta; class Magnoliopsida; order Apiales; family Apiaceae; genus Apium; species Apium graveolens. The sequence continues at coordinate 162,165,161 of NC_133654.1, read as the reverse complement.
CTAGAACTGAGTTGCTGATAGGATTTAGGATCGATTAGGATTAGAAATCACAGTGTTTGAGGTGGTTTTGGGCATAGCCGGAGCGATTTCCGGTGACCGGAACCGGCAACCGGAAACTGGGTTTCCCATAAACCGGCGCCGTGTTCTTGGTCTCCGCCGGCCAGCCACCCAACTCCGGCTGCCCTTTGATCTTCCCTGTTCCAGAATGAGTGATAGAAACTATTTCTGCCTTTTCTTTTTTTTAAAAAAAAAAAAAAAAAAAAATTATTCAAAATTCATTTTTAATTCCTAAAATCATTATTTTAATTCCAAAATTCACTTTAAATTCAAAAATAAATCTGATTTATTTTATTAATTAATTTTAATTAGTTTTTAATTATTTTAATTAATCAATTAATTTAATATTAATTGATTAATTAACTTAATTAATTTTAATTGATTATTTAATTAGATTTAATTATTTGTTTTTGATTTAAAAATTCTGAAAAATAGTTTCGAGCTTTAAAATATTATTTTAAATTATTTTACAGGCTCGATAAATCATATAAAATTATTTTAGGGTGTTCGAACCATATTATTTAATTATTAAATGATTCGGAAGCCCATTTTAATTTCGAAAAATGTTCAAAAATTCATAATAAATCAACCGTTCGTCTGTTTAATACGAAACGAACGCGTACAGACTCAGAAAAATATTCCGCTTTCATTAAAAATACTTTCGAAACCCAAATCCTTTTTGTTTCGAAAGGTCGTTTGTTTTAAAAGTTATTCTGAGTCGATTATTGATCGAAAAATCATATTTTGACCTGATTTCAGTTTTAAACATATCGAGTCGACCCTTTTGACGAACTGAGTCATATGTGATATGAATTATGTGATACATGAGTTATGTGCTTACGTTCTATGTGAATTATGTGCGTATGTGGGTCAAGAGTCTTGTGTTTGACTGTTTCGTTTATGTGTGGGCTATCGTATGGGTAGACATTAGGCTTTTGACGCGTAGTTCGTCGAGTGGTTATCGATTAGACAATTAAAGTTCTATATTTTAATTATAGATGCGGATCATTCGAGTTGATCAAGACAAGATGTTGGATAAAGAGTGAAATGGAATGGAAGTGGATATCTGGCTTCTAGCAATCGCAAGAGCAGCATATTAGTAAGGTGTTGAAAAGCAGGACGGAGATGTCTTGAGACAGAATGTCAGAATAAATGCGTGTTTGCGAGTGTGATTAACTGCTAAAAAAACTCAAAGGCAAGTACCCCTGACTTCACTTATCGTTCAAGTGATGTTTATTTCGAATCATTTTATGCAAGTATCCCTATCATCACTTATTGTTCAAGTGATATTTATTTTGAAGCTTATTATGCAAGTATTGCTTTCCCTATTCTCAGTTCGGAATAGATAAATGTTTTACATATCGCTAAATTAAATAATTCTGTTTATGCAAGTATTCTTCCGCTATTCTATATTCAGAGTAGCTAAGTGATTTTACTTATCCAATTATCGGATTTATAAATGCTTTGGATTTTGAGAAAAATGATTTGGTTTCGAATATTCCTACCCAAGAATTGGGGGAATAAAATTATTTCGGGTGTCGGTTATTATGACCCCATTTCAATAAAAGGTTTTAAGATTGGATCATAATTGCGTAAGTGACCGGGACGGACGGTCCAGCGGAGGGCTATTTCTAAGTGCCATATGAATATTATGACACCATTTTGCCACAGGCTAGTTATGCCTTTTATTTGAGTACTCGTGTTTTTGGGGTCACGTTTCTATGAATCATGACCTTGTGCTATCACACGGGCTGATCAGCATGTGATAGTACGTCCGTCGGAGGATGATCCTAATCTAAATTATCATATCATTTTTGATATTCATAGAATAAATGATTTATCAACTGATTCTGTTTTGGATTAAAAGTACTGATTCTTTTTGGATTAAAAGTACTGATTCTGTTTTGGATTAAAAGTGAATTGCGATTTTGATTCAGATTCTGATTTATGCTGATACTTACGTTGTTGTTAAATATCAAAGGTGGTATTAATATAGATGATTGATGTTGACTTCAGTATGGGTGTTGTGAGCATCAAAGTTCGTATTGATATCTAATTTGATATGACAACAAAATAAGTATTAATATCAAGAGTTGAGTTTTGGGTAAAGTTTTATGATTCATTCCATGATCATTGTTTCATGTTATTGTGGTTTACGATATTTCCGTAAACACTGTTTTTACGAGTTTTATTCTCGTCAAGATTCAAAGTATTGCTGAAGCATGTCGCTCAAGAATATCAAAATGGTTTTGAATACAATTAAGGAATCAATTCTGGGGTTCCTCAACTAAAATTATATGATTCAGCAACTATGATTTTTAAAAATGTTCTGCTCTAATGCAGATGTCGGTTTTATATCAAACGACCCTATATTTACTATAATGATCTTGCTGAGCATTTCTTCCGCTCATACTTGCCTGTTTTTAAATTTAACCTCCAGTGAGGATTAGCTTGCGCTGTTTAGCCGCGTAATTCGAGGAAGCAAAGAAGAAGCTTTTCGAAGGTGGTTGGTCCAGGGTTTGCGGACTAGTGTAAGTTTTATTATGTAAAGTTGTTTATATTATATTATATTATAGTTTTGTATTTTATTTGGGCCTAGTATACTTCATTTCGAAGTTATACTAGTGGGTTTAGTTTTGAGTTGGAATTTATTGAAAAGAGATTTAAAAGAAAGAGAAAAATTATTTGTGGAATTTGGATATCTTGTTTCTAGAACTGTAACCTTAAAAGATCTTGGATTAGTTTGGGGTCATTTATGATAAATATCTTCCGCTGGCATTTAATTATTGATTTAACAGGTTAATTTGGATTGAAGTTTTATAGTGACGACCAAATCCTCTGACCCCGGATTTGGGGGCGTTACACTGAGCATCTGTAGATGGAGCTTCCAGATAAAGAACATTTGGTATATTCAAATTATGAATATCTATTTCAGAGTTTTCAGTTTGTTCTTTAGCATCATCTGTAGCTTTAATAGTAGAGACAGGAGGGGTTACAACTGTATCGGTAACAGTGTCTTTGGCTTGAGCTGGAAGGGCTTCAATGATAATCGATTCTTGTGAGATCAGAGATTCCTGATCCCCTTCCTCAGCTTCTTCAGTATCTTCTGATGGAGCCTTATCCAAATACCTCCTAGCCTTCGTTTTCTTCAATCTCCTTTCCAATGACGGAGTTGCTTCAACAGTAACAACTTACAGATTTTTTTCTTTCCAAAGTATCAGAACTTTGAGCTACTGTTTTTGTCTGAGAAGTAACATTCTCAGCTTCAACTATCACAGGTTCTGATGCATGAACCCGTGCTTCAACTATCACAGGTTTTGATGCATGAATCGTGCTTCAACTATCACAGGTTCTGATGCATGAACCCGTGCTTCAACTGATTTGTTGACTGAGTATGGAGATTGCATCGAAGCTAGAACATTTGTTGGCGAAGGTCTTTGTAATGCAGTTAAAGAAGAAACTCCATTCCCTCCTTATATTGGATCTCTTCAATTGACCCAGCTTTACCAATGTCTTTTCATACCCCAGACTAGCCATCATATTTTGAAGAACTGGCTCTTCAATAGTTGTATAAACGCAGTTCTTGGGCAATTGGAGTGCTTGACGAACCGTAGCCAATGTCACGACATGCTCATCCTCCCCTGTTCTAAAGATAATACTTGGGGACCCTTGAGCACCACCATCATCATAGATTCCACTTCTCCAAAACTCTAGCATTTGGGTTCCAGAGATTGCTTCAGGTTGGGTCAAAGCATACCCAATATCAGAATTAGCAAGGAAGTCCTGAATAAAGTGAAGTTCCGATGGAGCTTCAGCCTTGCTAAGAATAGACGAGTAGTTGTTGGGACCAAACTTAGCTCCATTGAAAATCAAGTCTTTTGGTGCTATCTCTGTAGAAATTAAGTGAGAAAGATAATGTTTGCAAGGTGTTTGATAAAAGTCCTGAAAGAAAACACTTCAGAGAATATTAGAGAGAGAGAGAATAAAAGAGAGTGAGAATAGAAAAGTAATTAAAAGATTAGAAAATCTTTTAACTCCCGTATATATACTCTCTCCACTCAACAATTATATTTTTAAAGCATGGGATACACTTTACACCTGGCAATGTGTGAACAGTTAGTAAACAAGTAAAGCAGGAGTTAATGGGCACGTAAAATAAGCAATAATTACCGTGAATTGCAAGGTAGGTGTTTTTCTAGGTGATCCCAATGCACCTAGAAAGACATGCTTGAACTGTGGTAGTACTAATTATCTTGCTAATTCTTGCAGGAAAAATAAATAGATAAATATTTTTCCTCCTAAATTAGAGTTTAGGAATAGAACAATTAGATATAAACCATAGAGTCCTTGTTTTCAGTGGTAGTGTAAGGCACTCTATTTATACATGTAAAGAGTATCACAGTTTATATTATGATTATTATGAAATGAAACCCTCTTTAAATAAAGCAAAATCTATTTCTGCATGTGTAAATACTGATAGTAAGAATGTTAACATAAACTCTGATATGAAGTCTTATGTTGTATATGTTAACAAACTTAAAAAGCCCAAAGGATCTAAGCAAGTCTTGGTCCTTAAAGGGTCCTTAAAAAACTAACTAATTTTGAATACTGATTGCAGGGTAACAGGAGAAATTCTCTAGTCTTGGACAGTGGATGCTCAGGATATATGACTTGTTATAAACCCTGCTATCAGAATTTGAGGATAAAGCTGGCCCAAGTGTTTCTTATGGAGATGACAACTTTGGAAAAATCTCGGGATATGGCAAAATCAAAATTGGGAATGTCATCATTGAAAATGTAGCTCTGGTTGCAGGACTTAAGCATAATTTGATCAGTGTGAGTCAAATTTGTGACAGAGGTTACCATGTAAATTTTTATGAAGAACAATGTGAAATTGTTAGTAAGTCCGATGACAAGATTGCAATGATTGGTGTAAGAAATGGTAGCTTAAATGAAGCCAGGGTCTCCACAAATACTGTTGAATTAGAAGCCTGTCTACTTAGTAGAGCATCTGTGGAAGATAGCTGGAACTGGCATAAAAGCCTTTCTCACCTCAATTTCAACAATATCAATGAACTTGTGAGGATAGATCTTGTAAGAGGATTGCCCAATGCAGTGTTTACTCCTGATGGCTTATGTGACTCGTTCCAGAAAGCTAAGAAAATGAAAACATCTTTCAAGAGTAAAACTGAATCCTCCATTCTTGAACCATATCATCTACTTCATATTGATCTCTTTGGTCTAGTCAATGTTATGTCGATTTCCAAGAAGAGGTATGCACTTGTAATTGTTGATGTATATACAAGATACACATGGGTGTACTTTCTGCACACCAAGGATGAATCTCCATCCATTATTTTTGATCATGTGAGAGAACTGGAAAAAGGATCAACATACAAATTGAAGATCATTAAAAGTGATAATGCAACTGAATTCAAGAACAGTTCTATGGAAGAGATCTGCAAATTCAAGGGGATAAAATAAGAATTTTCTGCTCCTGGAACTCCACAACAAAATGGAGTTGTTGAAAGAAAAAATAAAACTCTCATAAAAGCTGCAAGAATGATGCTAGAGGAAGCAAGATTGCCTACCTACTTCTGGGCTGAGGCTGTGCAAACTGCATGCTTCACACAAAATGCAACCTTGATCAATAGGCATGGAAAAACACCATTTGAGATGTTAAAAGGGAAATAAGCCAAATTTGAAGTACTTACACATTTTTGGTTGCAAGTGTTTTGTTCTCAAAACTCATCTAGAGAAGCTAACCAAATTTGATCTAAATGCTGATGAAGTCATTTATGTGGGATATCCATTTTTTACAAAAGTTTCAGAGTTTGCAACCTGTGAACAAGGACAATCATGGAATCTATATATGCATCTTTTGATGACAAGAATATTACTGGTCTAGAAGATGCAAATGACCATGACAAGTTGAGATTTGAAAATGAAGTACCATATGCTGAACAGTTAAATCCTGATTCACTAACAAATCCTGATACAGTAAATTCTGAAATCACTCCAACCTCTGATGATCCACATGACAGTGAAAATTCTTCAAATACTGAAGCATATGTTGAGAGGGAGAAACATGATTCAAATCTAGAGTCTTCTACAATTGATTCAATTCAAGGAACATCAGTAAATAAGTCATCAGACTCTCATTCCTCAAATTATGATGAGTTAAATACTGATAACAATAAATACACTGATTCAGGGGGAGCATCGGGTCATGATAGTGGTACAAGTCATAGAAATAACAAAGAGTTCATGGATCAAGGGGGAGGTTCTTCTTCAAGGAGTTAACTTCTATCTGCAAGAAAATGGTCTAAGTCACACACACCTGACTTAATCATTGGAAATCCTGATAGTGGTGTAAGAACTAGGAAACCCACTCAAAATTAATGTCACTGCCATTCTTTTTTATCTCAAACGCAACCTGGGAAGGTAGAACAAGCTCTTCAAGATGCTGACCGGATAACAGCAATGAAAGAGGAGCTTAAGGAATTTAAAAGGAATAAAGTCTGGACTCTTGTGGCAAGACCAAAGAACATATCAGTTGTTGGTAAAAAGTGGGTGTTAAGAAACAAAACTGATAGTGAGGGCATTATAACAAGAAATAAATCAAGACTGGTTACAAAGGTCTACTCACAGCAAGAAGGCATTGATTATGATGAGACTTTTTCTCCAGTTGCAAGGCTTGAGGCAATCAGATTTTTTCTAGCCTATGTTGCTCACAAGAACTTTAAAGTGTTCCAAATGGATGTAAATAGTGCATTTTTAAATGGAGAACTCGAAAAGGAAGTTTATATTGAACAGCCTTATCCAGATTATGTTTACTTACTGGATAAAGCACTCTATGGACTAAAACAAGCTCCAAGGACCTGGTATGAAACACTTGTTCTAATTCTGTTAGATAGTGCTTTCGCAAGTGGTACAATTGACAAAACTCCCTTTTATAAATACCATGGTAAGGACTTGTTATTTGTACATCTTTATGTTGATGATATCATTTTTGGATCTTCTAATGATAAATTTTGTGAAAGATTTGCAAGGCTAATGCATTCTAGATATCAAATGAGTATGATGGGAGAATTGAGTTATTTTATGGGGTTATAAGTAAAACAGACTGATGAAGGGATCTTCATAAATCAATTCAAATACACCAGGAATTTGCTCAAAAGATTTGGAATGAAGGATAGTTCAACTACATCAACTCTCATGGCCACTGCAACCATGTTAGATTTAAATACTGGTTCATCAGTAGATATAACTAAATACAGAGGTATGATTGTATCACTCCTATATTTGACTGCTAGTAGACCCGATATCATGTATGCTACATGTCTCTGTGTAAGGTTCCAAGCTGATCCAAGGGAACCTCATCTATTAGCCGTGAAAAGAATTTTTAAATATCTCAAGGGCACCATAAATCTTGGATTATGGTATCATAGAGATTCAGATTTTAAGCTAATTGGATATTCAGATGCTGATTTTTTGGGATGCAAAATAGAGAGGAAAAGCAATTCTGGAAGCTGCCAATTTCTCGGTGGCAGATTGGTGTCTTGGTTTAGCAAGAAACAAAAGTCCATTTCCACATCGACTTTAGAAGCTGAATATATTATTGCAGGAAGCTTTTGTGCTCAGATTCTATGAATGAAGAATCAATTACTGGATTATGGGTTAGACTATTCTGCCATTCCTATATATTGTGATAATCAAAGTGCTATTGCAATGACAGGAAATCCAGTACAACATTCGATGACTAAACACATCAACATTAGGTACCATTTTATAAGGGACCATATGGAAGAAGTTAGAGTGGAATTGGTCTTTGTTCCAATAGATCAACAATTAGCAGATATATTCACCAAGCCTCTCTGTGAAGCTACCTTTACAAGATTGGTGAATGAATTGGGAATGATATCAGGATATTTCTCAAACTCTGATAATTATGGAATAACTACTGATAGTTATGGTGTGGTATCTTATTATTATGTATCAATATTTGCTAGATACTAATTATAGTGTTAAATTCTGATGCCATAAAAGCATGCAATTAACTTCTATTAATCCAGTCCAATAGCTGCATGTTAAACTCTGATTATGTGCATAAATTCTGATATTTTTCAAATTTGTTTTGACTGATAGATCCTGACAGTAGTTATTAAATTCTCAAATTGGTCAAACTTATTGTAACACCCCCAAATCCGGGGTCGGGGATCCGGGTTGTCATGAGTTCCATTTCCCTTAATAACACCCAATCTTAATAAACAAACAACTACTATGTACTATGACCCCACAATAAACACACACACCACAAGTTATAGTCTCAGAGATGAATATCCAAAAATAACACGAGTCATTTTATTCCACCATTATATGCCATTACACCTTAAAAGGGTTTCTGAATAAATTTACATTTTTTTGCCATTATTATAATTCATAAGTATACATAAGTCTGGTACATCAAAAGTTGAAATCCTAGCCTATTGGTAGTTCCTACCTCAGCTACAACGGCATCAATGCCTACAGGAAACTGCAGAACGTTTCCTATCCACTCACGAATTGAGAGCTTGGTCCTGTTCGTCTTGTCTATCTGTTGTTGTATGATGAAAGAAGAAAGCAAGGGTGAGCAACAAGCCCACCGAAATAATATGTATAATAATTAACAATATATGAGCATTCTCATAGTACTTATGAAAGTCTTGGTCAAGTAAAAATTGAACCAAGTTTAACCTCTTAATGCGACCAAGTCACAAAATATTTAGTATATATATATACTTTTCAAAATCTTTGAAATCCTCTGCCATGCATAATATACGCAGAGTTCCAGTTTATAACTGTATAAAAATATCGTTGCAAGGTGATCTCATATATCTAACCTTGTCTCAACATTTTTCTGAAAATCTTTGTCATGCATAAGATAATCATTTACTAGATATAAGTTGAAAAGATGAAGTTACAAGATACTCCAATATACTTATATCTTTTCCTAATACTACTTGAACTACCACCGTTCAAGTTATAATTAGTTTCAAAAGTTCATCACCCAGATGAGACTACAATATAAGACTTGAATAGATTCAATCTTCGAAATATTATTGAATGAAATGAAGTTACGAGATACTTCATTAAGTCCCGATATATATCCATATATATATATATCTCATACATTTCCTGAAAACCTCTGTCATGTAAAGTATGAACAGAGTTGTAATATCCAATGAATTTGGAAAGAAAAGAATTTTTGCATAAACCCGATATCTTGCTGATCAGGCAAAGATACCAATAAGTAACATTTTCTACTGTAGATTAATGAATTGCTCGCTGGTCATCACCCTGGCCGCATTCGGACCTCGCGCTAGACCGTTACCCGGCCACTCACGCGTGGATGGACTGTCACCCAGCCTCTTACACCTTCATAGACCGTACCCCGGCCTGTCGCTTATGCCGACTCAATCAGATGGACTTACTTCCCGAACATTGGGCAAGCAATCAAATTGTTGTCTCAAAACAGCAACCACGTTGCGAATATAAAATACATCACAGAGTCGGATCCCTCAGGTTTTGAGCGAGTATTTAAATCCCCTTGAAAGGAAGATCTTAAATAAAAAAATGAGTTTTGGGATCCGCTCTAACTTTTAAAAATCATTTTGAAGACTCGAAAACATTTTTAAGAATGTTTGGAGTAATGCTGATTTAATGAAATAAATCAGTCCCAATATATTAGAAAATATCTAAATATTATTATTTAAATAATATTCACATAAGGATAATCCTTATAAAAATAATTGAAGTAAAAGTTTTAAAACTCATACTTGAAATGAATAATAAATAACCAAAGATATACTTATACGAAAGTATGATCTTTATTTGAATAATCGAAAATAAGTTTGATTATCGAAACATTATTCTTTAATAAAATAAAGAATATTATTTAATAAAAGAAGCGGAGTCATAAGTCCTCGAATGAATATTCAAAATAATATTCATTAAATAAAATAAGCGGAGTCATAAGTCCTCGAATGAATATTCAAGATAATATTCATTGAATAAAATAAACCGAGTCATAAGTCCTCGAATGAATATTCAAAATAATATTCATTGAATAAAATAAAGTTATCGAATAAACCTTATTCGATTAATAGTTTTGATAACTATATCTATATATATATATAAATAAATAAATAAATATATATATATATATATATTATACTCGGGAACATCGACTCCCGGTTTAGAAAAATGTTCACCTTGGGGTCCCCTATACTAAGGGTATACGCAAGTACTGCTTATCTCTAGCATAGGTACTATGCAACTGAATCAACAGATAAATGTATCAAGATTACGAAACAGGCATGCATATATACCATATCGCATGCTCCAATATATCGCAAGAATTTGCTAATTAACCATCATGCATCTATCATAAGATAATGCATATACATATGTATACATCACAACAACAGTATAACGGGTAGAAAACTTGCCTGAGCGACTGGGGGTGGTAAAAGTCCTGGGATGAGTCTGGTAACCTATAAACCACATATAAGTTCGAATTAAACCAAAGTCGCTTAAGAATCTATACTTTAACCAGTTAGACCCTATCGTTCGCTTTTGCGCTTAACGATTCACTTAAGTCGCTCGAGTACCCTCGGCTCCACCATTTTTAATAAATTAACCATTAAGGGTTTTAAGGCGATTCTTTCGCGAGTGCCTTACCAGCTGCATAATACACTTCACATAAATGTTTCATACTCCTTTAAGGTCTTTAACCTATGTTTCAAAGTAAGGCGAGGGGTAATGGTTCGTTCGCGAAACGTCGTTACTTAAAACTGTCGTTTCTCCTAAACCGTATATCGGATTCAAACGAACCACATATCAAAACGAAGCTCGTAACATGAACTATCTAATCACGGTAATGGTCAAAACCTAACAGTGAGTTCTCGGGTCCTGATGTTAAGAACAAAAACAGTCTAAAGTAAATCGGACATTACGACGGCTATTTTTACGCGATTACCAATTTTTATGCTACTCCAAACCAACCACCAATCAACCACAATTCATTCATACAACCAAAATCCATCCATATCATACTACAACAGCCCCAACACCTCAAGTTCTCCAATTTATATTATTCTCAAACATGAATTAAAACTATACTTAAGTTCATTAATCAATAATCCAAGAATTACAACTCCAACTCATTACAAAACCAACCACACTCTAAGTCTACAAGAATCATGCTTCTTATGAACCATACCAACAGAACTAAACCTAATACTCAAAGTAAAGTTAGGGTTTGGAGGGGTTATACCTTCCTTCGAGAGTGGAGAATCAAGTAATTAGCTTGGAATTACCCTTAAAAGTCCTTATCCAAGCTTAATCTAAACAAAAACTCAAGAACAAAAATTTAAGTTCTTGAAAAACATTATTCACCCTCTTCTTCCATATTTTTAGGAAGAGATTGTGAATGAATTTGAAGCTCAAACTTATAGGATAGCTATATCTATGCATAAGGAACCTTGGATAATTACCTCATGATTTAACAAAGCTTGGATCTTGGTTTTGGATTTTTCTTTCCTTTGAAAATGAAAAGAGGCCGAGAGCTTCTTCTTGAATAATGAAGTCAACTTTGTGTTTTGTGAATTGTGATTTGTTTTGCTTGGTTGTTTTGTTTTGTTTTGCTTAATTACCTTTTAACCATGGTAACTTTTGCATGACCAAGAATCAACCAACAACACACTTCCTTTTTGTCATGCGTATGTCACCTTGTTATGTCATCCTCCCACACTTGTCCTCTTCTTATTGGTTTGATTACATCATCCTCACTAACCTCTTTGATTAGCTTCTAATTACTTGGCTAATGACCGCTGATCTGTTATACGGTTCGCTTAACTTTCGTTTTCATTTATCGTTTGAGGGATCATACCCGGGATCTTATTACTTGGGTTTCCTTAACCTTTCTCAATACATTATATTCCTTTTATGATCCTCTCTTAATATCCTTTAATTTAAATCCTTTTTATCCTGTTACCTTATACTCAATTCTTTCGGTATCTGGTGGATTTTCGGGAAAAATCAAAGTGTTTGAATTTGGATTCTGACGATCTTTACATACACTTATATATCATATAGAGTGCTAATAAGATCTCAGAATAACAATAAAAGAACCCCTACATAGTGTGGTATGAAAAGTTTTCTTATTTAGCATAATTAACAAAATCACTATTCATAAGGGTTTCAAAAATTCCAAACATTGGGGTTATTATAGTCTCCCCTCCTTAAAAGGATTCCATCCCGGAATCAGATAGAAAATGAATAGGGATACTTTCTTAGCATTGCACTTTCTAACTCTCAAGTAAATTTTCCCACATTGTGGTTCTTCCATCAAACTCTGAATAGTTTGATAACCCTTCTCCTATGCACTTGTTCCTTTTTTTTCAATCTATAACCCTTCCTGGTTGCTCCATATAGGTTACGTCTGGTTGCATGTCTATGCGCTCCTATGCCCCTATTTATCTGGCATTCGAATTACACTTCATTAACATTGATACGTGGAACACGTTATGAACTTGCTACATGTTCGGGGGTAGGGCTAGCTCATATGCCAACCTCCCAATATGTCTTAATACCTCAAAGGGTCCAACAATTCGTGGGCTTAACTTCCCTTTCTTTCCGAATCTCATCCATCCTTTCCAAGGGAATACCTATAACAGCACTAGGTCCCCTACTTCCTATTCCTTGTCCTTTCGTGTCAAATCAACATACTTCGTGTTCCCATCTTGGGCTACTACCATCTGTCCTCTGATTAAATCTATTATATCCTTGGTCCTTTGGACCACTGCTGGTCCGAGCATCTTGCACTCTACAACTTCATCCTAACATAAGGGGGATCGGCATTTTCTTCCCTCAAAGATCTCATAAGACGACATCTCGATACCGGACATACGATCTATTATCGTGAGAAAACTCAATCCGCGTTAAGTGATCATTCCAAATTCTTTCAAGTCTATTGCACAGACTCTCATTATAGCTTTTAGCATTAGAGCTTTTGCTTCTCAATACCCATTCTTTTCCAGTTCGTAATCGCTACTACCTTCCGTTCCTAATATTATATTGGTTATACTCTTGCTCGTTAGCGTTCTATAACCTTTTAATAACCACGTCAACCTTAGTATCACGAATGTGTTTCCATTCCGAATACCACCATAACTTTACTACTCCTTTTTCAGCTGTTTCTATTTTCCAAAGTTTGATCAATCATATAGAAGTAAAGGAATTTGTTGAGAGATCACTATGATCTTGAACACTTGTTCTATTGCATAGTTAGTACAGAAGGTGGCCAGCCTTTAGTACTTGACAAGCAATTAAACAACATGTGGTATCCTACTAGGCTTCTATCACACAGATAGATAGTCATTCGGCAATACCTCCCTTTCTGGAAGGGTTATTCTTCTCAGCTTACATGAAATGAAAAGAAGAGAAAAGAGCGAACTGAAGAGAATTGTATATATGTAAAAATTTGTTGCCATAAATATCTGGCTTGGAATCTACCTCTGAACTATAGAGGTTTGTCATAGGAGAACAAAACATATACGTATATATATCAACATCAAGTATTATAGCATCGTATTTCACATGCCTAAATATTTTTTTTTGCTATTCCATCCATCATTCTATGGACCCATGCTCTTGCTCGAGCTTATACACAATCACCTTTGAAACTCCCTCGACATCGAAAATCGAATCTGGGATCTCATTCTAGACATCATCGTTACTAGAATTCTATGCTAGCACTGCAACCTTCCTCTTATAGCAATATGACTCTCTATTGATAAGAAGAATAAATATTCAAAAGGTAAATAATCGACCTAGTTTTTCTATCAAAGATAACTTATACGTCAACACGACCCGATTAGTGGTACTCAATCTCAACATCCATTCCAATAAAACTCTCACGGTTGTAATCAGCTCATTACTCGCAGAATCATTGTTGCATTACTATGGTCCACCACTGACCTACTGTCGTCATTCACTTTCCATGAAATCTTAATATCTAACCATACGGAGTCTATACATGTCGTATAGAATTCTTCTAAGGAGTTAACATAATCACCATTCATAATTCATGAAGAACACTCCAAATTCTGACGTACTTTCATGACATGAAGCAAATAAAATTGCAGAAGAGTTTTAATCAAAGCAATGATAGCAGGTTAATACCATTCTTAATCATATGCCTTAAATAGAAGACTTAACTCAATGGTTTGTCTAGTCCTTTTTGAAACATGGTCCTGGCTTATCTCAAGATAGTACCTTATGAGATAGATAGCCCGCTCATGGCGATTACCCGAGTTAAACCTTTACCAACTACTATTACGGTTGGGTATTACACAGTCATCAGAAGGAATGTCAATCTTTCATACCATAATACAACCTTCACAGCTTTAACCATCATCACTGTATTCCTTTGGCACAAGCGTCTATAATTATCCTCTTACCTTTAAGGTGTCGGCCACCTCTTTGGCCTTTCCTGATAGTAAAATTTCCTTACAATCAATGTCATTTTAACCACCTCCAAATAAATTTTCTACCTCATTTCAATCACTGCTTATGTGAAGATCTTTTCCTTAAAATCTGATGGGTAAAAAACAAATATCACCATTTTTCCATAAGTTATTGCCTCAGTCTTTAGAGGTTAATCACTGTCACGACTGACTCTCAATCATACTTAGAACATCTTTTATCTTAGGTCCTAATTGCCCTGAACAATTTCGACCTTTACTGGTTCGATCCATACTTTCTCGTGGTTTAACACGTGCCCCACTTGGCATCATTATAATTACGTCATATTTCCTTTATCAACATTTCTATTCTTGAGAATTTTGAATATTACCCTTCTCCTTGTAAAACCTCTAAGGTTATCCTTAAATCCTTCATCAGGTACACCCTAGGCACAGGGCATATCAAGATACCGTTTACTAATACCAGAATCATTGTCTATATACTTCTGAAAAATTTCTCCACTGATCCTTAAAGGTTGTTGTTACCTTAATCCTTTCCAATTTATACTGTCAAAACTCATACTATCCCTATTAAGGGTGAAATGCCAACCTTTATGCATTCCCCTAGGATTCATTCTAAGTTATAGATGTTCTATCCTTAATTCCACCTTTAAAAAGGTACATGCATCCTTCCATGGATAAATCAAGTTATATATCCTTGATAGATTATCTTATTCAATCATTCCCACCTCGATAGTCTATACCAATTTCACAATAACATCTGTATTCAAAATGAGGTCAATCAATATGGTCTCCAAAAGATAACAACGGTTATCCGCTTTTCTTGCCTAATTTGGTAACGATAACAAGGATTTTCTGGAAGATATTGGTCATGTTCAACGTGAACTTCTTCTTAATAATTGCTCATTTTCTTTTGTTGTTTATCTCAACAGTCATCTCAATGTCGAGATATCTTCTATAGTTGGTGTCTCCCTTTTTGGGTATCAATTCACATGCGTTTCTTATACTTCACATTCTTGAAGGTCATTTCCTTCATCCAATTTTCCTAATTTCTTACTTTCTTTTCTCCTCAGTCCATCCGTGTTTCCTTATTAATCAATCGATCAATCTCAAATTTTCATCGAATACTGTCAACTTCAAGGGAATTAACTATACGTATCGCTTACGCCTTCAAATCTTGAATTTATCTCATGATCAGTCACCATCGCGCTGATGATGACACACTTCTCTATATTTATTGCAAGGGTTTCTTAGGGTTTTCCATACCTAACTCCCTTATCACTTCTCAACTCTATTTCCTTTATATCCCTTTATACTCCTTCCCTTTTCAATATTTTATTTTCGTTTACATAAGCATTGATTTCAAACATCCCGTCATTCTGGATTTATGTCCTCAGAATGAATCTTGACAACTTTTACAACTTAGATTCATAATTCATCATACTCGTCCGCTTTTGTTCTGGCTCTAAAGCTTTTACACTACCTCCATAACCTTGGGAAGTACTTTCCCGAAAATAATTGACTGAACTTTAATCAGTTTATCATAACCTCTGGCTCCGTGCCTTCCTTGGCCTTTCACCAGCGGGTGGCCTCTTTCTTAGGAAGGTAAGTGACAAAAACAGTCTTTTGCACTTCGTCAATCATTTAGAATCTCAAATAATTACTATATTTCCTTTAGCCAGGCTCTTGCCTCGACTGGGTCAGCTTGTTCCTTGGAACTCTGAGAGCTTAGCGACTTAAAGAACCTGAAAAAAATTTCTCACCGCGTTGTTTCCTCAGGGTGGTGGTTGGGGATAATAGTCTAAGTTCTGTCTAGAAAGGTCCATAAATTGTCGTATAGGAGTACCGTCTCGGGTCACCTTTCCTTACTCGACTTCTGTTTCCATAGTATGAACATTCCCTCCTCCTCCCCATAATCGGGGTCATCCTACATGTTTTAAATCCTCATTTTCCACTTCATTATGTTATGGGTTCCTTCTATCTTGATGGCGACCTCCCTGACTATCACGTTCAGGGTTTGCTCTAAATCTTATTCCTCAAACTAGCTTTCATCTAAGATCTCATCTTTAAGCTCTTGAACATTTGGAACCCAAATTCTGTAGGAATACCTCATTATTCCCTTATCATCTTTCTCGGTATTAATCTTTTATCTAATTGTTGGCTCTCTGCCTTCATTCATCACTTTTTCTGGCACAATATGTTCTTTTCCGATCATTCAGACTGTATTGCAATCTCAAACAGCTTTTCGGTACCGGCTCCGGTTACCTTCACTTCTATTTCCATTTTCTCAAAATCTCTTATAAACTCTCCCAAAGACATTATCATCTTGAGTCTCTCCTTTTTACTAAGGGCATCAGCCACCACATTGGCTTTCCCCGAATGATAAAGAATCTCCCAATCATAATTCTTGATTAGCTCTAACGCCTCCTCTGGCGTATGTTGAGCTCTTTCTATGCGAAAATGTACTAGAGCACTTATGGCTTAGGTAAATCTCGCACTTCTCTCCATACAAGTAGTGCCTCCAATCTTTAGGGCAAAACTATTGCCACGAGCCCAAGCTCATGGGTGGGGATATCGAATTTTATATTCCCTTAATTTTCTTGACGCGTACGCGAGTACCTTGTTGTGCTGTATAAGAGCACTCTAATTCCTTGTTATTCCTAGTGAACTAACAATGAGATTTACAGAAGGGGGGTTGAATGTAAATCTCAAAACTTTTTCAAGTTTTGAGCAGTTTTAAAGGCTTTGTGTTCAAGATAAACAAGTGTGTGAATTGCTTTAAGCTAATACAGACAGATATATATTCAAGCACTAAAGTAAAGAACACAACAGACCTTAAAAACTTTTCTGGTGGATTGTTGTTCCACCAGAGATGATATTTCAGAAAATCTGTGATTCAAGATGTTGATCACAACTGCATCCTAGTACAAACTAGATAATTTTTCTCTCAAGATTTTTCTAAACAGCACTGGAAAAATTCTTATCTAATTACTAGCTGCTACTTGGTTTATATATATCACCAAGTGTACAAGTGAAGACAAAGATAAAAATACAATAATAAAATAAGTTCTCCACTTGTTTCTTCTCCATTTCACTCAAGTACTTTGTTGACTATTGCCTCTTTGTACTAGTGTAGAACGGCTGCTTTTTCTGATGTTCCTGAAATTAGGCTTCCATATTTCAGTTATCTCTGACAACCCATGTGCCTTTGTCTGCTGTTACAACTACCACTTATCAACTGCTATTTAACAGAACATCCGTTGAAGCCTTCATCCGTTGATGGCTTTATCCGTTGATGTGTTAGCAGTTGAAGCTCTATCCGTTGAAGCTTTAGAGACATCCGTTGAAGCTTTGTTTCTCATCCGTTGAAGGTCTTTAAGATATCTGTTGATACCACTTCATTTATACAAAATTACAAGGCATGAAATATTTACAATTGGCCTTCCTATTTGTATATCTTTTAGTAGTCAACATGACTTATATTTTCTCTCAACTTCTAAGAATTATATCTCAAATACAGAGACTGAAATGTGCTACAATACTAGACTTATTTCTAAGTAAAGCTGCACCATCAACGGATAGCCAAAGTGGTCTTATCCGTTGAGGCTGCAAACACTAAACTTCTACTTAAGTGTTTTGTTAAACATATCATCAAACTAATGCACATATATTCCTAACAATCTCCCCCTATTTATGTCTATAAGAATTGTAGACATAAATTCAGGGTTAACTTGATGATAACAAAACACTTAACAGATATATGAATTGAAACTAAGTAGAAATTTAAAAGTGCTGCAAAAGTGTATGTACTAGGAGGTAATTGAAGATTTACAGAATTTCCAAGGGTGCTCCTTTAGTCTGAGCAAATCGTCTTTTTCTTCTTTGTTCCCTTGTTTTCTTTCCTAGCCCTTTGTCATTTTCCTCAATTTGGAGTTGGAGTTGTCTGTAGAATTCAGCTTCATCTTCATCACTGATATCCAACTTAGATTGCATTTCCTTGAGAGTTTCATTGCTGGCAATCTTGAGTTGGTCTTCAAGTCTGAAAAATCTTCTGACTCCTTTATCATCTCTGAATTCCATCAACCAATGAGGTGATTTGTGAATTGTAGTTCCCCTCTCTTGAATGAGTAAGGTTCTGGGCAAAGCATTGGGCTCCCTCCAAGTTTTCCTTATGTTGGCAATCTTGTTGAGAATTTCAGTCTTGGCAGTCCTGGTAAAGCCAGAATCCTTTTGTATGGCTGAAAAGACTCTGATCAAGGTAGAGTAGCCTTCATTCAGAATCCTGTAGAGAGGCCATGTTCTTTCCCCAACTCCTTTGTATCTGAACACCAATCTCTCTGGTAGCTGTCTGTAGGCAGCTATTCCCCTTACATCCTCCAGCTCATCCAGATAGAGTTCAATGTCTGAAATTTCTTTTATGTCACAGATGTGAACATAATCATCTTTAGAAATGGGTGGCTCAGGCTTAGGTTTTTGTTTTTGAGTGAATTTCTTAGAGGTTAGGGGAGGTGTAGATTTGGATTTTCTTTTCTGTTTCTTTGGTAGTGGAAGAGTGGTTAAAAAGGTAGGCAATTTGATGGTGTCCCAATCAATAGGTTCCTCTTTTGGGATGATTAGTTCACCATGGATGTTTATAGTGGGATCAGTAACACAAGGTTCAGGTATGGAAGGTAGTGGTTTAGATATTGATTTAGTTTCTTCAGTGTTATCTTCACTCCTTCTATATGCCTTGGCCTTTCTTCTGTTTCCCTTCTGCCATTCCTCTCTTTCCTCCATACTCTCACCAAATATACTCCCAAAAACCTCATCTAGGTTTGCAATCTTGTCTTCACCCCTGACTTCAATTCCTTTCTCTCCTTTAACTTGACTTGACTTTAGCTGTTGTTCAAGCTTTGCTTGTGCTCTTTTGTCAGCCTTGAGTTTTTCAGCTTCTTTCTTCAACCTTTTGGTTTCTTCCCTCTTGGCCTTTGGAAATTTGGGATGTCCTTGCATCACACAGATACTCTTTCCCTCTCTAAAGATAATGGCCATTTTCATTCTTTCAACTATGTCCTTGGTCTCCTTAAGCTTTTTGATGTTAGCACCCAAAACTTTGTCTTCATCAGGCTTTGGAAGAGGAAAGTCCACTTCTTTCATCTGAGCAAAGTCTAGGGGGTTCTTAGTGGAGTCCTTGCTGGATCTAGTGTTGGGCTTGAGAACCATAGGTTTTAGATTCTTGAAAGAAGTCTCTCCCACCTTATTCCTCCTTTCTGGCTTGTGCTCCATAATGATTGGTTCAACCTTTGTGCTATGTTTCACAGATATTGATTTATCTTGTGTTGAGCCAAACATTTGTTGCACCCTTTCATCAATTCTCCTCCTTTGCACTTTCACTTGAATTTCAACTGCTGCTAGCTGAATTAGGTCAATTCCATCAGGCTTTCCTTTGATCTGCATAATTGGAGAAGTAGTGATGGTAGGAACTAGCACTTTAGATATCTGGATTTTTGTAGATGGCTCTCCTTCCCCTTCCCTTTTTCTCTCCCCCTTTTTGTTATCATCAAGGAGAGGGGTCAAGCCTTGTGCCTTTGCCAGCTGCATAAGTAGACTTGTTTGAGATTGTTGGTTGTGAAGAATGCTGGCCACAGAATTTTCAATAACTTGGACTCTGTCTTCTAACTTAGCCAGCCTTTTTTCAGTATTTGAATCCTTTTTCAATCTCAACAATAAGTCCTTCATTGTACCATAGGGCATGACTGAATCCAATTTTTCAGAATTGTAGGATTTCAAGTCAGCAATATCCTTCTTGAGTTCATCCACACTCTGAATCTAGCTTACTTGCTGCAACTTCATGAGATGCAGTGAGTCCAGGTGAGCTGTAAGGATTGCCTTGGTACCAGCATGTGAAGTTTTCTGAATGGCCTGTTGGATAGTACTGATTTGTTTGACTAAGGAGACATTGAATTGCCCTGGTGTAGACTCCTTTGTCAAGGCCCATTCAGGTAAATTTGGAATAGAACTAGGGCTTTCATCTCCCCCTAAGTTCATGCTTCCATCAAAAGAAACAGAGTCATCATCATCAGAATTTACTCCGAATTCCTCAGATGACTCACCAGCTATAGAAGGCATCTTGTTAATAGCAGCTTTATCCCTTTGAAGAGATTCTGTTGTATGTACTAGATGTAGTGTCTTTTCTGCCTCCTCATTGCCCTGAGCAGCCAACAAATGATAGGCTGACACAGGATGAGTAAAAGTGTCAGCATCCAAGGAAATGTTATCAATTACAGCTTTGTAATGTTGCTGAAATTGTCTTTCCTTTTCAGCATCATCCACAATCATTGACTCATTAGCAATGGCTGGATCCACCCTTATATCTGTTGTACCTGCCTTTCTCTCTTTTTCTCTATATTCTTGCATCAGGGGCTCCCCCTGGCTCACACTCCTCACACCCTCACCTTCACCTACTAAGGTGGTACTCCTCTCACTTACTTTTGCCATGCTGGAAGAAATAGCATGCTTATTTGAGCTCTCAATCTCTCCTTTTGCCTGGGAGCAACCCAGCCTCTCACTCAAATTGTCACTCCCTTCCCTCAGTCCTAAAAGTGATTGTACAGTAATCATGTCTTCTATACTTGGAATAGTTTCAGTTGTGTGTGTAGAGACTATCAACGGATATGGAATAGCCGTTGAAGGTGACACTGACGGTATCAACGGATAACTGCTGTTAAGCTTATCCGTTGAAGAACAACCACTTGTCAACGGATGAGTGATATCCGTTGAAGAAGGAAAAGAAGTAGAAATTGAAAGTGATATAACTGTTGAATCTGTGTGGATTGATTTGAGTTTTGGTGACACAGATCCTTCAATTACATCTGAAAGAATTTGCGGGTGATCCAACAAATCATCTAAAAGATGATGATCACCTATTTTTGAGTGGGGCTCCTCCCTGAGTTGTAAAGAGGGAGAATCAGGAATTGATGGGAATAACATATCCACATCCAGAGATGGTGATGAAGTGTGTGTTGATTGATGTGTGTTAATTATGAGAGAATGGGGCTGTGACTCCACATTTGTTGGAGCCACATCAAACTGAGTTTGAGAAGGCATAGATACAAATGGATGTATCTGTGCAGTGTGTGCACCCTGTGTAGAAGATTGGGTTCTAGCCCTCTTTCTTCTAATAAAAGCTTTTGTTGGTGAGTGTTTGGCTTCTGTATCCCTCCCTCGTTTGTTCTATGTTCCTGGTTGGGAACTATTTTCAATAGTTACATCCTTTTGGGAGAATGCAGCTAGGGATGTGCTAGTAACCTTTTCAACCACCACAGCTTTTTGAGAAACTGTGGCTTGGCTAGCTTGGGAAACACTTATCTCTCCTTCCTTATCCTGGGGGTTTCTTTGATGTTCACCCCTCCCCTCACCACTCACACCCTGTTCACTCCCCTCAGGGTTAAGGGTAGGTGTTACAACTGTTGTCTTTTGAGAAACAACAGAGGTGGTTTTCTTTGTCTTTGATTTTGAAATTTTAGTTTTGGTGACCTTGGTAGGAATCTGTTGGGGCATTGTCACAGATTCCATGGGCACACTAGAAGATAAAGAAATAGAGGGGTTGGAAGAAGTAGGAGTTGTAGAAACAATTACCTCACTTACCTGAGGTGCATCCATGATTGGTAAATATACCAATGGTACACTGCTGTTGAGATCCATTCTCAATAAATCTGCAAGAACTCTTTTCTCTTGTGCCCAACACTTGAGTTTATTATTCTCATTGGTTATGACCAAACCTTCAGCAACATGGTTAGCCAATAACATAAAGAATCTAGCATAATAGATGTTAGTAGGTCTATTAGCTTTGTTACCTAATCTAGTACCCAATTCTAGCATAACATAATTGCCAAAGTTGAAATACCTATCAGAAACAAGCATATAGAGCATATTAACAAGAGATGAAGTTATGGCATCAAAATTACTAATTTTCCCAAAGAAAACCTTGATAAAGGCATCCCCAAGAAAACTCCATTCTTTCCTAAGGCCTTTTCTTTTAATACCCCCTAAACTAGCAGAGTTAAGAGAATAACATATGGAATCTAACATGCTGGATACATCATTATCAGTGTGTGGTGTTATGGCATTGTTCTCAGGCAATTTAAAACATGCTAGTAAATCATCACAGTTAACACAGTGATTTTTACCTTTGGGAGTGAAAGAGATGGTCATATCTATGGAGTTGAACTCAGCAGTTGTCCAAATCTCCTCGACTACTTCACAGTAAATCGTTGGGGCTTCCAGCATTGCATAGCTAAGTTTACAGTTTTTGATGAAGTCCATCATTTTGTGATAATCTGAGTGGGCTTCATTCTTTGCTACCAAAGCTATGAAATTGTTCTTCTCATAGATGAACCCAGATTGAGACATAATTTTTACTACAGGTGCCATTGTTGTAAGTAGAAGTTGCAGAAAATAACTTGAAGGTTTTGCAGAGAGTAAATGGTAAAAGCTTTGAAGTTTCAAGAAAGCGTAAAGTAAAAATGAAAAATCAGAAGGGCTTTTATACTTTCTCAAATTAAAAAGCATAAATAAAAGATTAAACAATAAATATATGTAAGTGAGTTTCAGCTGTTTAAGAATAAACTGTAAGTATTCTAAAAACTACCTTTAAAACAAATACATACAGCTGTATGTATGAGTATCAACGGTTAAGAAAATAGAATCAACGGCTGTGAACCACCTGAATTGACTGATATGACATTTCAACGGATAAAGTAAACTGTCATCCGTTGAAAGGTACTTCAGTTTTATCCGTTGACGGATAAAAATTCCAGAAATGTATATGTCTTTCAACGGATAGTGAACATCCGTTGATGGAACAATTTTGACTTTCAACGGATAGGAAATACCCGTTGATGGAATAATCTGTGTTGAAAAGTCAAATTTGTTCTAGCAACTAATAAATTTCAGGCTACAATTCAAATTGCAATTAGGACATAAATTTTATGAGTAATTAAGCATACCTAGCTCACTTACCAATCTTGTGAATGTTGATTCATCAAGTGGCTTGGTAAATATGTCTACAATTTGTTGTTCACTTGGAACAAAATGTAGTTCCACTGTACCATTCATGACATGCTCTCTGATGAAGTGGTACTTGATATCAATGTGCTTGGTCCTTGAGTGCTGCACAGGATTCTCTGTTATGGCTATGGCACTTGTGTTGTCACAAAAGATAGGAGTTCTATCAACATGAAGTCCATAATCAAGGAGTTGATTCCTCATCCATAACACTTGAGAGCAGCAACTTCCAGCAGCAATGTATTCAGCCTCAGCTGTAGAAGTAGAGACTGAATTTTGCTTTTTGCTAAACCATGATACAAGCTTGTTTCCCAGGAATTGGCAGGAGCCTGTTGTACTTTTCCTGTCTATTTTGCAACCTGCATAGTCTGCATCTGAATAACCAATTAGATCAAAGCCAGATTCTCTAGGATACCAAATACCTAAATTTGGTGTACCCTTGAGATATCTGAAAATCCTCTTGATAGCAATTAAGTGAGACTCCCTAGGATCAGCTTGAAATCTAGCACACAGGCATGTAGCAAACATTATATCTGGTCTGCTAGCAGTTAAATTTAAAAGTGAACCAACCATGCCTCTATAACTTGTAATGTCCACAGACCTTTCAGTCTTATTTAATTCAAGTTTGGTGACAGTGGCCATGGGAGTTTTTGCAGATGAACATTCCATTAAGTCAAACTTCTTTAAAATATCATGAATATATTTAGTTTGACTAATGAAAATTCCATCACTAACTTGTTTAACTTGTAAACCAAGAAAATAGGTTAGTTCTCCCATCAGGCTCATTTCATAATTACTTTGCATTAGCTTAGCAAACTTTTTGCAAAGTTTATTATCTTTAGAACCAAATATTATGTCATCTACATAAATTTGAACAAGTATACTAGAGCCATTAACATTCCTAAAGAAGAGAGTTTTATCAACAGTACCTCTAGTGAAGTGATTCTCCAAAAGGAATTTTGATAGGGTTTCATACCAGGCTCTAGGTGCTAGCTTCAGTCCATAGAGTGCTTTCAACAGATAATACACATAGTCTGGAAAATTTGGATCTTCAAACCCAGGAGGTTGACTTACATAGACTTTTTCCTCCAATTTCCCATTTAGAAATGCACTTTTGACATCCATTTGATAGACTTTGAAATTGGCATGGGCTGCATAGGCTAGAAAAATTCTGATGGCTTCAAGTCTTGCAACAGGAGCATATGTTTCATCAAAATCTATTCCCTCTTGTTGAGAATAGCCTTTAGCAACCAATCTGGCTTTATTCCTTATGACAATGCCATTTTCATCCATCTTGTTTCTGAATACCCATTTTGTGTCAATAGGACTCTTGTTCTTTGGTTTGGGTACCAGCTTCCAAACTTTGTTTCTCTCAAATTGGTTCAGCTCTTCCTGCATAGCTAATATCCAATCTGGATCCAATAAAGCTTCTTCCACTTTCTTAGGTTCCTCCTGAGATAGAAAACTACTATACAGACATTCATCTTGAGTAGCTTTTCTTGTTTGCACTTTAGATGATGCATCACCAATGATCAGTTCAAAGGGATGATTCTTGGTCCATTTCCTTTGAGGTTGAAGATGTGCTCTAGATGAGGTGGCCTCAGTATTGTCATGATGTAAGACAAAGTGTTGATTAGTTGAAACTCCCCCTGAGTTGTTGGTTCTTTGCAGGGAATTTGGAGTTCTATCAACTGATGATGTAAATCGATTATCCGTTGATGAACTATGATCAACGGATGCTTCATTTTGTACTTCAACGGATGATGCACTATGTCTTTCAACGGATACTGCATTGCCTCTATCAACGGGTGCAGAACTTTGTGCATTATCCAAGGGCATATTTTGAATCCCTTTTAAAGTGTCATCTCCATCAATCTCCTCTTCACTATCATCACAATATATCTCAATGTTGTCAAATTTGAGTCTCTCATTATGTCCCTCATCTGTTAGTCCATCAATCTTTTTATCATCAAACACAACATGCACAGATTCCATAACAATGTTGGTTCTTAGATTGTAGACCTTATAAGATTTTCCAACTGAGTAACCAACAAATATCCCTTCATCAGCCTTTGCATCAAACTTCCCTTTATGGTCAGATTGATTCCTCAGTATAAAGCATTTACATCCAAAGACATGAAGAAAGTTTAGAGTTGGTTTTCTTCTCTTGAACAACTGATAAGGAGTTATGCCTTTAGCTTGATTGATCAAAGAAATATTCCGAGTGTAGCAGGCACAATTAACAGCTTCAGCCCAGAAATATGTTGGTAACTTTGATTTTTCAAGCATTGTTCTGGCAGCCTCAATCAAAGATCTGTTCTTTCTTTCAACTACCCCATTTTGCTGAGGTGTTCTTGGAGCTGAGAACTCATACCTGATTCCATTTTCTTCACAGAACAGCCTAATTGACAAATTCTTGAACTCAGTTCCATTGTCACTCCTGATATTCCTAACCTTCAAGTCAGGATGATTATTGACTTGCCTGATGTGATTGATAATGATTTCACTTGCTTCATCCTTTGATCCAAGAAAATAGACCCATGAAAACTTTGAGAAATCATCTACAATCACTAAGCAATATATTTTTCTTGCAATTGACAATACATTGACTGGTCCAAACAAATCCATATGCAGCAGCTGTAATGGTTCATCAATTGTTGTTTCAAGCTTCTTTTTGAATGATGCTTTCCTTTGTTTGCCTTTCTGACAAGCATCACACAAACCATCCCTTGAGAATTCAACTAGAGGTATTCCTCTAACTAAGTCCTTTTTGACTAGATCATTCATTGTCTTGAAATTCAAATGGGATAGCTTCTTGTGCCATAGCCAACTCTCAACTGAACTTGCTTTGCTGAAGAGACAAGTAATAGATTCTGCATCTGTAGAGTTGAAGTCAGCTAAGTACACATTCCCTTTTCTAACTCCAGTTAGAACCACTTTGTTGTTTTTCTTGCTGGTGACAACACAGGCTTCTGAATTGAAGGAAATTGTATTCCCTCTATCACATAGTTGACTGATACTCAGTAAGTTGTGCTTGAGACCATCAACTAATGCAACTTCATCAATGATGACATTCCTTTTTGAAATCAAGCCATATCCCATAGTAAACCCTTTGCTGTCATCTCCAAAGGTTATGCTAGGGCCAGCTCTCTCCTTAAACTCAGTGAGCAGGGAGAAATCTCCTGTCATGTGTCTTGAACAGCCACTGTCCAAGTACCATAGATTTCTTCGTTTTCCCTGCACACCATAAAATCAATCAAGTTGATTTTGGTACCCAAGTTTCCTTGGGTCCATTCCTGTTAGCCTTTCTCCTAGACTTCATTCCTCCTGCATCTTTAGACTTAGGTAACTTTGAGTCAACCTTGATCTTAGATGTAGTTGGTTGAGGTGTAGGGTTAGTCACGGAATCATTTAGCACATTTGGAATTTGATAAGGCATGGATTGTGCAAGCATGTTATTCCACATTGGCATATTGTATGGCATTTGAGGCATACTAAATGCAGCAAGATAAGGATTGTTAAAATATGGCATGTTTGCAAAATGTGCATAAGGATTCTGTTGAGACATAACAGGCATATCATGCAGAGGTGATGCAGACATATTAGGCAAGGAAGAGGGTACAGGTATGGGAGTTTTCTTAATAGATTTGCAATTAGCAGATAGATGATTAACACTACTACAATGCATACAGCTTTTTCTAGGAGCATACTTATCAGGTGTGTAATTGTTATGTTTGTTAACCCCTACCTTCCCATTTCTATTAGATTTCCTTTTAGTTTCCTTTTTATCCTCAACCACTTTGAGCCTATTCTTTAACTGTTATAAGGTCATGTGTCCTATATTCACCTTACTGAAATCTTTGGATGTGCTTGCTTCTCCTTTGACAAAGTTCTTGGAAGTTGAACCAAACTTTTTGTTAAGTTTCTTTAGATTTTCACTATTAGAAACATCTGCCTGTTTTAATTGAGGAACCTTCAACGGATGCTCCTTTTCTTCCTTCAACGGATAACTTTCATCATCCGTTGATTCCACATCCGTTGACAGCCCATCAATTAATTCCAGTTTCTTTTTGTTTTTATCCCAGGCAGTCTCACAGAATGATTCAATTCCTTGGACCTTGGAAATTTGAGCACTAACATCCCTAGATGTCTTCCAGGCTTTAATCACCTCTTGCTCTCTCTCTAATTGATTGGAAAGTATTTCTACTTTCTTGACAGATTCAGCTAGTTCATTTTCAATAGATATACAATGTAGCTTAGTTTTCTCTAGGTCAATCAACTTATCTTCTAACACAGCATTTCTATTACTTAAAAACAGATTGTTCTCTTTAATCCTACTATTTTCTTTAGCAAGAGATTTAAGAGACACACGCAAATGATACAATTCAGTAGACATGTCATTAAAAGCATCATTGCACTCTTCTTTAGTAAGCTGTGTTAAATCAGTAGTGATTACCTGGTTGCTTGATGAACTAACTTCATTTTCCTCAGAATCAGCCATGAGAGCCAAGTTGACATATTCCACATCTTCATCCTCTTCTTCTCCATCAGCTGCCCAATCTTTTTCTTGAGTAATGAAAGCCCTCTCCTTTTGTTTGAGCAGATCAAAATATTTCTTTTTGTAATCTACTTGGTCAGATTTCTTCTTTTCAGAAGTTGGCTTTCTGCACTCACTTGCAAAGTGTCCACTTATACCACAATTGAAACATTTGAATTTAGATTTGTCCACCATGTTCTTATAAGGTTTAGTGGCTCTAGTGTTTTTCCTAAATTTCATCTTTGCAAATCTCCTGGACAGAAATGCAAGATGCTCATCAATACCATCAGAGTCATCTTGGCTTGAGTTGTCTTCATTCTCAGCAACTTGCTCCTTACCCTTGCTTGATTCTAATTTACTTGTGCCATCTTTGGAGTTTGATGTAGATCTCACAGTTTCTTGTCTACATTCTTTCTCATTTTCAGCTACCAAGGCAACTGAACCTCCTTTCTTTCTTCCCTTCTCCAATACCTCATCCTGTTCCAGCTCTAGTTCATAAGTCTTCAAGATTCCATATAATCTTTCAAGAGTGAAGTCCTTATAATCTTGAGAGTTTCTCAAGGAGACAGTCATGGGTTTCCATTCCTTTGGCAAGGATCTTAAAAATTTAAGATTTGAATCCTTCACCTGGTACACTCTACCATACAGCTTCAGTCCATTCAACAACTTTTGGAATCTATTGAATGTGTCATTTAAAGATTCATTTTCTTCAAAATGAAAATACTCATACTGTTGAATGAGAAGCTGCATTTTGTTTTCTTTTACTTGTTCTGTACCTTCACACAGTAGCTGAACTGTGTCCCAAACCTCTTTGGCAGTTGTGCAATTTATCACATTATCAAACATATCCTTGTCAAGACCATTAAACAAAATGTTCATAGCCTTCTTATCCTTGTGGACTTCTTCTGTGTCTTCCATTGTCCATTCTGCTCTAGGTTTTGGAATGGATTGACCAACAGCAATTGTGGCCGTAGCAACTGTGGCTACTTTGTGGGGAATGTGAGGACCATTCTCAATGCAGTTTACATAACCTTCATCTTGGGAGAGTAGATGAAGGTGCATTTTCACCTTCCAATGGTGATAACTGTCTTTGTCAAGAACTGGGATTTTTACTCCAATATCCTTCTTACTCATCTTTGTTAGTTACCAAGATCTTTAAACCCTTAGTGTTTCAAGAGCTTGCTCTGATACCAATTGTTATTCCTAGTGAACTAACAATGAGATTTACAGAAGGGGGGTTGAATGTAAATCTCAAAACTTTTTCAAGTTTTGAGCAGTTTTAAAGGCTTTGTATTCAAGATAAACAAGTGTGTGAATTACTTTAAGGTAATACAGACAGATATATATTCAAGCACTAAAGTAAAGAACACAACAGACCTTAAAAACTTTTCTGGTGGATTGTTGTTCCACCAGAGATGGTATTTCAGAAAATCTGTGATTCAAGATGTTGATCACAGCTGCATCCTAGTACAAACTAGATAATTTTTCTCTCAAGATTTTTCTAAACAGCACTAGAAAAATTCTTATCTAATTACTAGCTGCTACTTGGTTTATATATATCACCAAGTGTACAAGTGAAGACAAAGATAAAAATACAATAATAAAATAAGTTCTCCACTTGTTTCTTCTCCATTTCACTCAAGTACTTTGTTGACTATTGCCTCTTTGTACTAGAGTAGAACGGCTGCTTTTTCTGATGTTCCTGAAATTAGGCTTCCACATTTCAGTTATCTCTGACAACCCATGTGCCTTTGTCTGCTGTTACAACTACCACTTATCAACTGCTATTTAACAGAACATCCTTTGAAGCCTTCATCCGTTGATGGCTTTATCCGTTGATGTGTTAGCAGTTGAAGCTCTATCCGTTGAAGCTTTAGAGACATCCGTTGAAGCTTTGTTTCTCATCCGTTGAAGGTCTTTAAGATATCTGTTGATACCACTTCATTTATACAAAATTACAAGGCATGAAATATTTACAATTGGCCTTCCTATTTGCATATCTTTTAGTAGTCAACATGACTTATATTTTCTCTCAACTTCTAAGAATTATATCTCAAATACAGAGACTGAAATGTGCTACAACACTAGACTTATTTCTAAGTAAAGCTGCACCATCAACGGATAGCCAAAGTGGTCTTATCCGTTGAGGCTGCAAACACTAAACTTCTACTTAAGTGTTTTGTTAAACATATCATCAAACTAATGCACATATATTCCTAACATTCCTTATGCGAAGCGTGAATACAAATCACAAAATCTCCTTTTTCCATCCGGCAATGCCAACATAGGGGCCATCACCAATCTTTGCTTCAGTTCTTGAAAGCTGTTCTTGCATTTCTCTATCCATTCAAACTTCTCGGTCTTACGAGTAAGCCGCGTTAAAGGGCTACTATCTTTACAAACTTGAACGAACCTCCGGTAGTGACCGGCCAATCCTACCTCTGGTAGTCGACCTAACCATGGTCATCAATTCATCAGTGGTCCTTTATCCAATCTTGTCAGGATCCTCCATGGGATCCTCCTCAACAACTATCCCTTCTAGGACAACATCCTCAACCGCTACATCCTCAATATCAACATCATCCGGTCCTGCATTAGGACACTCTATCGGATCCACAATCTGATCCCCAATTAGTAATAAAACATCATCGCGATATTGCTCCTCAACCTCAGGGTTCGGAGTCCCGCTACCATATACGATAACGAACTACGCTCCTATCACGATATTTATAAGGGTTCCCATAAGGGTTTTAACTGCCAGTACTACTTTAGGTAGCCCGACTATGAACTTGGCAAGAGTTCTTATTATCTTAGTGAACTTATTATCTTAACGGCACATCATCTCTGAGGTTTATAACGCTTAGCTCTGATACCACTTCTGTAACACCCCCAAATCCGGGGTCGGGGATCCGGGTTGTCACGAGTTCCATTTTCCTTAATAACACCCAATCTTAATAAACAATCAACTACTCTGTACTGTGACCCCACAATAAACACACACACCACAAGTTATAGTCTCAGAGATGAATATCCAAAAATAACACAAGTCATTTTATTCCACAATTATATGCCATTACACCTTAAAAGGGTTTCTGAATAAATTTACATTTCTTTGCCATTATTACAATTCATAAGTATACATAAGTCCGGTACATCAAAAGTTGAAAGCCTAGCCTATTGGTAGTTCCTACCTCAGCTACAACGGCATCAACGCCTACAGGAAACTGCAGAACGTTTCCTATCTACTCACGAATTGGGAGCTTGGTCCTGTTCATCTTGTCTATCTGTTGTTGTGTGATGAAAGAAGAAAGCAAGGGTAAGCAACAAGCCCACTAAAATAATATGTATAATAATTAACAATATATGAGCATTCTCATAGTACTCATGAAAGTCTTGGTCAATTAAAAATTGAACCAAGTTTGACCTCTTAATGCGACCAAGTCACAAAATATTTTGAATATATATATACTTTTCAAAATCTTTGAAATCCTCTGCCATGCATAATATACGCAGAGTTCCAGTTTATAACTGTATAAAAATATCGTTGCAAGGTGATCTCATATATCTAACCTTGTCTCAACATTTTTCTGAAAATCTTTGTCATGCATAAGATAATCATTTACTAGATATAAGTTGAAAAGATGAAGTTACAAGATACTCCAATATACTTATATCTTTTCCGAATACTACTTGAACTACCACCGTTCAAGTTATAATTAGTTTCAAAAGTTCATCACCCAGATGAGACTACAAGATAAGACTTGAATAGATTCAATCTTTGAAATATTAATGAAAGAAATGAAGTTAGGAGATACTTCATTAAGTCCCGATATATATCCATATATATATATATATCTCATACATTTCCTGAAAACCTCTGTCATGTAAAGTATGAACAGAGTTGTAATATCCAATGAATTTGGAAAGAAAAGAATTTTGGCATAAACCCGATATCTTGCTGATCAGGCAAAGATACCAATAAGTAACATTTTCTACTGTAGATTAATGAATTGCTCGCTGGTCATCACCCTGGCCGCATTCGGACCTCGCGCTAGACCGTTACCCGGCCACTCACGCGAGGATGGACTGTCACCCAGCCTCTTACACCTTCATAGACCGTACCCCGGCCTGTCGCTTATGCCGACTCAATCAGATGGACTTACTTCCCGAACATTGGGCAAGCAATCAAATTGTTGTCTCAAAACAGCAACCACGTTGCGAATATAAAATACATCACAGAGTCAGATCCCTCAGGTTTTGAGCGAGTATTTAAATCCCCTTGAAAGGAAGATCTTAAATAAAAAAATGAGTTTTGGGATCCGTTCTAACTTTTAAAAATCATTTTGAAGACTCGAAAACATTTTTAAGAATGTTTGGAGTAATGCTGATTTAATGAAATAAATCAGTCCCGATATATTAGAAAATATCTGAATATTATTATTTAAATAATATTCACATAAGGATAATCCTTATAAAAATAATTGAAGTAAAAGTTTTAAAACTCATACTTGAAATGAATAATAAATAACCAAAGATATACTTATACGAAAGTATGATCTTTATTTGAATAATCGAAAATAAGTTTGATTATCGAAACATTATTCTTTAATAAAATAAAGAATATTATTTAATAAAAGAAGCGGAGTCATAAGTCCTCGAATGAATATTCAAAATAATATTCATTAAATAAAATAAGCGGAGTCATAAGTCCTCGAATGAATATTCAAGATAATATTCAATGAATAAAATAAACCGAGTCATAAGTCCTCGAATGAATATTCAAAATAATATTCATTGAATAAAATAAAGTTATCGAATAAACCTTATTCGATTAATAGTTTTGAAAACTATATCTATATATATATATATATATACATAAATATATATATATATATTATACTCGGGAACATCGACTCCCGGTTTAGAAAAATGTTCACCTTGGGGTCCCCTATACTAAGGGTATACGCAAATACTGCTTATCTCTAGCATAGGTACTATGCAACTGAATCAACAGATAAATGTATTAAGATTATGAAACAGGCATGCATATATACCATATCGCATGCTCCAATATATCGCAAGAATTTGCTTATTAACCATCATGCATCTATCATAAGATAATGCATATACATATATATACATCACAACAACAGTATAACGGGTAGAAAACTTGCCTGAGCGACTGGGGGTGGTAAAAGTCCTGGGATGAGTCTGGTAACCTATAAACCACATATAAGTTCGAATTAAACCAAAGTCGCTTAAGAATCTATACTTTAACCAGTTAGACCCTATCGTTCGCTTTTGCGCTTAACGATTCACTTAAGTCGCTCGAGTACCCTCGGCTCCACCATTTTTAATAAATTAACCATTAAGGGTTTTAAGGTGATTCTTTCGCGAGTGCCTTACCAACTGCATAATACACTTCACATAAATGTTTCATACTCCTTTAAGGTCTTTAACCTATGTTTCAAAGTAAGGCGAGGGGTAATGGTTCGTTCGCGAAACGCCGTTACTTAAAACTGTCGTTTCTCCTAAACCGTATATCGGATTCAAACGAACCACATATCAAAACGAAGCTCGTAACATGAACTATCTAATCATGGCAATGGTCAAAACCTAACAGTGAGTTCTCGGGTCCTGATGTTAAGAACAAAAACAGTCTAAAGTAAATCGGACATTACGACGGCTATTTTTACGCGATTACCAATTTTTATGCTACTCCAAACCAACCACCAATCAACCACAATTCATTCATACAACCAAAATCCATCCATATCATACTACAACAGCCCCAACACCTCAAGTTCTCCAATTTATATTATTCTCAAACATGAATTAAAACTATACTTAAGTTCATTAATCAATAATCCAAGAATTACAACTCCAACTCATTACAAAACCAACCACACTCGAAGTCTACAAGAATCATGCTTCTTATGAACCATAACAACAGAACTAAACCTAATACTCAAAGTAAAGTTAGGGTTTGGAGGGGTTATACCTTCCTTCGAGAGTGGAGAATCAAGTAATTAGCTTGGAATTACCCTTAAAAGTCCTTATCCAAGCTTAATCTAAACAAAAACTCAAGAACAAAAATTTAAGTTCTTGAAAAACACTATTCACCCTCTTCTTCCATGATTTTTAGGAAGAGATTGTGAATGAATTTGAAGCTCAAACTTATAGGATAGCTATATCTATGCATAAGGAACCTTGGATAATTACCTCATGATTTAACAAAGCTTGGATCTTGGTTTTGGATTTTTCTTTCCTTTGAAAATGAAAAGAGGCCGAGAGCTTCTTCTTGAATAATGAAGTCAACTTTGTGTTTTGTGAATTGTGATTTGTTTTGCTTGATTTTTTTGTTTTGTTTTGCTTAATTACCTTTTAACCATGGTAACTTTTGCATGACCAAGAATCAACCAACAACACACTTCCTTTTTGTCATGCTTATGTCACCTTGTTATGTCATCCTCCCACACTTGTCCTCTTCTTATTGGTTTGATTACATCATCCTCACTAACCTCTTTGATTAGCTTCTAATTACTTGGCTAATGACCACTGATCTGTTATACGGTTCGCTTAACTTTCGTTTTCATTTATCGTTTGAGGGATCATACCCGGGATCTTATTACTTGGGTTTCCTTAACCTTTCTCAATACATTATATTCCTTTTATGATCCTCTCTTAATATCCTTGAATTTAAATCCTTTTTATCCTGTTACCTTATACTCAATTCTTTCGGTATCTGGTGGATTTTCGGGAAAAATCAAAGTGTTTGAATTTGGATTCTGACGATCTTTACATACACTTATATATCATATAGAGTGCTAATAAGATCTCAGAATAACAATAAAAGAACCCTTACATAGTGTGGTATGAAAAGTTTTCTTATTCAGCATAATCAGCAAAATCACTATTTATAAGGGTTTCAAAAATTCCAAACATTGGGGTTATTACACTTGTATTGACTGATAAATCCTGATAGTTGTTGATTAAATAGTGATAATGGTCAGACTTTGATTGACTATTATATTCTGATGATAATTTTTGAATTTATTCAAATATTGTTTTAATCAGTATTTCAATTACAGGTTTGAAGTTATTTATAAGTGGGTAATTTTTTCATGATTAAAGTAGTTTACACAATGGCGTGAGGATATGGAAAACTTTCAGTCAATACAAATCTTTATTCTCAAGAACTATGCACGCAGTAACACACATTTACATGATTACTTTTACAGTCAGTCGTATACTGCCACGTTTCCCACTAAATTGAATTGTTTCTGAATTAGTCGAGTGATATGTTATACAAAATCAATTCTTGATTTCAAATAACACTTTACTTATCTATATTACTTTTCTCTCTGCTACTTTACCTTCTCTCACCCGTAAACTCTGAAACCCTAATTTAAGTTTGAAATTTTTTCTTGCAAATTAACCATGAGTTCGCCTGTTGCTTATAAACCATTTGATTATGATGGTGCAAAATTTGTGACTAACAACTATTCTGTTTTCCTAAATAACAACAGTGTGAATGTTAATTTTCACATTTTTCAGGACTTTCTTAGATCTAGTGAGATTGGGTTTGCTCTCACAGCTCCATCCATGATCTCTGGTGAACATGTGCTTGCTATCTGGAGGATTAGAGTCTATGATGATGCGGGAGCTAATGGGTCTCTAAACCTTGTGTTTGAATTTGATAATAAAACAAGAATTATAACTCCTCAAACTATAAGGGATGCATTGCAGTTGCGTGCTCATACCTCCTACACTAGATTCATGGGAGATACTGAAATGAGGAGATTCTTTACTGAGATAGGATATTGTTGAGTGGCATTTATGACACTTTATAATACTCTATTAAGTTTTGAATTGGTGTGTTTGTACTCAAGTTGTTAGTGTTTTAATGTGTTTTCCATTGTTTTTTTTATCATTTCAGGCATTAACCCGAAATTCAGGTGAATTAGCATTGATTTGATGCTAATATGGTGTTAGGATGGTGTCCAAGGAATAAAGGCTCATGAACACCAACTCATTACAGCAAGAAAAGAAGAAAAAGAAGTTTTTTCCAGAAGGTCGGCGCGCCCGCGCTGAAGTAGCGTGCGGCTGCGCCCGAGGAACAGAAACACAGTGCGCCCGCGCTGGTCAAGCGCGCGCCCGCGCCAGGTCGTGAATTCAGAATCCTGATTGTTGTGGGCTTTTGATTGCATGGACTTCTATTATGCATGGGCTGCTATATATACATAAATAAGGCTCGTTTTTTATAAGTAGACATACGAGAGCTTAGGAGAAGGCGTAAGAAGACCCTAGAGCACAATTCAACGAAGGCGAATAAGATCTAGTTTATTCTTGTGATTCTTTATTTTAAGTTGTAACTTTGGATGCTAGTTTTCTTATTCTTGAACCTTTACTTTTGTTTCGTACTTGGTTTTATTAAGTATAAAGACTACGTTTATTAAACCATGCTTTCATCGGAACCCACATTGATGATGAGTCCGGTTATGGGCTAGTCGTTATCGTGGGGTTCTAACGGATTTATTTATGGATTTCTTTAGTTAATTTGTTTCGATGCCTTAGTGTGTGGTGATTGTATGATAACCTAGTTTTGGTTGCGTTTATTTGTCTTATGAGCGTCGCAAACTTATAAGATAGTGTGTTAATCTTTAATGAAGTGAAAGTGAATTTAAGGGTTTAAAACTTGTCATGCTAGCATAGGTTCATGTATTTATTATGCATGATTTGGAGGTAATTTTAACCATCATACTTGCCCTATGTAATCACGAGGGATAACTTATGCATTAAGCCATTATGTTGTCAAATTCTATAGACATGTAGGGTCTCAATATAATTGCTGTCTATTTAGCTTCTATCTCTTTTGTTGATGTTTGGTAGTATGGTTTTCGTACAACGAAAGTTGGCCTTTATCAGTTTCGTGTTATCTGATTAGTGTCAGCACCATTACATGCTAAGGTTAAGAACGAAAAGGCTAGTGAATGAAGTTTGAATCCCATGTTAGTGTCATATATTATTCAAAACTCTTTAATATCTTAGTTTATGTTCTTTAGTATAATCTCTTAGTTAATCTTAGTATAAACAACCAAAATTTGTTACTCGTCTTAGCATTGGATAATAACCATACTAGTGTTTCATAAATATATTGATTGAAATTAACCTAAACTTATCCTTGTGGGAACGAACTAGAATTTATTCTATATTACTTGCCATCGCGTATACTTGCGTAAATATTAGCGCGTGATTTAGCCCTAACAAGTTTTTGGCATCGCTGCCGGGGATATCGGTCTTAATTTTTACTTTATGTATTTGACATCATTAGTTGTTAAAGTTCAGTGACTCGGACATTGTTACTCACTTAATTCCTTGTCGTGTTTCAGGTACTCTAGCGGGCGTGTATGCATACGTGTTCTCGGCCTCGTAAAAGGATACTGGATCAAGATGAGGAAGAAGTGGTAGTTGAGGAGAAAGTTAATGAAGAAATCTTAGTTGAGAAAGAAGAAGAGGCTATTATTACAATGGGAGAACCAGAAGCCAATCCAAAGGCTTTGATGGACTATTCTCAACCGAAGATCGATGATATTCAGTCTAGCATTATTCGACCAGCCATCTCGGCTAATACCTTTGAGATCAAGTAGAGCATGATTCGGATGATAAAGAACTCAGTTTAGTTTGGGGGTTCTCCGACAGAAGACCCCACCATGCATATCAGAGATTTCATCGAGATCTGCGACACTTTCAAGTTCAATGGAGTTTCGGAAGATGGTATTAAGTTGAGGCTTTTCCCATTCTTTCTGCGGGATAAAGCTAAGTGTTGGTTACATTCTTTACCACCAGGGTCTATCACCAAATGGGAGGATCATGCTCAGAAGTTCTTAACCAAATTCTTTCCTATGGCGAAGACTGCTGCAATCCGAAATACACTTACTCAATTTGCTCACCAATCTTGAGAAACTTTATGCGAAGCTTGGGATCGATATAAAGAGATGCTTAAGAAGTGTCCTCATCATGGGATGCCTGACTGGATGATCATTAACTATTTCTATAATGGTTTGGGTGCTAATTTTAGACCCATGCTTGATGCAACATCAGGAGGAGCCTTGTAGGATAAAAGCTACGATGAAGCTTATGAATTGATTGAACTAATGGTTGTTAATAAATACCAGAATCCTACTCAGTGACTATCTCAGGGTAAGGTAGCAGGAATTCTGGAGTTAGATGCAGCTACTGCTATAGTTGCTCAACTTAAAGCTTTGATGATGAAGGTGGACTCTCTGTCTATTATGGAGTTGATCAGATAAATAGTGTCTGTGAGCTTTGTGCTGGTGCCCATGAGACTGATTAGTGTGCCATTTCTAGTGAATCAGCTCAGTTCGTGAGCAACTTTCAGATGTCGCAACAACCTGTTCCAGCCACCTATCATCCTAACATTTGCAATCATCCTAATTTTAGATGGAGCAACACTCAGAATGCGGTTCAGCAGCCTTATCAGCAGTATCCAGGAAAGCAGTACAACCACCCTGGTTTTCAACAACCATAATATGCACCAAGGCAACAACTTCAAATGCAACAGGGCAATCAAAAATCTAAATTGGAGGAGTTGAGGCTCATGTGCAAGAGTCAAGCGGTTTCTATTAAGACCTTGGAAAATTAAATCGGGCAAATTGCCAATGCCTTGCTAAATCGTCAACCTGGTACACTTCCTAGTGACACTAAAGTACCAGGAAAGAGGGAAGCAAAGGAGCAGGTAAAGACAATTACATTAATGTCTGGGAAGGTTGCAAACCCCGAACATTCTCATGGTTCGGATGAAGAAGCTGTGGCTGAAGAAGAAGTGCAGAAGGATGCTAAAGTGGAACCAAGGAAGACTACTGTTGAACACACTCCTCCTGAG
This sequence comes from Apium graveolens, assembly GCF_009905375.1. Taxonomy (NCBI): domain Eukaryota; kingdom Viridiplantae; phylum Streptophyta; class Magnoliopsida; order Apiales; family Apiaceae; genus Apium; species Apium graveolens. Next base: position 162,126,088 of record NC_133654.1, on the reverse strand, counting down.
GGTAATACAGGGGAGAAACAGATCTATCCTCCACCTCCCTTTCTTAAGAGGATGCAGAAGAAAAAGCTGGATAAGCAGTTTGAGAAGTTTCTGGAGGTGTTCAAGAAACTTCACATCAACATACCTTTCGCTGAAGCTCTTGAACATATGCCTAGTTATGCGAAGTTTATGAAAGATATTCTCTCTCGGAAGGTGAAGCTTGATGACTTAGAGAGAGTTGCTCTCACGGAAGAGTGCAGTGATGTGCTGCAGCAGAAGTTACCTCTGAAGCTTAAAGATCCTGGAAGCTTCACTATTCCTTGAACCATTGGAAAGGTGTCATTTGATAAATGCTTATGTGACTTGGGAGCGAGAATCAATATGATGCCTTTGTCAATCTTCAAGAAGTTGGACTTACCGGATCCGAAGCCTACTTATATGACTTTGCAGTTGGATGATCGCTCAATTACTTATCCACGAGGTATTATTGAGGATGTTTTGGTCAAGGTGTATAAACTCATCTTTTCTGCTGATTTTATGATTTTGGATTACGAGGAGGATAAGAAGATTCCCATAATCTTGGTAAGACCTTTTCTTGGCGACTGGCCGAACTTTGATTGATGTATAGAAGGGTGAGCTTACCATAAGAATGCTGGATCAGGATGTAATTTTTAATGTGTTCAATGCTATGAAGTTCCCTATGGAAAATGAGGAGTGCTTAAAGGTGGAGTTGGTCGATTCTGTGGTTACTTCAGAACTTGATCAATTGCTAAGGTCTTATGCTTTAGGAAAGGCCTTGTTGGGATAGTGAAGATGATGAAGGTGATGAGCAGTTACAATATCTAAATGCTTCTCCCTGGAAGAGGAAGATGAATATGCCTTTTGAATATCTTGAAATGGAGGAGCTGAACAAATCTCCTAAGCACCTCAAGACATGTATTGAGGAAGCTCCTACACTTGAGCTTAAACCATTGCCTGAACACTTAAGGTATGTTTTTTTAAGTGATGCATCTACCTTGCCTGTTATTATTGCATCTGGCCTTTTAGGTAGTGATGAGAAAAAACTCTGAAGAATTCTGAGAGAGTTCAAATCGGCAATTGGATGGACGATAGCAAATATTAAGGGAATCAGCCCTTCATATTGTATGCATAAAATTCTGCTAGAGGAAGGTAGTAAGCCTATTGTTGAGCAACAAAGAAGGCTCAATCCCATCATGAAGGAAGTTGTGAAGAAGGAAATACTTAAGTGGCTGGATGTAGGGATCATCTATCCCATTTTTGATAGTTCTTGGGTGAGTCCAGTTTAGTGTGTACCAAAGAAAGGAGGTATCACAGTTGTTGCTAATGAGAAGAATGAGCTCATTCCTACTCGAACAGTCACGAGATGAAGAGTTTGCATGGATTATAGGAAGCTGAACAAGGCCACGAGAAAAGATCACTTCCCTCTGTCATTTATTGATCAGATGCTTGACAGATTGGCTGGGCATGAATACTACTGTTTTCTGGATGGCTATTCAGGCTATAATCAGATTTGCATTGTTCGGGAAGATCAGGAGAAGACTACTTTCACTAGTCCATTTGGTACTTTCGCCTTTAAAAGGGTTTCTTTTCGTTTATGTGGGGCACCTGCCACATTTCAGAGATGTATGATGGCTATCTTCTCTGACATGATTGGTCAGAATATGGAGGTGTTCATGGATGATTTCTCTGTGTTTGGCGATTCATTTGATGAGTGCTTGCAGAATCTAGGCGACGTTCACAAAAGGTGTGTTGAGACCAATGTAGTTCTCAATTGGGAGAAATGTCACTTTATGATGCGACAGAGAATTATTCTTGGGCACAAGGTCTCTAATATGGGTCTTGAGGTGGATAAAGCCAAAGCGGGGGTCATTGAAAATCTTCCTCCACCAATTTATGTTAAGGGAGTTCGCAGTTTCCTTGGTCATGCGGGCTTCTACAGGAGGTTCATCAAGGACTTCTAAAAAATTTCTAAACCTTTGTGCAATCTTCTGGAGAAGGATGTCCCGTTCAAGTTTGATGACGAGTGCCTAGCTTCTTTTGAGTTCTTGAAGAAGAGTTTGATCATGGAACCTTTCATAACTGCACCAGATTGGAATGAACCTTTTGAGATGATGTGCGATGCAAGTGACTATGCAGTTGGAGCAGTTCTTGGGAAGAGAAAGAACAATATATTTCATGTAGTCTACTATGCTAGTAAGACCCTAAATGGTGCTCCACTGAATTATACTACTACTGACAAAGAAATTTTGGCTATTGTCTATGGTTTTGAGAAATTTCGATCTTATCTGCTTGTGACGAAGGTGATAGTTTTCACTGATCATGCTGTGAAAGATAGCTCATCTCGAAGAAAGACTCAAAGCCTAGATTGGTTAGATGGGTTCTTTTGCTTTAGGAATTTGAGTTGGAGATCAAGGACAGAAAGGGAACTGAGAATCAAGTCGCTGATCATCTCTCTCATTTAGAGGATCCAAGTGCAACTTTACTGGATAAGACATTAATAAATGAGTCTTTTCCCGAAGAGCAGTTGTTTGGAGTGCAAGAGGAAGAACCGTGGTTTGTAGACATTGTGAACTACCTTGTGAGTAATGTTATGCCTCCAGACTTGTCGTACGCTCAAAGGAAGAAGTTTCTTCATGAGGTGAAGTGGTACATGTGGGATGAACCATATCTGTTTAGGCAAGGAGCTGACCAAATCATCAGGAGATGTATTTCGTACAGCCAAACGGGGGGAATCTTGCGAGACTGTCATTCAATAGTTTATGAAGGCCACTACGTTGGAGAGAAGACAACAACTCGCGTCCTTCAAGTGGGATTCTTCTCGTCTACATTGTTTAAGGATGTGCATCACTTTGTTTAGAAGTGTTGTCGATGCCAGCGTGTGGGTAATGTGTCTAAAAGGGATGAGATGGCTCTTAATGTGCTTTTCGAGGTTGAAGTCTTTGATGTGTGGGCAATAGACTTCATGGGGCCATTTGTCTCATCTTGCAATAATCAGTATATCTTGCTGGCAAACGATTATGTGTCAAAATGGGTGGAAGTCAAGGCTTTTCCAACAAATGATGCGAAGGTGGTGCTTAATTTCCTTCATAAGCAGATATTCACAAGATTCGGGACTCCAAGAGTCATAATCAGTGATGAGGGATCGCATTTTTGTAATCGCAAATTTACTGCCATGATGCAAAGGTATAATGTTAATCATCGAATTACAACAGCCTACCATCCGCAGACTAATGGTCAAGCAGAGGTGTCTAACATGGAGATAAAGTGTATCTTAAAGAATGTTGTGTATCCGTCAAGGAAGAATTGGTTTTTGAAGCTGGAAGAAGCTGTTTGGGCATACATAACAGCATTCAAGACTCTATTGGGAATGTCGCCGTTTCAGTTGGTTTATGGTAAGGGGTGTCATTTGTCGGTGGAGCTCGAGCATAAAGCATATTGGGCTTTGAAGAAGTTGAACCTTGATTTGGATGCAGCTGGTAAGAAGAGAATACTTCAATTGAATGAACTCGACGAGTTTCGGCTTCAAGCGTATAAAAACAACAAAATGTATAAGAAGAAAGTCAGGAGGTGGCATGATAGAGGTTTAGTGCTTAAGTCTTTTATGCGGGGACAACAAGTTCTATTGTTTAACTCTCGTCTCCGTCTTTTTCCTGAAAATTGAAGTCGAGATGGTCAGGGCCTTTCATAATCAAAACTGTGTTTCCGTATGGAGCTGTGGAGATTTTTGAGAATGATCCAGGCCAGGCATTTAAAGTAAATAGGCAGAGGTTGAAGCACTACTATGGGGATACGGAAAATCGTGAGGTAGTTAGTGTCGTTTTATTATCTACATGATCTCGAGATTATACGTCAAGCTAACGACGTAAACCAAGTGCTTCTTGGGAGGCAACCTTAGTTTTTTGTACATTAGTAGGTAGAGGAAGTAAAAAGAAAAGAGAAAAACATAAAATAATCAGAAAAACAAAAAAATTCAGGGTCAACTTAGCACGGCGTGCCCGCGCTGAAACTCTAGAAACTGGGCGCGCCCGCGCCGGGTCCCTGATTCAGAAAAAATTTTAAGTTGGTTTTTAAAGAGAAAATCGGGGTTTTTAATAGAAAATCAATTCCCATCCGATTTTTACTCTTCTACATCCCAAATTTCCCTCTCCAAATCAAACCCATTATTCCCATAATCAATTCCCACTCCTTTTCCATTACTAATTCTCTCCCAATCTCCTATATATACGTACACTTATACACAAACTTCTCCATCACTTTTTCGTATCAAGGTGTTATGATAGTTTGTTATGATAGTTTGTAGTTGTTATGATAGTTTGTTCATTTAGTTTCATGCATTTGCATTATAACATGATCCCTTAGATGATTTTTCCGATTGATTTGTGATATTGATGCTAGTATGGTGATGTCGTATTTAGTGATATTAAGTCTTATCAAGTTGATTTGCATGTTAGAGACAATTGTATTTCACTAAGTCTTATAAGTAGCTTGAGTGCTAGATCATGGTCATGATTTATTTGTTTGTTGAGGTTTAATAGCCTGTTTATATTTAGAATTTAGGATATTCTCTTAATGATAAATAACATGGATTTTTAAAAAAATTGAAGAAAATTGGATTTCATTGCTAGTTGTTGTGGCTAGGTGTCAAATGGCTAGTAGCCAGCTCATTTTATATGAGTAGTCTAGGGTTGAACGAGATGGAGCGAAACGCACTCGTTCAGAAATTTGTGAAAAAAAAGAGATAAAAAAATATAAGTGTTATGTATAATTGATCAAAAATGGGCTCTTTAGTACTCGAGTTATTAAGTTCTTAGGGGACTTTGTGCCTAGTGACCTAAGGCTTTTATATTCTGGGATCCGCTAACCTAACGCTCGCTACATGGGTATTATTGTATAAGTCTTTTGTGGACCTCACTCATTGCACGGTCAAATAAGCATATATGTGTTGTTTTGTTGAGAAAAAAAGCATGAATCCATATAAAACTCCAATTTAAGAATTGAAGTGTTATAAGTTATTTTGAGTCTAGCTTTTATTCTATTTATAACCTTGTGATTGTTTTGATGAGTAGTGAGTCGTGATTATTGATTTAGTTACGATAGTATATCTGTAAGCATTTACACACACGTACGTCCCTGGTTTCTAAGTTGATTTTTAAGGGTTGATTGATCTTATGCGAATAATTGCATTTGTTGAGATGTTGCTTGTTGATTGGTTTAGTTATTCTATGGGGATCGTTGCAATCATTTAGTTGCATTCATGCATTTTTATTTCTTATTCTTTGATCTGTTTATACTTGAGGACAAACATCGATTCAAGTTTGGGGGTATGTTGAGTGGCATTTATGACACTTTATAATGCTCAATTAAGCTTTGAATTGGTATGTTTGTACTCAAGTTGTTAGTGTTATAATGTGTTTTCTAGTGTTTTTGCATTTCATGCATTAATCCGGAATTCAGGTGAATTAGCATTGATTTGATGCTAATATGGTGTTAGAATGGTGTCCAAGGAATAAAAACTCGTGAAGACCAACTCATTGCAGCAAGAAAAGAAGAAAAAGAAGTTTTTTCCAAAAGGTCAGCGCGCCCGCGCTGAGGTAGCGCACGACTACGCCCGAGGAACAGAAACACAGCGCGCCCGCACTGGTCAAGCAGGCAGCCGCGCCAGGTCGTGAATTCAGAATCCTGATTCTTGTGGGCTTTTGATTGGATGGACTTCTACTATATATGGGCTGCTATATATACATAAATAAAGCTCATTTTTTATAAGGAGACGTACCAGAGCTACGGAGAAGGCGTAAGAAGACCGTAGAGCATAATTCAATGAAGGTGAAGAAGATCTAGTTTATTCTTGTGATTCTTTGTTTTAAGTTGTAACTTTGGATGCTAGTTTTCTTATTCTGGAACCTTTACTTTTGTTTCATACTTGGTTTTATTAAGTATAAAGACTACGTTTATTATACCATGCTTTCATTGGAACCCACGTTGATGATGAGTCCGATTATGGGCAAATCGTTATCATGGGGTTCAAACAGATTTATTTATGGATTTCTTTGGTTAATTTTTTTCGATGCCTTAGTGTGTCGTGATTGTATGATAACCTAGTTTTGGTTGTGATTATTCGTCTTATAAGTGTCACAAACTTATAAGATAGCGTGTTAATGTTTAATGAAGCGAAAGTGAATTTAAGGGTTTAGAACTTGCCATGCTAGCATAGGTTCATGTATTCATTATGCATGATTCGTAGGTAATTTTAACCATCTTACTTGTCCTATGTAATCGCGAGGGATAACTTATGCATTAAGCCGTTATATTGTCAAATTATATAGACATATAGGGTCTCAATATAATTGGTGTCTATTCAGCTTCTATCTCTTTTGTGGATGTCCGGTAGTATGGTTTTCGTACAACGAAAGTTGGCGTTTATCAGTTTCGTGTTATCTGATTAGTGTCAGCACCATTACATGCTAAGGTTAAGAATGAAAAGGCTATTGAATGAAGCATTTGATGAAGTTAGAATCTCATGTTTGTGTCATATATTATTTATAACTCTTTAATATCTTAGTTTATGTTCTTTAGTATAATCGCTTAGTTAATTTTAGTATAAACAATCAAAATTTTTTACTCGTCTTAGCATTGGATAATAACCATACTAGTGTTGTATAAATACATTGATTGAAATTAACCTAAACCTATCCTTGTCACACCCCCAACTTAACAAACAAAATAAATATAACTATTACAATATTTAGAAGAAAGTAAACATAACTGAATCCAAGATCTTACAGTTTAGGGTTTGGAACAGCCTAACACTACCATCTATTACAACTGATATTAATATCGAGTCCTCACACAAAACTATCTTTTATTCTACCTGAGCTCGGACATACGCATCATCGTCACAGGTCTTACGTGCTATCTGCTTGAACCTAACCATAGCTGCTAGCTGTAATATCAGGGTAAAGCAAGGAGTGAGCCAAATGCTCAACAAGTGCTAGACAATACGATACAAAACATAAATCGAGATATATATTAAAGAATGAAAATGTGAATACATAACTAATAACAACAAGAGATAAAACTTTGGGTGATGGCATCATTTGCTTATATCAAAACATTTTCAAAATCATATCTTAATCAAAATCATTTTATGACGCTACGAATTACAGCCGGTGATCAGCCGCGAAGTAATCCCGAACCTCGCTGGGTTCTAAAATATTAATGGGATCCCTAGGAAACTTTTAAGCCTACAATATAAGTGTGGAAAGGACTCGTGTCTCAGTCCAGATCCACTATTCAAAGAAAACATTTATCCCCCTTTGGGATTGAAAATCCATATTTTAATCATTTCAAAAACTGATGCCGATTGATAATAAAATCTCTTAAACAGTAAACGTTTTTATCAAGGGATTATAGATCAACTTGAAACACTGGAAATATGATACTAAATCTCAGGGCCATGATCCACTAGACTTTACGATATTAGGGTAATTGAGAGGTTTCCATAAACAAGAACTTTGACAAGGAAATTTAGCAAGGCTATTGGATAATATGAAAGAGTAATGCCAAACTAGGCTTAAAGCAATGGTTTTCAACAAGGTACAAGTACTAGAACATGAAGAAGGTAAGCTTCATGAATAAGAGAAGTGTTAAGTTATGAGGAAATGATTTTTAGCTCAAGGTATAACAGGATTGTCCATCTTCAGGGTTTGAAAAAGGGGTTATCAAATCAGTAAAGAACAATCTTTGAAGAATATCTGGCTTCTAGGTATCAGGGTAAAGTTTCTATAGGGGTTCAAGCATCAGGGTGAGATATCAATACTTTAGGAATCATTAGCATGTTAATCAAGAGGATCAATCAAGTATTATAACAACTCTTTATTTTATCATGGCATTCCAATTACTTTAATATACTAACGTGATAAGACCTCTGATCTACTTATAATACGTACTTGAGGGTTCATGGCATTTCGATATAATTCAAAGATAGACGTAAGAATCGCTTGTTTCAAGTATATCAAAATGACTCAGGATAATCACATCAATATATATATGAACTAATTGTTACACATTTGCAGTGAATACGAAGACAGGTTGAATCACTTGCCTTGAGAAAGGCTGGTCTGGTATGGCTGGTAAGAGCAACTGGAAGCTTCACTCGACCTTTATGGCAAGTTTACCCTCGTCTCGAGATCCTACACAATTAATAATAACCTCATTATATTATACTCTCACCAACTCAACCTATTTACTACACAAATGGTACTTAGGCCTATATGCACGCAATTTATATTCACCTTATAAATATAATTGTACACATAGCCACATATACTCACATATCATATTTTAATACCAAATAATATCACATACACCATAATGCAACACTAGGCTTGGATGATCTCGATCCCCAACTTAAGTCACTTGGTCGCTAAACTAGACAAAGTTCCCAAATTTTGGCTTTCTTACTCAATGTGCCTTTACTTAACTATCCAAAATCTATTGACCTTCACTTGGACCTTTAATTCTAATGGCTTTATACTATCTTGCAACCATAGTGGTCAACCTAGATCTCACTCCTAAGTGTTCTAAAACTATGTGATAAGTGAAAGTACTCACTGGAGTAAATTTCAGAATGACATCTATGGTTTCTTGAGTGCATTAGACATTCTTAAACTACATGTTTACCTCCAAAAATTTTACACTAGACTCTTCTGACCATAAGGCATCTCCCAAACTTGATGTGGCTCAAGGGCCTAGCTTGGGCCTCCTTGGGCCTAAGCTTAAAGTCCATGGTTCACCTGTTTTTCTGGGCAGAAAACGCCCTGACTTGAACTAACTTGTGACACATCGTTCTAACTCATATCTTATGAACTATGGCTGGAAAAACTCCTCTGACACTCCCTCTAACTAAGGCCCAACAGGGCCTAATGAGGGCCTACCCATGACATGGTCAAAACTTCCTATTTCTAGGTTGCAACAAAACTGTCCCCTGCTGGACAGATTTTGTGATTTCACTTGTGCACCTAACCAAACGACTTATAAACCTCCAACAAACACCTAAAACCTTTTATATACTCCTAGTGCTAGCTTCTGGTGGTTTGGGCCTCAAAGTGCACAACAAATGCTCATTCAAAACTTCCCCATAAACTAGTGCATCAAATCTGGAAAAATGAAAACACCAACTAATCCCTTCCCACCTTAACTCCCACTTAATAACCAAGCACTCAACTCTTTCCAAAGCAAACCTAGTGTCTTAATGTCCTAAAATAGTGCCTCAACAGAAGGGGAGATCACCCATGCCCAAAAATTAACAACATGCAACTAAAAAATATAACATGCAACCCATGGAAAACACATAACAAGATTTCGGCTAGGCATAAAGTTTAAATGCTTGCAAATTCGACTTGTACCTATTACTCATCCTTAATAATCATGAAATATATCTTCTTTTAACTATTAATAAGAAATTTATTATGGAAACAATGTATTTTAAGCACACATATTTCGAATTTATAGATTTTTAAACATAACAACATGATTTCGAAAAGAGTAGCATGCAAAACATGGTTGATCATCATTTTAATGTCTTAAAACTAGCATGCATGGCTAAACATAGATATATAATGAAATTTCAGTAGCATGAAAAGAATTTTAAAGCATGATATCTCCATAAAACACTTAGTTAGCACATATACATAATATATCTCATAGAGAGCTCTTGAATTCACAAGAATCAAGAGTTTCTCTTTGGAGATCACATAAGAACTACACATGCATCCATGGAACTTCAACTTCCAAGTCACAAAACTCTTGAAAAGTATATAAGATGAATGTAGGTAGAAGATTTACACTTGGGAAGATGAAGAATGAATTGAAAAATGGAAGGGGGGTGGGGAAATAGGCCTTCGGTCGAGAGCAATGGTGGGAGGGGGAGAAGAGAAAAATTATGGTGTGTTGGAGTGTGGAATGACTGCTCCCACTTTGATTTTTGTTTTATGCTTTTTGGTTGACAAAATAATGAGTGGAAGTGAGAACTTACAAAAATGTCCTTTTGCTAAAGTTAGGCCATTTTGCATGCAAGGCTAATGTAGTAATTTGGTAATCAACAAATGAGTTAGTGGGGTTGGAAAGGTCTTATTTTCCCTTTGAGAGAATAGAATGGTGATTTGCATGCAAGGTCTTCTATGTAATTTGATAATTATTAAGCAACCAAATTTTCAAAGATTTATTTTTATATAATAAAATAAAAGTTCAGAAATTATAAAATTTATACCATAAAATAACTTGGATTTTTAGAGATTTTATAAAATCATTTTCAAAATTTGTGAACAAGATAACTTTTAAAAGAAAATTTCTCCAAGGTTTAGAATATTCCTTATAAATCAAAAATAAGGGAAATAAATAAACTCTTGCTTTGAAAATCATATACTACATAAAGCAAATTTAAAATGCAGAAATTTTTCATTCACACAAGGTACAACCATTAAGTATATTCACTTACAGCTTTAATATCACACAAAATCCACAGATAATATTACATAAAATATCGGTCGTAATAATCCCTGTGGAAACGAACTAGAATTTATTCTATATTACTTGCGATCGCGTATATTTGTGTGAATATTAGCACATGATTTAGCCCTAACAGATATGACAAGGATCTAAAGAACCTTGGTCAATTAAAAAGGAATGGGTTCAGGAAGAAATGTAATTTCTTCTTTGATTGCATCACAAAGGCCTTTAACAACAAATCTTCTAATATTGATGCCCCGCCAATCATGACACAGCAGATAGGGTACTCTCGAATTCATGGTTCAGATTATGATTATGGTAGAGTAGTCTTATATTTTATAAGTGATAGAATAAATGCTAATACAAATATAGTATATTATGCTAGATTCTGTCACTTGATTTTCAATGTTTGTTTCCCTGATACCTCTATCCCTTCTAATCAAATAGTGTCAGTATTTAAATTGACAAAAAAGGCTTTTTCTGACTTAATTTCACAAGATGAAAAGCGGTTGAATTTAGATCCCTTGAGGTTGTCAATGGTTGCTAGGAACTTGCTCATTACAGGGCTCTCTGAGCTTTTTTGTAGGACAAACTATCTGAGCTTTTCTATGAATTGTGTGAAAAGATTTAAAGAAAAACAGAATTAAAGAGAGGTAGGATATTTCCTGGAAAAAGAAGAGGTAGACAAGAGACAGGATTTAGTAATCCTTGTGAGGAAACTCTAACTATTGAAAGTTATGAGCTGTGTGGTGTGAGGAGTAGTGAGACTACTTTAAAAGAATATAGAGATTAAGTGTTACTTGTTATATTTTGCAGGTGCACGGAGTACACAAGAAACAGTTGCTAAACAGCAGTCTGTTGACCCTCAGATAAACTCTGATGTACCAAGTGCTGATAATCTCCCTGCAGGTCTAAGTACTGATGTCACAACCCAAAAATAAAACTAAAAGATAACAACTGATAAATATAAAGTTATTACAAACGACTGTTTATAACAAATCCAAGATTGTAAAAGGTTCAGTGTTTGAACAGTCCAACACTAACAACTATTACAACTTTTATATAACTACCGTTCCTCACACATACGCCAAGTATACTACCTGAGCTCTCACATAAGCCTCAGCATCTCCAGTGGACTTACGAGCAATCTGATTGAATCTAACAATACTTACTAGTTGAAATAACATGGACAAATAGAAAGAAGTGAGCCAAACGCTCAGGAAGATATAACATAAGACATAAATTATCGGCATAACAATTCATAATTCGAAATTGGGGTGGATGGCATCATTATTCAAGTCAAAATAATTTTTAACCAAATCATTACTCAAAATCATTTTATGACGCTACGAATTACAACCGGTGATCAGCCCCGAAGTAATCCCAAACTCGATGGGTTCTAACAAATTTTAATTGGGATCCCTAGGCAACTTTTAAGCTTAGTATAATAAGTGTGAAAGGGACTCGTGTCTTAGTCCAATCCACCAATCTCAAGAAAACATTCTTTTATTTGAAGAGCAGTTATCTTTTATAAAAATAATGCTAGTGAGAAATTATAAAAATTCTAAACGATAGAATTTTAATTATAAATCAAGGATTGGAGTTATGAAACTTTTATTAGAAATGAGTTATCTTCTCACTAGCAGGGTCATCAATGATGAGTATGAATGGTTTAACAACTAAGGAATACAATATTGAAAAAGAGCCATGACAACAATCAACAAAGGTAGGGATCTCAAATTTGAGTGTAGTACATGGCACATGTCTAGTTACAAAGTTTGGGCATATGATAATAAAGGGTAATGAAGAAGTATGAAGTTGTATTATTGATATCTCAAGTTTTCAGTGGTATAGGGATATAGTATCAAATCAAAATAGTAGAGTTTGCAAGTGAATATGGCTGAGAAAGGCGTGTGCGCGAAAACACGAGAACAAGGCATGTGCGTGAGAACACGAGAACACAGAAACAAAAATAACATCCTAGGGTTTGAGAGAGGCAAACATTTTTCTCTAGGAGCCAGCTAGGGTTTTGGATTTTCGGAGCTTTAAGGAGAGGTAAACCTTGGGAGATCGAAGCCCACACTTCGTCCAAGGAGAATCGAGGAATACAATAGAAGAAGTGGATTTGAATCACTTGCGCCGTAGCGATTAAGGTTAACGTTCTGTTCGAACTCTCTATAGGAATTCATATCGAAAAATGCAGGGCCGAGAACCGTTGTCCCAATAATTGGTATCAGAGCCTGATTCTAGGCTCTGCATTTTATGATATGAAGTCCATGTCATATATACATGTATATAGTGGTATGCAGGTTGTTATTCACTATTATGGCCATGTTTTAATTATGTGTTTGGATCCCACGTGGTTTAATCGTTGTTATTTTATTATGGTTAAGATCTCATGTGGTTTATCGTGAGGCTGTTTAGGCGTTCAATTGGGCTCTAACCCCGGCATGCTAGAATGACATGGACATATGAATGTTTTAAATGCTTTAATCATGTGAGTATGCTTCTATATTATGTGTTCTTTGTTGTTTACATATTACATGTGGAATTTGAAGAAATAACATAGAACGATACATTTAGATTAAAATCCTCAAAGTAAATACTAAGTATGAGAGGGAATTTATATGAAATCAAATCTCATGGTCTTTATTATTATTTGTATGTAATTTAACATCGAGACAAATATAAATTATAAATATGTTACCCATCGTGACATGTAATTTATGCTGTCTACAATGTTAAGGAGATTACTTGAACAAACTTCTTAAATTAATAACGAATATTGGAAGGTATACATGTCACCCATCGTGGCGTACCAAGTTTCATAGATTTTGGATAATTATAAGATATCATTTGATGGCATCTGGTATAATTATGATTTAAGATTTGATAATGGTATACACTTAGCTATGAAAAATAATATTGACCACCCTAACGTGGTGTATTATTTAGTAATAGGATCGAAGTGACATTTAAACCAATTTAGGTGGTATACATGTGACCTATCGTGACGTACCAAAAACTTATGGTGTTTAAATGTTAGTGCATTAATTTTAATAATTATCAGAGGAACCAATAGGTCTTAATATTTAGTGCACCCTTTATATGTTATGTGAGGTTTTTATGCATGATTCTCAAGATACAATAGGGTTTAATCCACTGTTCACCATACTTAAGGATAACAAATTTACCGGACCTAACTATATTGAATGGAAACGAAATTTGGACATTGTGTTGACCGCTGAGGAGTACAAGTTTTGCACTTATGAACACAAGCCAGATCAACATGTTGATGATGCTCCTGAAGATAAAAAAAGAGTATTATAAGTGGTGGATTAAGGTTGATGAGATGTCGTGATGTTATATTCTGGCAGGAGTGTCGGGTGTTTTGGAGCATCAACATCAGTCTATGGCCACTTCTGCGAATATGCTCTTTAATCTCAAGGAACTTTTTGAAGGTCAGAATAGGGCTGCTAGGCAAGTAGCCATGAAGGCTTTAATGAACAATCAGATGACTGAAGGAACGCCTGTAAGGGATCATGTTCTCAAGATGATGTCTCATCTGAATGAGATAGAGATCCTTGGTGCTGAACTTGATGGGGAAACCCAGATTGACATTATCCTTATGAGCTTACGTAAGAGTTTTGAGCAGTTTCGCTTGAATTACAACATGAACAAGAGGTTGTATAGTCTCGCGGAACTTTTGACAGAACTTCAGGCAGCTGAAGGATTATTTTGGTAGAGTGTTCAAGTGAATGTGGCTGAGAAAGGTTCTTCCTCTAAACCGAAAGGTAAGAAGAAAAATAATAAAGGTCAGACATAGAAAGCTGCGAATGTAGTGGGAGTTCAAGGTGGTGTGAAAAAGCCTAAGGGAAAGTGCTTCAGGTGCAAGCAGTCTGGTCACTGGAAATAGGATTTTCCTCTTCCTAAGAAGATAAACAATACTGGTATATCTCTTTCTCTAGTTACAGAAACATATATAGCGGCTGTATCTACGAGCACTTGGTGTGTACATACAGGAGCAACTAATCATGTTTGTAATTCTATGCAGGGATTTTAACTATCCAGAATTTTAGAGATGGTGAGATATACGTGTTCATGGGAGATGCTACGAAAGTAGCAGTAGTTGTAGTAGAGTTATTCATTTATCTTTTGGTTTTGATAGGATTTTGGTTTTGAACAATTGTCTTTATGTACCTTCATTTAGAAGAAATCTAATTTCGGTTTCTAAGCTTGCTATGGATGGTTATAATATTTGTTTGGATCGTAATGTTTCTGTTATGATAAATAAACAAATTATATGTTCTGGTACATTGCAAGACAATTTGTATATAATTAATCCTAGTCTACTTGCACTACAACTACAATATAGGGAATTGAACAACACATCTTCTACATCTATTAAAAGAAAGGAACCTCCTAGTTTGAACCAAACATATCTTTGGAACTTGAGATTAGGTCATATTAACTTAAGAAGGATTGAAATACTGGTAGTAGACGGGCCTTTAAGCTCATTGGCAATGGAGCCATTTCCAGTTTGTGAATCCTGCTTGGAAGGTAAAATGACTAATAGGCATTTCAAGGCAAGGGGGAATAGAGCCAAAGAAGTCTTAGAATTGGTTCACACTGATTTATGTGGACGCATGAATATCTAAGCAAGAGGTGGTTATGCGTATTTCATTACATCCATTGACAATTATTCTAGATACGGGTACGTTTATTTATTGCGCCGTAAGTTTGAGTGCTTTGAGAAGTTGAGAGAGTACAAAGCTAAAACGGAGAAGTGACTTGGTAAAAGTATGAAATCACTACGATCCGATCGTGGTGGCGAATACTTGCTTGGAGAATTCAGAGAATATTTATCAAAGAATAGGATAAAGTCCCAGTTGACTGTACCAGGCACACCCCAGCAGAATGGTGCAGCAGAAAGAAGGAACCAGACTCTTTTAGAGAGTGTTGATCGATGATGAGTTATTCAGATTTACCCAAGTCATTTTGGGGACATGCCTTAAAAACAGTAGCTTATCTTCTGAACCTAGTACCTTCTAAATCGGTTCCTAAAGCCCCCTTAGAATTGTGGACCAGGGACAAACCGAGTCTAAGACACATTCGGTTATGGGGTTGTCCAACATATGTGCTGAACCGGAACGCCACTAATTACAATCTCGTACAGAAGTAAGGTTGTTTGTAGCCTACCCCATGGGAACGAAAGGTTGTTTATTTTATAGTCCGAAGAATTGGGATGTCATTGTAAGCACCAATGCTATATTCTTAGAGTAAGAACAAACCCATGAGTAGTGTCATTTTAGAGGAACTAGTGGGAGGGACAGATAATACCCAGAAATCGATAGTACAAGTAGAACAACCACAACACAATGCACAACCTGTCACTAATACCGCACCAGTGCCTCATCATAGTGGGAGGGTTGTTCATCATCCTGATAGATATATGTTTTTGGGAGAGTCTTCGGACTTGGTCTCAGGTGAACATGATGATGATCCCAAGGCATACGAAGATGCACTACAAGGCAAATATACAGATCTTTGGAAAAAGGCAATAAAATCTGAGATGGAATCGATGTATTCTAATCAGGTTAGGGAGCTCATGGAACCACCCAAAGGTGTAAAATATATTGGATGTAAGTGGATCTACAAGAAAAAGAGGGGATCAGATAAAAAGGTAAAAGCCTGAAAAACAAGACTTGTTGTGAAAGGGTATACTCAGAACTAAGGTATCAATTATGAGGAAACTTTTTTTCCAGTGGTCATGCTTAAGTCAATCCGTATTGTTTTATCTATAGCAGCTCATCTCGATTATGAGATTTAGCAAATGGATGTCAAACAGCTTTCCTCAATGAAAGTCTTGAAGAAACCATTTATATGCAGCAACCAAAGGGATTCATTAAGGAAGGCCAATAACATCTTGTATGTAAGCTTAAGAAGTCTATTGATTGACTTAAACAAGCTTCTATGTATTGTAACATTCATTTTGATCAGGCAGCCCAGTCATATGGGTTTGATCAGAGTTTAAGCGAAGCATGCATGTATAAGAGTTGTGAGGGAAATGCAGTGGTTTTTCTAGTGCTATATGTTGATGACATTTTAGTCATTGGAAACAATGTTAAGATATTGTCTTCAATAAAGACATGGTTGTTCAAACAATTTGAAATGAAGGACTTAGGTAAAACGGCCTACATCCTTGGGATCAAAGTAATAAGGGATTCTACGAAAAGGATGTTGGCTTTTTCTCAGGAGCCCTGCATAGATGACGTATTAGCTCTTTCTAACATGCAGGACTCCAAGAAGGGTAATTTACCTTTCAGACATAGAGTTTCTCTATCAAAGAGTTAGTGTCATTCGACACCTAAGGAGATAGAGAACATGAAGGCAGTTCCTTATGCTTTGGCATGTGGAAGCCTAATGTATGCCATGTTATGTACGAGGCCTGATATCTATTTCACCGTGGGCATGGTTAGCAGATACCAGTCTAACCCAGTACATGAATATTGGAGTGCAGTAAAAACAATACTCAAGTACTTGTGTAGGACTAAAGAGTATATGTTAGTTTACAGGTCCTCAGATATGTTGCCTCTGGGATATACCGATTCAGATTTCCTGATAGATAAGGATAAGAGAAATTCCACCTCGGGATGTGTTTTTACTTTGGGAGGTGGAGTTGTAATATGGAGGAGTGTGAAGTAGAAACGCATTGTAGACTTAACCATGGAAGTCGAGTATGTGGCAGCCTTTGAGGTAGCCAAAGAGGCTATATGGTTCCGAAACTTCCCGCTGGATTTGGATGTAGTTCCTAATATTCTATGGTAATTCATGATTTATTGTGATAATACTGGTGTTGTGGCGAATACCAAGGAGCCACGGGCCCATAAGGCAGCAAAACACATAGAGCGTAAGTATCACCTCATACGGCAGTTCGTTAAATGATGAGATATTATTGTGGCTGATATAGGGGTAAAGGATAACTGGGCAGATCCTTTCACGAAGAGTTTACCAGCTAAGGCTTTTCAGGAGCACGTGTAAGCGATAGGAGTCAGACACTTGGTCACATAGTTATATAGTTGGTGGTGGATTGATTGTAATAAACACTGATATACTCAAAGAATAGCTTAAGTATAAGTGGGAGATTGTTGGGGTATATACTAAACTATTCATTTGAAAGTATATAATAATCTTTTGAGAATCTTGAATGCATGTTTTCATAATGTCTGTATATTATATATTGTAGACAATGTAGTATCAAATGGGATAGCAGAAGATTAGATTGTCAGACTCCTTATATAATATAGTAAAGGTTCACAGTCTAAGTGGTGTTAGACAAACAAGTGGAACGACTAAAGTATTATTTAGAAATATTTTATCTTGACTATTGAATAATACTTGTGTATATTGAACGAGATTGAAATAGTAGAATAATTCTTTCTTTTATTCTGACAATAAAGAAGAACTAAGATTCTACGATATTATTATTTCTTAGGTTCTTAATTTGGATATAGTGATTGACACTTGAATTTAATGCACATGCCTTGATTTATATAATAAGTAATTTATTTTAAATTTCAAATTTATGTATTGGGCAACGACATTATATACAAAGTGGGATATTGGCTATAAAAGGAAACCGTGTCTGAAGAATATATTTGGGTGATGATGTCCTCTTGAAAGCTCATAAAGATAATTGTGCTTAGTCTTGCAGGAAGATTTGTTCTTGTATAATTATAAGGTTGAGTGGATGATCAAGGATAAAAGATGTTGATTAAATTAATTGTCAGAAATAATGGACATGCGATATCTTAAATATGGGGAATTTAATAAGCAAATAATATGGGATCCAAATTAAATAATTAATTTACGGAATTAGGAAAGGTAATAAAAATATTAATTTTTTAGTGGATTGAATTAATGTTTAAGGACATTGGGTTTGGCCCAGAATGTCATTGGGAGGCCCGACCTAATTATCCATGATCCCTACTGTAGCCTATAAATATTCCAATTCTCTTGAAGCCGATAATAGGGTGTGAGCGTGAGAACATGAGAACACAGAAATAAAAATAGAATCCTAGGGTTTGAGAGAGGCAAATATTTTTCTCAAGGAGCCAGCTAGGGTTTTGGATTTTCGGATCTATAAGGATAGGTAAAGCTGGGGAGATCGAAGCACAAACTTCGTCCAAGGAGAATCGAGGAATACAGTAGAAGGCGTGGATTGGAATCGCTTGCGCGGTAGCGATTAAGGTTAACGTTCTGTTCGAACTCTCTATAGAAATTCATATCGTAAAACGCAGGGCCGAGATCTGTTGTCCCAATAATTGGTATCAGAGCCTGGTTCTAGGCTCTGCGTTTTATGATATGAAGTCCATGTCATAATTATATATACATGTATATAGGGGTATGCTTGTATTGATTCTGTGATGCAGGTTGTTATTCACTATTATGGACATGTTTTAATTATGTGTTTGGATCCCACATGGTTTAATCATGGTTATTTTATTATGGTTAAGATCCCACGTGGTTTATCATGGTTTTGTTGTAAATCACGAGGGTTTATCGTGATAGTCTTTTCTATTCTAGTTTTATAATCTTGTAGTTTCAATTTTTTATTGATCAAGGCTATGATATGATGTAATAGAATAGGTTTATTAATCCGTATTAAGTTGTATGTAATTGTTCGATCAACAAAGCTGTAAGAAACATAGATTTTCCGCTGTTGCATTCTGTTTTCGGGGAGCTTCCCTGTTTTAACTGCAGATTTTGCATACGATATCCGATTAGGGCTTACAATACCTTTTCGGAAATGGCAGAACGAGAGGAAGATGCTATTATATAACTAAAGATCTATTGCTCTAGTTTTCAAGTCATTCGGAGGCTGTTTAGGCGTTCAACCGGGCTCTCGAAGATTTTCAGAAATTTTCGAAGGATGAATATAAGGACGTCCGTTGATCAAGACATCAGTTGATCAGGACATCCTTTGATAAGGACATCCGTTGATCAAAACATAAGTTGCTCAGGACATCCATTGATAAGGACATCCGTTGAACAAGACATCAGTTGATCAGGACATCCGTTGATCAAGACATCGGTTGATCAAAACATCCGTTGATCAGGACATCCGTTGATCAACTTATATGAGGCCATAATAGTGAATGTGCTTTATTAGTTTCTGCTGATCTTGATTATTGCTACTATGTGTTTCTTGTCTATGTTATTATGCAATGTGATATTAACCCTAACAAGCTAGAATGACATGGACATAGGAATGTTTTAAATGCTTTAATCATGCGAGTATATTGTTATGTTATGTGTTCTTTGTTGTTTATATATTACATGTGGAATTCGAAGAAATAACATAGGACGATGTATCTAGATTAAAATCCCCAAAGTAAATACTAAGTGGGAGAGGGAATTTGTAATATCCGGGACATAGCGTGTAATTATTTTTATCGATAAATAATTATTATGTGATTATTATGTGATTTTTGGTGAATTATTTGACGATTGGTGTTGTTATGTGGATGTTGATATGTGGTAAAGTATAAGCGTGTTAATTTTATTATGTCTAGAATAAAATATAGATAATTAAGGTATTTTTCTGGTAATTTTTGGACTATTATATGACTGTATATTAATTTATGAA
Source organism: Apium graveolens (assembly GCF_009905375.1). Classification (NCBI taxonomy): domain Eukaryota; kingdom Viridiplantae; phylum Streptophyta; class Magnoliopsida; order Apiales; family Apiaceae; genus Apium; species Apium graveolens. Next base: position 162,105,933 of record NC_133654.1, on the reverse strand, counting down.
TTTATGAATTATTTTCTGAATAATTACAAAACTATTTTATAAACCCAGGAATCGTCCGACTTCAACCGTTTTTATGTTTTTACAACCCCGAAACTCTTCCGAAAACTCCTTCCTAACCTAATGTGGTAATTCCGGACATTTTCCGTGTTTTGACTTTTTCGATCCGAATTACGGTTTGACCCGTGCTCGACACACAATTTTCGATACAATAATCATTTCGATAAAACAACAAAACCCGTATTCTCAAATGACGGGATAATATTACATTATTTTCATATAAAGTGTTTTATAAGAATCCCTGTTTGGATAATTATCCACTACGGGTATTAAATCAGATCGTTTTTACAGTTACTTAGCGGCTAAGGAACTAATATATCGATCCAATATGATCCACCATGAACCTATATTCCATAAATATATATAGCCCTTTTATTATTTCATTTTTATTCGTATAATCATAATCAGCCAGTAAAATCCCGTAAAATACAGAGAAAATGTGGAATTCATGTCGCGTTCTTGATAATCAAACCTGAAAACGAAGGCGTTACCGAACTCGGAATCCAACGTGCTATACACCGAATCGAAGCTCTCGAAAAACTCTATCCATCTCCACCATCTATTCAAGTGCAGAAATCAAGGTTTTCTTCTTATTTATTTATTTTAATTCGAATTAATCAAGAATTAAAATAGGAATTTTTGTTCGTGATGTTGTTTGTATGATTTGATGGCATAATCATGTAGATCTTTTCTTCCTGGTCATTTTGGTTTATTATATGACTGATTTGGAGATCAATAACATGTTCAAATTGAAGTTTGATTCTCGAATTGAAGAATTAGGGTTTATAGCTATGAATATTTTCAATTGAAAATTAGGCGTTCCTTTGTTAGGAATTATTGGAAGAAATTGATTGCATAGACTTGTAGATCGTCCAAAGACGATTCGATTGATGTATAGATTGTGAACAAACGATTCCGGGAAAAGGATGATTGGAAAACTCGAACCCAACCGGCGGCGAGTTTTTCCAGCCATTTTTCCGGCCGATTCATTGAACTTCTATTGATTTTGTTTGCATGATTAAGTTTGTATCATCGAGTTCTTCTAATCTGCTTATTGTTGTCAAGTTCTGGGCATGCTTGCAATTTAGCGGCGAGCTCAGGGCGGCGTTAATGGCTGTCGCCGAGGCCGGAGTGGTGGGTTAGGGAAGGTGAAGTGGCAAATTGCCATTTAGCCCCTTAACTTTTCCCTAATTTACAAAATCAGTATTCCTATTTTAAAACTTTGCAAAAACATGATTTTAGTTTTAATTATTTTCAAAAATGATATTCTGTTTATATTTATTTTCAGAAACTGATTTTTAATTATTTTTAAAATTCCAAAATTCATTATTTATTTTCTGAAATTATTTTTTATTCAAAAATAAATCTTAATTATTTAGTTAATTAATTTTAGTTGATAATTAATTATTTAATTAGTAAATTAATTTAAATATTAATTAATTAATTAATTTAATTAGTTATTAATTAATATTAATTGATTATTTAATTAGATTTAATTATTTAATTGGATTTAAAATTTCCGAAAAATAGTTTTGAGTTTTAAAATATTATTTTAAATTATTTTCAAGGCTCGATAATTATTATAAAATTATTTTAAAGTTAGATTCTGGTGTTCGAACCTTATAATTTAATTATAAATTGATCCGGAGTCCCGTTTTAATTCCGAAAAATGTTCAAAAATTCGTAATAAATACGTGGAAATTCATTTTGACCCCGAATCTTCTTTAAAAAAATTATTTTGATCGAATATCTTGCATGCTATGTACTACGTGCTATCTGATTGATGTGTTATATGCCTATATGGTTATTGTTTGACTGTTTTAGTCATAACTTTCAATCCGTAAATCGGATTTGGGTGAAACAAAGGGTAGATAAAAGCTTATGACATCTGTGTGTCGATTAGAATGATATGAGATTGAGTATTTGTTAGATATATTTGATAATGTCATGGCTAATGTGATTTATGTTTAGTTTTCAGATCTTACTTAAACAGGATAAATCAGTACTTACTGGAAGTCAAGACTTAAGGATATCAGTACTTAAATTATCAGGAGATAATCATCAGAAGATGGATATCAGAACTTAAGTACTGAAGGACGTTCAGATAATGAAGGCAGCTGGTTAAAGGAAAGAAGATCGAGACAAACATAAGAAGAGATATGCATGAAGAAGGAATTCTATGAAGAATAGAATACTTGGAAGAAAAGATATCTGATTGATATATTTTAGGAAGCAGAATTATATTCCATATCAATTAGCGATTATCTTGTAACTATGTAGTATATAAACACAGAAATAGGGTTTACACTATAAGTATTATCACAATCGAGAAGATTATTCATTATAACCCTAGCAGCTCTCGTGATATTTGTTCATCACTGAGAGAGAACAGTTCCATACTATAACAGAGTTTATTGTTTCAATAAAGTTTGTTTTCTGTTACTTGAGTTATTAAAGTTTGATTTGATTATACTATACACTGTATTCACCCCCCTCTACAGTGTGTGTGTGACCTAACAAGTGGTATCAGAGCCTATCTGTTAACACACAAACAGTTTAAGATCCAAACACAATCATGTCTGAAGCAGAAACTCCAACTAAGCCCACCAAAGCCGAAGAACCTCCAAAGACACAAATTCAAAGCCGATATGAGACTATTAGAGTTCCTATATTGAGACCATCTAAATATGCCATATGGAAGGTGAGGATGACCATGTTTCTGGAAGCTACAGATCCAGAATATCTTGATATAATCAAGGAAGGGCCTCACAAACCAACCAAGCTCGCAGTTGCAGTTGTAGGTGAAGCAGCAAAGTCTGTACCAAAGGAGAAGAGTGATTACACTGCTGAAGATATCACATCAATTGCTAAGGATGCTAAGGTATGACACTTACTGCATAGTGCTATTGATAATGTAATGTCAAACAGGGTAATAAACTGTAAGACTGCAAAGGAGATATGGGATGCTTTGGAAACAAGATGTCAGGGAACAGATATGATCAAGAAGAACATGAAGACAATACTCACTCAGGAGTATGAACACTTTGACTCAAAGGCTAATGAGTCATTAACTGATTTATATGATAGATTTGTCAAACTCTTGAATGATTTGTCACTGGTTAATAAGGAGTATGATCTTGAAGATTCAAACCTTAAATTCCTGTTAGCTCTTCCTGAATGCTGGGATTTGAAGGCAACAACAATAAGAGACAACTATAATCTTGATGAAACAACTCTTGATGAAATTTATGGAATGCTCAAGACTCATGAACTTGAGATGGAACAAAGAAGCAAGAGGAAAGGAGGAAAGTCAAGGACAGTTGCTCTTAAGGCTGAAGAAGAATCCCGCAAGGCAGCTACCTCAAGGAAAGACAAGGGTAAAGCTCTCTTCACAAAGTCTGATACTGAGTCATCAAGTTCTGAAAGTGATGATGACTCAGAATCTGAAAGCTTGCCTGAGACGGATACTGATGAAGAGATGATGAAGGTGTGTGCTTTTATTGTGAAAGGGATCACAAAGATTGCACACAGGAAGTTCAGGAAGGGAAAGAAGTTTTCCAGGAAAGGCACAAGTTCTGATAAGAAGAATTTCAAAAAATCTGAGGGAAGAGGAGGAAAGTCTGACATAGGAGATTATACAAATGTCAAATGCTACAACTGTGGTGAGAAAGGCCATATATCTCCTGATTGCAAGAAAGTGAAGAGTGACAAAGGCAAGGCTCTTGTCACAAAGAAGAAAAGCTGGACAAACACCTCAGATTCTGAAAGTGAGGAGAATTATGCCTTGATGGCAAATGCTGATAAGGCAAGTGCTGAAAGCAGTTCTAAAGCTGCTGAATTAAAGGTACCTCAAACTACTTATGCTTTTCATACTGATGATATTAATGAGTTGAGAAGATATCTTAAAACTATGTACATTAGTTATAGAGATCAAACTTTAACATGTGAAAGATTAACTTTTGAAAATCTTGCTTGCAAAAAGAGGAATGATTATTTAGAAAAAGAGTTAATCATGTTCCATCAAACTCAGAAAGATAGAGATGATGCTTTCTATGTTAGGGATGAAGTGCTTAAAATGAATGAATCTCTAAAAGCTGAGTTAGAAAAGGAAAGAGAGATTATCAGGACTTGGACTAACTCTGGTAGAACAACTCAGAATTTGTTAAGTAGTGAAAACTGGAAAGAGGGCTTAGGTTATGGAGAGGATAAAAATGATAAAGGAACTGTAGATATTAAGCCTGTAGTTGTTAAACAAAAGCCAAAGTTAAAACCTGTTAAGTTTGTAGCTGTAAAGTCTAATAATGAGAAATCAGAAGTTAAAAAGAAATTAACTTCTGACAAACTAAAACAGGAAATGACAACTGAAATAAACGTAGGCTTAATGACTAAGAAGCAGCTTAAGCATAAGCTGAAAGATGTTAAGAATGCAAACAAGGCAAAATCACCTAGGAAAAATAGGAATGGAAAGGAAGCTGTGAATAAAAGCAATGATTATAAGCCTGTTCTTGAAGCTCCTAGGAAAACGTGTCATAACTATGGAAGTTCTAACCATCTAACTTCTTTTTGCAGGAAAAATAAGAACATAAACTCCTTACCTTCAAATCCAGGAGTTAAGAGTCAGTCTGTTAGATATAAGCCACAAAATCCTTGTTTTCATTGTGGTAGTTTATGGCATTCCATTTATACTTATAAGGAATATCATAGTCTGTACTATGCTTATTATCAAATAAAACCTTCTTTAAAGAAAGTTACAATTGTTCCTTCTAGTGTAAGTTCTGATTCAAAGTCTGATAGTGTAAATTCTGATAAGAAAAATGTTATCATAAACTCTTATGCTAAATCCGCTGCAAATGTTAACAGACTTAATAAGGCCAAAGGATCCAAGCATGTCTGGGTCCTTAAAATTAATCATTAGTGGTCTTTGTGATTGCAGGGCAACAGGAAAAACATCCTAGTTCTGGACAGTGGATGTTCAGGACATATGACTGGAAATAAAGCCCTGCTATCAGACTTTGTGGAGAAGGCTAGCCCAAGTGTTTCTTATGGAGATGGCAACATTGGAAAAACATTGGGATATGGCAATATCAATCTTGGGAATGTCATCATTGAGGAAGTAGCTCTTGTCTCAGGACTTAAACACAATCTGCTGAGTGTCAGTCAAATCTGTGACAGAGGTTATCATGTGGATTTCTTTGAAGAACACTGTGAAGTTGTAAGTAAATCTACATGTAAAGTTGTTCTGAAAGGAACAGGCGTGGTAACATTTATGAAGCCAAGCTTTCAACAAATACTGATGGTTCTGCAATCTGTCTGATGAGTAGAGCATCAATTGAAGAAAGCTGGAATTGGTACAATAAACTCTTTCATATAAATTTCAACAATATAAATGAGTTGGTCAAGAAAGATCTTGTGAGAGGACTGCTAAAGTCAGTATTTGCTCTTGATGGCCTTTGTAATTCTTGTCAGAAGGCCAAACAAAGAAAATCTTCATTCAAGAGCAAGACTGAATCATCAATTTTTGAGCCTTATCACCTACTACATGTTGATCTATTTGGTCCAGTAAATGTCATGTCTATTGCAAAGAAAAAATATGCTATGGTCATAGTGGATGAGTTCACCAGATACACATGGGTGTATTTCTTGCACACAAAAAAGTGAAACTGCATCTATCTTGATTGATCATGTCAAGCAACTGGATAAATTAGTCAAGGACTCAGTGAAGATAATAAGAAGTGATAATGGTACTGAGTTCAAGAATTTGATAGTGGAAGAGTTCTGCAAAAACCATGGAATCAAGCAGGAATTTTTTGCTCCTGGAACTCCACAGCAAAATGGAGTTGTTGAAAGGAAGAATAGAACTCTCATTGAAGCTGCACGTACAATGCTTGATGAAGCAAAGCTTCCAACCTATTTCTGGGTTGAAGCTGTGCAGACTGCTTGTTTTACTCAGAATGCAACACTCAGCAACAAGCAAGGAAAGACACCATATGAGATGGTGAAGAAAAAGAAGCCAAATCTGAAGTATTTTCATGTATTTGGATGCAAGTGTTTTGTTCTTAAGACTCATCCTGAACAACTATCCAAGTTTGATCTAAAAGCTGATGAAGGGATCTTTGTTGGATATCCACTTTCCACAAAAGCCTTCAGAGTCTATAACTTGAGAACAAGAGTGGTCATGTAATCTATCAATGTCTCTTTTGATGATAAGAAGATTACTGGACTTGAAGTTTTTATTGATCATGATCAGCTGAGATTTGAAAATGAAGACACAAATTCTGATACTGAAAATCCTGACAATCTAAATCCTGATACTGCAAACTCTGATGGATCAAACTCTGATGTTATTGAAATTGTGGTGACTACGCCAAAGGAAGATGCACCTATGCAGGGGGAGCATACTCAAGATATAACCACATCTCAAGAAGCATCAGAACATACATCTGGCTCTTCAAGTTCTGATTCGTCAAGTTCTGATAAGCCAAGTACTGATAGTTCTGAAAATCTAAATTCTGAAGAATCCAACTCAGAGAGCATAGTTTCACGGGAAGCATCAGAAAATGTTAATAAAGACAGCATGGATCATGGGGGAGCATCCAGTTCTAGAGAAAACCTTCCATCTGCAAGGAAGTGGACTAAATCACATACACCTGATTTGATAATTGGAAATCCTGATGCAGGTGTCAGAACTAGAACAACTACTTCAAGTGAATGTCTTTACAATTCTTTTCTTTCTCAGACTGAGCCAAGGAAAGTGGAAGAAGCTCTTCAAGATGCTGATTGGGTGCAAGCAATGCAGGAAGAGTTAAATGAATTTGAAAGAAACAAAGTCTGGACCCTAGTGCCAAGACCAAAGAACAGATCTGTTGTTGGTACAAAATGGGTATTCAGAAACAAAACTGATAGTGATGGCATAATTACAAGGAATAAGGTAAGGAGGGAATCGATTATGATGAAACATTTGCACCAGTTGCTAGATTGGAAGCCATAAGGATATTTTTGGCTTATGCTGCTCACAAAAAGTTTACTGTCTTTCAAATGGATGTGAAAAGTGCTTTTCTCAATGGAGAATTGGAGGAAGAAGTATACGTTAAACAACCTCCAGGCTTTGTAGATTCCAAATATCCAGATTATGTCTACAGGCTTAATAAAGCACTTTATGGACTTAAGCAAGCTCCAAGAGCATGGTATGAGACTTTAGCTCAGTTTCTTCTGGAAAGTGGATTTAATAGAGGAACTATAGACAAAACACTGTTCTACCTCAACCATGGAAAGGACTTACTTCTGGTCCAGATTTATGTGATGATATCATTTTTGGTTCTACAAATGACAGACTTTGCAAGAAGTTTGCCAAACTGATGCAGTCAAGGTATCAAATGAGTATGATGGGGGAACTTAGCTATTTTCTGGGCCTTCAAGTCAAGCAGAATGAAGAAGGCACTTTTATTTGTCAAACTAAGTACACCAGAAATTTGCTGAAGAAATTTGGAATGCAAGATTGTTCAAGTGCATCCACTCCCATGGTCACTGCAACAAAACTGGATAAGGATACTGGTAAATCAGTATAATTACTGATTACAGAGGTATGATTGGCTCTCTACTCTATCTAACTGCTAGTAGACCTGATATCATGTATGCTACTTGTCTTTGTGAAAGATTTCAAGCAGATCCAAGAGAACCTCACTTAACAGCTGTGAAAAGAATTTTCAAGTATCTTAAGGGAACAACTGATCTGGGATTGTGGTATCCCAGAGAATCAGATTTTAAACTAATAGGTTACTCAGATGCAGATTTTGCAGGTTGCAAAATTGACAGGAAAAGCATAAGTGGAACCTGCCAATTTCTTGGAGGCAGATTGGTTTCTTGGTTTAGCAAGAAACAAAAGTCAATTTCCACATCAACTGCAGAAGCAGAGTACATTGCTGCAGGAAGCTGTTGTGCACAGATTCTTTGGATGAAGAATCAGTTACTGGATTATGGGTTAACATATTTTAAAATCCCTATTTACTGTGATAATCAAAGTGCTATTGCTATGACAGGTAATCCAGTTCAACACTCAATGATAAAGCACATCAGCATCAGGTACCACTTCATAAGGGAACATGTGGATGAAGGTACAGTGGAATTGCACTTTGTTCCAACAGATCAACAACTAGCAGATATCTTCACAAAACCACTGTGTGAAGCTACTTTTACAAGATTGGTAAATGAACTTGGAATGGTTTCAGGTTATTTCTCTAAATCTGCTTAGTTTTGTTCTGATGCATCAGACTTTATGATCAGTATTTACAGAAAATTACTCTCTTTGTGTATTCTGTGCTTAATTGAAAATTGCTTAAGTACTGACTGTTGACTGATGTGACTTTCTTAAACTCTGATAGTGATATGTCTATTTTTGTAACTATTCAATCCTATGAGGATATATGTGCTAGAGGCTGACCTAGTAGTCTTTAATACACTAGAGATCCCATGTTAGAAGTAATTATTTATGTGGAAATCCATTGACACAAGCAAATTCTGATATTGAGCTTAGTTAAGTTTACTCTGTCTATCTTATTACTAAGTCAAAAACTAGAATAATGCTTCTCATCTGTTAAGTTCTGGTGTTAGTAAATCTGCTGAATGTACTAAGTGCTGATAAACCTCACTTATCAAAAGAAAAAGGAAAAAGAAAAAGAAATAAAATCAGGTACTCCTTTGAGGTCTAGAGTAAAAATATGGAAAGGACGATCCAAGTGCATTGCTGGTATTAAGTAATATGCATCAGAAAAGCAAAATATTTTCTTGGTGACTTTTCACACTCTATGATTACTGGAGAAATACTCTGATAATAGCATAAATTCTGATAAGCAGTCGTGACTCACTTACACTGAGAAGCCACTGTAAGAATTTAAAAAGATGCACAAAATTAGCACAAAACAGTTGAGGTAAACTCAAGCATGAACTCATTCAATAGTAGGCTTCAGAATAATGACAGATTTTTAAGTAAAGTTTTAGTTATGCCTTATTTCTAAGATGTACTGAAGTGAATCAGACTTTACTCTTTGTCTGATATTTAGCTTAATGCACACACTAAACACTCCATATGAATGATGACAATTACTGTGGTGATCTATGTTATTTTAGATGAACAGCTTATGTGTCAGATTGCACAAATTCCGAGAACAAGTTCTGTTGAACGTTCTGATGATTAAGTTCTGAAGAATCTATATCAGAATTTGTGTGAAGAATTAAAAAGATAGGCATTCATTTTTTGAGTTAAGAAATCATGTTCTGATAACTGTTAAGTTCTGATATAAGTCTAAGTTCCGATAATACATTCTGATCCTTTACTTGACTTATTTGTGGATAAAATCTAAAAACAGTCTCCTTTTAAATTTGAATATGTTTGGGCGGAATATTAACAGTCAATATAATTAGGAATAGTGGTACACGTACATGCACATTAATTTTTACTTGTTTCTTGTGCGTATTAAACCTAGTTTTACCTTTCCAATGACTGTTTTTCTTCTTCCAAGTCTAGGGAGATGAGGTAGAATTATTTCTACCTGTCAGCATTCAATTTCCTTGCGTCTCCTGGAATTCTCTTGCCTATATAAACAAACACTTCACAACAGCCTACACATCATTTCTTTTCTCACATACTCACCTTCATTTTCTTCATACCAACAAAACTATGTTCAACTACAACATGTTTTTGAACTATGAAACCTTCAACATGGAGCTGAGCTGCGAAGCCTGGCAGCAGGAATGGCACGTCACTGCCATTCCGGATGAGATTTGGGACTTGGTTCCCCAGGAGGTTCTCACCCACCTCCTCTTCTTTTACATGGACTACCATCGCCATCTGGAGCGATTGGAGGAAGAAAGGCTGGAAGCTCTCCGCCAGCAAGAGCGAATCATCAGACTCGCTATTCTTTTTGTAGAGAGTAGGAAGAAGAAATAATTTATTTTCTTCTTCCTGTTTTTCTTCATCGTCAGCCTTGCCCTGCTTCTTGAGCTAGGACTAAGGCTGTTGATGTTAGGCTTAGAAGCTTAGGACAATCTTGTAATGCTCTGATGTAATTTAAATTTCATGAATGTATTCTCTAAAAATATTAATGAAATTTTTACTTTTTACAAGTTTTTTGTCTCTGAGATGTTTGTAATTTAAATGCACTGATAAATCCTGATATATTTATATTCTGATGACCATTTCATTTTTGATTTAAATTAAGTTCTGATCTTAAAATATCAGTACTTGTTTATTTGATTTATTTTGGTCATTCTCACACTCGAATTTTTTTCAGAATATTGGTGTTGTAGTGAAAATAATTGAATAACTTGGAACAGTTTAAATTTTGAATTAAAACTGATTTACCTCAATTCATGGAATTATTGGGTAAGTGGAACGGTTTTTCCTTGAAAAACTGCAAGTGGGTAAGTAATGATTACTGTTTTCCCGTGCCCATTAACTATTCATTATTGCTGCATGTCTGACAGGTGTCCAACGGTTATATTTTTTTTACCAAGTATAAGTAAGAAAGAGAGAAGATTATACAATCTTTTATTTACTTTTACACTTTATCTCTCTTTCTTTGCTTTTACTCTCTCTCATCTCCTGGCGTTGGTTTTTCGTACAGACATTCTATCAAACACCTAACAGGCAAATCTTAAATTTCAATTATTCTCATGGCACCTAAGGATTTGATCATTGATGGAGCTAAGTTCGTTCCAAATAACTCTGCTGGAATTCTCGATCATGCTGAGGCTCCGTTTGACTTGCATTTTGTGCAAGATCTTCTTGCACACAGTGAAATTGGGTATGCATTGACCCAGCCTTCAGTCTTTTCAAGCCAACAAGTTCTGACATTTTGGCGGACTGGGCATTTTGATAATGGTGGTACAACTGGTACTCCTAGTATTATTTTTGAAGTGGATGATTCTGCACATGTGGTAACTCCTGGTACAATACGCAAGGCCTTACACTTACCAGAAGGTTGTATTTTCTCAACACCGGAGGAATCAGCTCTACAAGAGTTAATGGCAAGTTTGGGGTATGAGCAGAGTTTGGCTAAGCTTGGACAGTTGAAACGGGCTCATATCAGAAAGGAATGGAGCTTCTTCTTCGACTGCATCACTAAAGCCTTCGGGAATAAGTGTTCCAACTTTGATGCCATTCCTATAATCAGTCAGCACATCGGGTATGCTATTATTAACCAAACTCATTTTGATTTTGCAAATGTTGTGATTGTTACGGCCGGCATTTTCGTGTAATATTATTTGTGGTTTTGGTATAATATTAAAGTCGAAAGTAATTATGTTCAATGATTGCGCGTATGTGTTAGTAAGAATTTCTGCATTATAAAATTTTTAAGTGTAGTACATGATTTTTCAAAGTAAAAGTTTATTTATTTCCTTTATTCTTGATTTATAAGGAATATTCTAAGCCTTGGAGAAATTTTCTTTTAAAAGATATTTTGTTCACAAATTTTGAAAGTGATTTTATAAAATTTCTAAAAATCCAAATTATTTTATGGTATAAATTTTATAATTTTTGAACTTTTATTTTATTATATAAAAATAAATCTTTGAAAATAAGTTGCTTATTAATTATCAAATTACATGGTTGCCCTTGCATGCAAATCCTTTTCTTTTCAACTTAAAGGGCTAAAAAGACAATTCCAACCCCACTAACTCTCATCTTACTAGCCAAATTACTTTTTTGTCCATGCATGCAAAATGACCTAACCTTGCTAAGGGGCTACTTTTGTTAATTACCAATTCCACTCACATTTGTTCAAATCAAAACCATAAAAACAAGCACAAGTTGTCATGATCATTTCACACTCCACCCTCACCTCACTCTCTCCTCCCTCCCTTCTCCCTCTCCTCTAGGCCCTCCCCCTCTCCTCTCGGGTTTTAGCCGAAAACCTACCCCCTCCCCTTTTCTTCATTCCTCATTCAAGCTCCCACCTTCCATACGAGTAAATATTACTTCTCATATCATGATCATATATAATTCAAAGAGTTTTGAGTAAAAAGTTTAAGTTTTAAGTTTGCATGTCAAGGTTTTAGTTGGAACTCAAAGTACAATCTTGATTCTTATGGATTTAAGGTTGTTTTTGAGAGGACTACAAGGAAAGGTGAAAGGCCAAGTCTTGAGAAAGAGACTCTTGATGTTGAATGGCCATTTTTCTTCCATTTCATTCGGCCATGACCTTAAGGGAGCCGAATGAATGGTCCTTGAGATCATTCTTGTTGCCGTGATTCATTTCTATGTGTTTTTGGTAGTTATAACATAAATTTTGTATCAAAAACTTGATAAAACCCTTTGCATGCTAAGTGATAATCTAGATATAGCTATTTCTGGGCTTGCATGTCGATTTCATGATAGAATATATTTAGAAAATATGTTGTTTTGGTTTGTAAAACTCGAAGTCATGCATGCATGTAGATTTCTCTTGGAATGTTGGAAGATTTTGATCATTTGGAAAGATTTTGTTAGTAAAGTTTAATTTAAGTAGGGATAAGGTGTTAATCTTGATTAGTGCTCCTTGATGCATGGTAATAATTCGTGTATATATTTTATAAGAATATATAACTTGTTATTTTCAATAACTTGATGACTTGTAAATTGTGTAATGTGATTTCCTTTGTTTTTCCATGTTGCATCCTTGGTAACGATGATCTCCACCAAGATTATTTTGAGTGTAAGGGAGTTAGTTCATTAGATCACCATAGTTAAGTCATGGTTTGGGTATTTGAATCGTTATTGGTTGAGTTTGTCAAGTAGGGGACAGTTTTGTTGAAGCTTAGAAATAGGAAGTTTTGATCATGTCATGGGTAGGCTCTCATTAGGCCCTGTTGGGCCTTAGTTAGAGGGAGTGTCACAAGTTAGTTCAAGTCAGGGCATTTTCTTCCCAGAAAAACAGTGGAATCATGGACTTTAAGCTTAGGCCCAAGGAGGCCCAAGCTAGGCCCTTGAGCCACATCAAGTTTGGGAGATGCCTTATGGTCAGAAGAGTCTAGTGTAAGAGTTTTGGAGGAAAACTTGTAGTTTAAGGGTGTCTAATGTACTGAAGAAACCATAGATGTCATTCTGAAATTTACTCCAGTGAGCACTTTCACTTATCTCATAGTTTTAGAACACTTAGGAGTGAGATCTAGGTTGACCACCATAGTTGTAAGATAGTATAAAGTCAGTAGAACAAAAGGCCCAAGTGAGGGTCAATAGGTTTTGGATAGTTTAGTAAAGGCACATCGAGTTAGGAAGCCAAAATTTGGAGACTTTGTCTAAGTATAGTGACCAAGTGACTTAAGTTGGAGATCGAGATCATCCAAGCCTAGTGTTGCATTTTGGTGTATGTGGTATTATTTGGTATTAAAATATGATATGTGAATATATGTGGCTATGTGTACAATTATATTTATAAGGTGAATAAAAATTAAGTGCATATTGGCCTAAGTGCCATTCGTGTTTAATTTCGGGTTGTAAATAGGTTAAGTTGGTGAGAATATATTATAATGAGGATTATTATTTATGTAGGATCTCGAGACGAGGGTAAACTTGCCATAAAGGCCGAGTGAAGCTTCCAGTTGCTCCTACCATCCAGACCAGACTAGCCTTTCACAAGGCAAGTGATTCAACCTGTCTTTCGTATTCACTGCAAATGTGTAACAATTAGTTCATATATATATTGATGCGATTATCCTGAGTCATTTTGATATACTTGAACCAAGCGTATCTTAAGTTATCGTTGAATTATATAGAAATGCCATGAACCCTCAAGTACGTATTGCAAGTAGTTTAAAAGTCTTATCATGATAGTATATTAAAGTAATTTGAATGCATTGATAAAATAAAGAGTTGTTATAACACTTGATTGATCCTCTTGATTATCATGCTAATAATTACTAGATTATTGATATCTCACCCTGATGCTTGAATCCCTATAAAACTTTACCTTGATACCTAAAAGCCAGATTTTCATCAAAGTTGTCCATAATTGATTAATACCTCTCTTTATTTCCCTAAAGTTTAACAATCCTGATATACCCTGAGCTAAAGATCATTTCTTCATATCTTAACACCCGTATTATTCATGAAGGTTATCTTCTTGATGTTCTAGCACTTGTACCTTGTCGAAAAACCATTGCTTTAAGCCTAGCTTGGCATTACCCCTTTATAATATCCAATAGCCTCGCTAAATTTTCTTGCCCAGGTTTTGTATATGGAATCCTTTCAGTTACCCTAATAGAGTAAAGTCTAGTGGATCATGGCCCTAAGATTTAGTACCATATTTCCAGTGTTTCGAGTTGATCTATAATCCCTTGATAAAAATGTTTACTGTTAAAAGAGATTTTGTCATAAATCGGCATCAGTTTTTGAAATGATTAAAATGTGGATTTTCAGTCCCAAAGGGGGATAAATGTTTTCTTTGAATAATGGATCTGGACTGAGACGCGAGTCCTTTCCACACTTATAATGTAGGCTTAAAAGTTGCCTAGGGATCCCATTAATGTTTTAGAACCCAGCGAGGTTCGGGATTACTTCGCGGCTGAGCACCGGCTGTAATCCGTAGCGTCATAAAATGATTTTGATTAAAATATGATTTTGAAAATGTCTTGAAACAAGCAAATGATGCCATCACCCAAAGTTTTATCTCTTGTTATTATTGGTTATGTCTTCACATTGTCATTCTTTAATATATATCTCGATTTATGTTTCGCATCGTATTGTTCAGCGCTTGTTGATCATTTGGCTCACTCCTTGCTTTACCCTGATATTACAGCTAGCAGGTATGGTTAGATTCAAGCAGAAAACACGTAAGACATGTGACGATGATGCGTATGTTCGAGCTCAGGTAGAATAAGGGATAGTTTTGTGTGAGGACTCGAAATTAAAATCAATTGTAATAGATGGTAGTGTTGGGCTGTTCCAAACCCTAAACTGTAAGATCTTGGATTTGGTTATGTTTACTTTCTTCTAAATATTGTAATAATTATATTTAATTTTGTTGGTTAAGTTGGGGGTGTGACAGGTTTTGGTATCAGAGCTACGGTTTAGAGTCCCTAGACAGCCCAAATAGGTTATAGGATATAAGTATAGGTTATAGATAATATGCGAGAGAGTAGGTTGAGTAAATTTATTATTATTAATATTAATACTCCTCTTATTGGTTTGTCAGCAAAGGGCGCATTCCTCGACACCCTCTGGGTCGGACGACACTATTGCTTTCTCCGTGTATGCTGAGTTGGGGAGCGAGTTTGACATGCTTCAGGGCAAGTACGACCGACTGATAGACCGACTGAAGAACGTGTACCCTGACAGCCGAAACTATGAAGGGAAACCCAAGGAGCAGATGACTGCGAGACTTGAGACTTTGGTTCAGTACGTCAACACTAAGCTTGAGGAGATGCCAGTGTACCAGGACCGCACCAGCCAGTATGTCATCCAGATGGTGGCAGATGAGCTCCAGAGCATTGTGAAGACGCTTCGAGAGGAAAAGACTACCAAGCCCCGTTCAGATGGAGTGGAGCCTTAGTTCTTTTCATTTACCTTTTCATGTTGTTGTACTATCAGACTTCGTAGAATTCCCAGTTGTCTCCTTTAAATAAGCATGTTGTTCCTAGAATCAGACTTTGTCCTAATCCTGATGTATTGTGACCTTAAATTTCAGAAATTATGCACTATCGTTCCATTTGCTCTCAACTGTTATTTTATGCTTTTATATGCATCTCCATATCTATTTAATTTAAAATTTGACCTCATATGAAATTAAGAATGCCATGCGATACCCTCGAATTATTTCATTATTCATATCTGTTTTGACATAACTCTTATTTCAGGATCATGCCTCCAAAAAAGATGAACCCAACAACCACATCTACCACAGACCCAAATATTCTGCGACTATTGGAAACTTTGCAACAACAAACCAATGCTATAGCTCAACAACAACTAACTCTTCAACAACGAATTGAAAACCAAGATAACCGTGAACCACACCAACCACCCGAGCCACCAGTACCACCCCGACAAATTATCACTTTCAAGGCTTTTCAGAATGTGAATCCACCTGCATTTCATGATACCACTGATCCGGTAATAGCTAACACATGGATTAAGGAAATGGAAAGAGCTTTTGAGTTGGTACAGTTAGGAGATGATCAGAAGACGCCATATGCTACTTACTTCTTGAAGGGCGAAGTCATCTATTGGTGGGAATCAGTAAAAGCTATGGAAGTAACTCAGCAGGTTTCTTGGGAGATATTTAAGAAGTTATTTCTGGAAAAGTATTACCCTAAGTACATGCAGAATCAGATGGAGCTTAAATTTCTGGAGTTGAAGCAAGGGAACATGACGGTACTGGAGTATGAGAAGAAGTTCACTGAGTTGTCAAGGTTTGTGACCAAGTATACCAGCACTGAGGAAGAAAAAGCGAAGAATTTTTCAGCAACGATTGGAGCCTTGAATCAGAGATAGAGTGGCTATGTTTGAGCTTGAAACCTATGCGGGAGTAGTACAAAAAGCTGCTCTGATTGAGAATAATGGGATGCAGTCAAGGAAGGAAAGGGATAACAAGAAAAGAAAGGTTCCATTTTATGGAGAGAAGTCTGAAGCCGGAAATTCACAAGATCGGAGTGTTAAGAGGATTGGGTTTCATAAGGGTGGAAATGTTCAAAAGAAAGGGAATTTAGGCAAAAGACAAGAATCGAAAGGGAACAACCAGGCAAGCCAAGGGCAAGCGGGAGAAAACAGGTTCCAGAGACCGGAATGCAAGAACTGTGGAAGAAGGCGCCCCAGAGTATATAATAAGATGAGCATGACATGCTATAGGTGCAACCAGAAGGGATATTTGGCAAATGAGTGCAAGATGCCGAAGCCAGGAATTACATGTTACAAATATGGAAAGACTGGACACATAGCTAGGGAGTGCAAGGCGACCGGACCAGTCAAAGCTTTAATGAATGTGGCAAGTACCAGTGCAAGCGTGCCAGCTGAGGTATTAGCATTACCTCCACCACCTACAACAACCCCGCTAGCAACAGCAAGGACATTTGATCTGAAGATGAAGAATGCTGTTCAGAATTCTGAGGTGATAGCAGGTACACTTTTACTCAATAATGTCAAAGCTAAAGTATTGATTGATTCGGGAGCAACAAGATCTTTCATATCAGAAACTTTTGTTGATAAACTTCAATGTGATCAAATGGTTATGAGCGAGGTAGTAAATGTGGTAATTGCAAACCAAGAGAAGATTCCTGTGAATCAATTCTGTCCGAAGTGTGAGATTGATATTTCAGGGTATAAGTTTTCAACCGACTTGATACTCTTCAAGTTGGGAGAGTTTGATATAATTTTAGGAATGGATTGGTTAGGGAAGAATAACGCCTACATTAATTATAAGACCAAGAAAGTGTATTTAAAGACGAAGAGTGGAGATAAGGTAGTATTTAAGGGGCAGAGGCAAGAACAACTATTTCTTACAATCGTTCAGGCTAAGAAGCTACTTAGAAAAGGTTGTGAGTCGTTCCTAGCTTATGTAGTGGATTCCGAAAAAGGCAGTCCCAGCATAGAAGATATCCCCGTAGTTAACGAGTTCCCCGATGTGTTTCCAGATGAACTATCAGGCTTACCACCAGATCGACAAATCGAGTTCGAGATCAACCTTGCTCCAGGCATGGAACCAGTTTCAAAGGCCCCATATAGGATGGCACTAACAAAAATGAAAGCGTTGGCGAGCCAGCTACAAGAATTGTTGGATAAAGGAGTGATACGGCCAAGTACATCGCCATGGGGAGCACCTGTTCTGTTTGTAAAGAAGAAAGATGGAAGTATGCGGCTATGTATAGATTATTGGGAGTTGAATAAAGTAACGATTAAGAACCGCTACCCGCTACCAAGAATATATGACCTTTTTGACCAGCTGAAGGGAGCAAAGTGCTTTTCAAAGATTGACTTGAGATCGGGATACCATCAATTAAAGATCAAGGAAGAAGACATTCTCAAGACAGCATTCAGGACCGGATATGGGCATTATGAATTCCTAGTAATGCCGTTTGGATTGACCAACGCCCCGGCCGCATTTATGGATCTGATGAATCGGGTATTTAAGAAGTATTTGGACAAGTGTGTAGTGGTATTCATAGATTACATCCTTATTTATTCTAAGTCGGAAGAAGAACATAAGCAACACCTCTGGATAGCATTGGAGATACTTCGTCAAGAGAAGTTGTATGCCAAGTTTACCAAAGGTGAGTTTTGGTTAAAGGAAGTTCAATTTTTGGGGCATGTCATTGGAAATGAAGGAGTTAAAGTGGATCTGACAAAGATTGAGGCGGTTATGAGTTGGGAGAGGCCAAAGACACCTACGAAAGTGCGAAGTTTTCTAGGATTGGCAGGGTACTATAGAAGGTTTGTCAAGGATTTTTCAAAAATCGCTACGCCATTGACCAAGTTAACCAGGAAGAATCAGAAGTTCGAATGGAGTGCAGAATGTGAGGATAGCTTTCAAGAGTTGAAACAGAGATTGGTAACCGCTCCCGTGTTAGTACTACCATATGACTAAGGGAACTTTGTGATCTTCAGCGACGCTTCTCATAAAGGATTGGGTTGTGTGTTAATGCAACACAGTAAGGTGATCGCGTATGCGTCAAGATAGTTAAAACCACATGAGTTGAAGTACCCGACGCATGACTTGGAACTAGCCGCCATAGTGTTCGCACTTAAGATTTGGAGACATTACCTCTACGGAGAAAAGTGTGAAATCTACACAGATCATAAGAGTTTAAAGTACATTTTCACTCAGAAGGAGCTCAATATGAGGCAGAGGAGATGGCTGGAATTGATCAAGGACTACGATTGCTCGATAAATTACCATCCTGGAAAGGCGAATGTTGTGGCCGATGCTCTAAGCAGGAAGGAGAGATTGAATATGATGGCAACACCAAAGGAACTAACTGAAGAGATCAAGAGATTTGGACTGGAACTCTGTGATTGTGGAAAAAGTTGACGAAGTTTGTCGTGCGATGACTTTTCATCCAACACTAGTGGAAAGGATAAGGAAATGTCAGGAAGAAGTGATGGAGAAAGAGAAGAATCAGCTAACTGGAGAGGAGATTAGCACTCAAAAGGATGAGCAAGGTATACTAAGGTTTTCCTCAAGAATTTGGGTTCCTCATGTACCTGAATTGAAGAATGAAATCCTACAAGAAGCCCACAATTCGAAATTTTCAATCCACCCGGCAAGCACCAAGATGTATCGGGACTTAAAACGGAACTTTTGGTGGCCAAATATGAAGCGAGACGTGGCAGAATGGGTTGCGAAGTGTTATACTTGTCAGAAAGTGAAGGCAGAACATCAACGACCAAGCGGATTAATTCATCCCCTAAAGATTCCAGAATGGAAATGGGAAAATATTGCTATGGACTTTATAGTGGGACTACCGCGAACGAAATCCGGACATGACGCTATATGGGTGATAATTGATCGTCTTACGAAGTCAGCACATTTTCTTCCAATTAATGAGAAGTCGTCATTGGACAAATTGGTTCATCTGTACGTGCGTGAAATCATACTAAGGCATGGAGTACCCGTATTATAGTTTCAGACAATATCCCCGATTTAACTCGAGATTCTGGAAGCAATTTCAAGAAAGTCTTGGCACGAAATTGAATATGAGCACGGCGTACCACCCGCAGACTGATGGTCAGAGCGAAAGAACAATTCAAATGATCGAAGACATGTTGCGCAGTTGTGCAATCAATTTTGCAGGAAGTTGGGACGACCACTTGCCATTGATTGAATTCTCTTACAACAATAGCTATCATTCCAGTATTGGCATGCCACCATATGAAGCTTTGTATGGGCAAAAATGTAGATCACCGATAAGTTGGGATGAAGTAGGAGAAGGAAGGATTCTCGGCTCTGAATTGGTACAACAGTTGCACGACACAGTCAATTTAATTCAAAGAAGGCTACTTGCTGCTCAAGATAGACAGAGGAAGTATGCGGATCCAGCGCGTAAGGATGTTCGATTCCAAGTTGGCGAAGTTGTTTTGTTGAAGGTGTCGCCTAAAAAAGGGTTGTCTAGATTTGGCAAGAAAGGGAAGTTAGTTCCTAGATTTATAGGTCCTTTTGAAATTTTGAGTCAAGTTGGGAAGATAGCCTACGAGTTAGCCTTACCACCTCAGTATCAGCATGTGCATAATGTGTTCCATATGTAATTGCTTAAGAAGTACAATCCTGACGCCAGCCATGTGATAGACTATGAACCTGTAGAAATTCAGGCAGACCTGTCATTCGTGGAGCAACCTGTCAAAATACTCGATTGGCAAGAGAAGAGTCTTAGAAATAAGTCAGTAAAGTTAGTAAAAGTACTTTGGAGGAACCCTAAGGTCGAAGAATCGACTTGGGAGTTAGAGTCTGATATGCGTTCCTGGTATCCTCATCTGTTCTCTTAGATTCTGGGGACAAAATCCCTTAAGGGGGAGAGGATGTTACGACTGGCATTTTCATGTAATATTCCTTGTAGTTTTGGTATAATATTAAAGTCGAAAGTAATTATGTTCAATGATTGCGCGTTTGTGTTAGTGAGAATTTCTGCATTATAAAATTTTTAAGTGTAGTACATGATTTTTCAAAGTAAAAGTTTATTTATTTCCTCTATTCTTGATTTATAAGGAATATTCTAAGCCTTGGAGAAATTTTCTTTTAAAGATATTTTGGTCACAAATTTTGAAAGTGATTTTATAAAATTTCTAAAAAACCAAATTATTTTATGGTATAAATTTTCTAATTTTTGAACTTTTATTTTATTATATAAAATAAATCTTTGAAAATAAGTTGCTTATTAATTATCAAATTACATGGTTGCCCTTGCATGCAAATCCTTTTCTATTCAACTTAAAGGGCTAAAAAGACAATTCCAACCCCACTAACTCTCATCTTACTAGCCAAATTACTTCTTTGTCCTTGCATGCAAAATGACCTAACCTTGCTAGAGGGCTACTTTTGTCAATTATCAATTCCACTCACATTTGTTCAAATCAAAACCATAAAAACAAGCACAAGTTGTCATGATCATTTCACACTCCACCCTCACCTCACTCTCTCCTCCCTCCCTTCTCCCTCTCCTCTCGGCCCTCCCCCTCTCCTCACGAGTTTTAGCCGAAAACCTACCCCCTCCCCTTTTCTTCATTCCTCATTCAAGCTCCCACCTTCCATACAAGTAAATATTACTTCTCATATCATGATCATATATAATTCAAAGAGTTTTGAGTAAAAGGTTTAAGTTTTAAGTTTGCATGTCAAGGTTTTAGTTGGAACTCAAAGTACAATCTTGATTCTTATGGATTTAAGGTTGTTTTTGAGAGGACTACAAGGAATGGTGAAATTCCAAGTCTTGAGAAAGAGAATCTTGATGTTGAATGGCCATTTCCCTTCCATTTCATTCGGCCATGACCTTAAGGGAGCCGAATGAATGGTCCTTGAGATCATTCTTGTTGCCTTGATTCATTTCTATGTGTTTTTGGTAGTGATAACATAAATTTTGTATCAAAAACTTGATAAAACCCTTTGCATGCTAAGTGATCATCTAGATATAGCTAATTCTGGGCTTGCATGTCGATTTCATGATAGAATATATTTAGAAAATATGTTGTTTTGGTTTGTAAAACTCGAAGTCATGCATGCATGTAGATTTCTCTTGGAATGTTGGAAGATTTTGATCATTTGGAAAGATTTTGTTAGTAAAGTTTAATTTCAGTAGGGATAAGGTGTTAATCTTGATTAGTTCTCCTTGATGCATGGTAATAATTCGTGTATATATTTTATAAGAATATATAACTTGTTATTTTCAAAAACTTGATGACTCATAAATTGTGTAATGTGATTTCCTTTGTTTTGTCATGTTGCACCCTAGGTAAGGATGATCTCCACCAAGATTATTTTGAGTGTAAGGGATTTAGTTCAGTAGATCACCATAGTTAAGTCATGGTTTGGGTATTTGAGTTGTTGTTGGTTGAGTTTGTCAAGTAAAAACCTTGGAGAAATGAGAGTCTTAGGTTCTGCAGAAAATCAGTTTAGTACCCTGAGGTTTAGAGTGAGTTTTGACCATGTCATTGATGTGCACTTTGAGACCCAAGCCACCAGAAGCTAGTATTAGGAGTATATAAAAGGTTTTAGGTGTTGGTTGGAGGTTTATAAGTCGTTTGGTTAGGTGCATAAGTGAAACCACAATATCTGTCCAGCAGGGGACAGTTTTGTTACAACTTAGAAATAGGATGTTTTCACCATGTCATGGGTAGGCCCTCATTAGTCCCTGTTGGGCCTTAGTTAGAGGGAGTGTCAGAGAAGTTTTTCAAGCCATATTTCATAAAATAGGAGTTAGAACAATGTGTCACAAGTTAGTTCAAGTTAGGGCGTTTTCTGCCCCGAAAAACAGGGGAATCATGGACTTTAAACTTAGGCCCAAGGAGGCCCAAGCTAGGCCCTTGAGCCACATCAAGTTTGGGAGATGCCTTATGGTCAGAAGAGTCTAGTGTAAGAGTTTTGGAGGAAAACCTGTAGTTTATGGGTGTCTAATGCACTCAAGAAACCATAGATGTCATTCTGAAATTTACTCCAGTGAGCACTTTCACTTATCGCATAGTTTTAAAACACTTAGGAGTGAGATATAGGTTGACCACCAAGGTTGTAAGATAGTATAAAGTCAGTAGAACAAAAGGCCCAAGTGAGGGTCAATAGGATTTGGATAGTTTAGTAAAGGCACATCGGGTTAGGAAGCCAAAATTTGGAGACTTTGTCTAAGTATAGTGACCAAGTGACTTAAGTTGGAGATCGAGATCATCCAAGCCTAGTATTGCATTATGGTGTATGTGGTATTATTTGGTATTAAAATATGATATGTGAATATATATGGCTATGTGTACAATTATATTTATAAGGTGAATATAAATTAAGTGCATATTGACCTAAGTGCCATTCGTATTTAATTTCGTGTTGTAAATAGGTTAAGTTGGTGAGAATATATTATAATGAGGATTATTATTTATGTAGGATCTCGAGACGAGGGTAAACTTTCCATAAAGGTCGAGTGAAGCTTCCAGTTGCTCCTACCATCCAGACCAGACTAGCCTTTCTCAAGGCAAGTGATTCAACCTGTCTTTCGTATTCCCTGCAAATGTGTAACAATTAGTTCATATATATTGATGTGATTATCCTGAGTCATTTTGATATACTTGAACAAAGTGTATCTTAAGTTATCGTTGAATTATATAGAAATGCCATGAACCCTCAAGTACGTATTGCAAGTAGTTCAAAAGTCTTATCACGATAGTATATTAAAGTAATTTGAATGCCATGATAAAATAAAGAGTTGTTATAACACTTGATTGATCCTCTTGATTATCATGCTAATGATTCCTAGAGTATTGATATCACACCCTGATGCTTGAATCCCTATAGAACTTTACCTTGATACCTAAAAGCCAGATATTCCATCAAAGTTGTCCATAATTGATTGATACCTCTCTTTATTTCCCTAAAGTTTAACAATTATGATATACCCTAAGCTAAAGATCATTTCTTCATACCTTAACACCCTTATTATTCATGAAGCTTATCTTCTTGATGTTCTAGCACTTGTACCTTGTCGAAAAACCATTGCTTTAAGCCTAGCTTGGCATTACCCCTTTATAATATCCAATAGCCTCGCTAAATTTTCTTGCCCAAGTTTTGTATATGGAATCCTTTCAATTACCCTAATAGAGTAAAGTCTAGTGGATCATGGCCCTGAGATTTAGTACCATATTTCCAGTGTTTCGAGTTGATCTATAATCCCTTGATAAAAATATTTACTGTTAAAAGAGATTTTGTCATAAATCGGCATCAGTTTTTGAAATGAATAAAATGTGGATTTTCAGTCCCAAAGGGGGATAAATGTTTTCTTTGAATAGTGGATCTGGACTGAGACGCAAGTCCTTTCCACACTTATAATGTAGGCTTAAAAGTTACCTAGGGATCCCATTAATATTTTAGAACCCAGCGAGGTTCGGGATTACTTTGCGGCTGATCACCGGCTGTAATCCGTAGCATCATATAATGATTTTGATTAAGATATGATTTTGAAAATGTTTTGATACAAGCAAATGATGCCATCACCCAAAGTTTTATCTCTTGTTATTATTGGTTATGTCTTCACATTGTCATTCTTTAATATATATCTCGATTTATGTTTCGCATCATATTGTTTAGCGCTTGTTGAGCATTTGGCTCACTCCTTGCTTTACCCTGATATTACAGCTAGCATCTATGGTTAGATTCAAGCAGACAGCACGTAAGACCTGTGACGCTGATGCGTATGTTCGAGCTCAGGTAGAATAAGGGATAGTTTTGTGTGAGGACTCGAAATTAAAATCAGTTGTAATAGATGGTAGTGTTGGGCTGTTCCAAACCCTAAACTGTAAGATCTTGGATTTGGTTATGTTTACTTTCTTCTAAATATTGTAATAATTATATTTAATTTTGTTGGTTAAGTTGGGGGTGTGACAGTGATAGGTTTTATTGGGGATAGGATGACAAAAGATAGGAATATTGTCTACTTTGCTAGATTTTGTCAGCTTATATATACTTTCTGTTATGCTGATGAACCCCAACCTACCACTGACTTAACTCCACCTTTCAAAATTGCAAAACGAGCCTTTAATGACTTGGTAAATGCTGACCTTAAGAAAAAGGTGGTTAGACCTTTTAAGATTCCTCAGTCTGTAAAACAGATCTTGGTAAATGTTGATCCTCAAACCTATAGATCTGTTTATCCTGATGTCCAACCCACCACCACAACCCAAACACCACAGCAACCATCAGAACATACCACTCATACATCAATTCTTCAACCTTCCCTCAGAACATATCTCAAATCATATCTCTCAACATCAAAGACAGCTCAACCTTATCCTCAGCACCTACTGTGAAGCCTTCATCTTCCAAGCCCAAGAGGACAAAGACTGTTTCTCAAACACCACAGATTAGAAGGAGGATTGTTCTGAGAGATGAGTCTGATAGTGAGGAACAGGTTTCTTTATCAGAACTTGTTGTTAAAGAAGCTGAGAAAGTTCCTTCTCAGAAGGATTCTAGAGTTGGGGGATCTAAGCTTCTCAAAAGGCTTAGAAGAATGACTTCTGTTGAACCTCCCAAAGAATCCCCACCTTCAAAGAGATACAAGAAACAGAGAGCTAAAAGGCCAATTTCAGATGATGAGGAAGCAGCAGCTAAGGAAGGAGATCAGGAATCTCTGATCTCACAAGAACCAGAATCTGCTGAAGCCATTGTTTCTCCATTGACTCCAACTCATGAAGCTGCTACAGAAAAGGCCAACACTCCATCTGTATCTCCTGTTGATCCAGGCACAAATGCCGAAATTGATATTCAGAACCTGGTTGTGCCTGAGGTACTTTACTTAAAAGCTCCAACATCAATTAATCCATCAACAACACCTGTTACTGATGCTACTCAAACTCCAGACTTATCTACTACACCTTCTCTGCATCTAGATGATAATAATCAGCATATAGGTGAGCATCAGGATATGGCTGTTGATCAGAACTTGGAACCAGAACAGCACTTAGAGGATGATGCCGAAGCCTCAATTACTTCTCATACTGTTGTTTTATCAGAAGATGCTGATTCTGTAAGTTCTGATGCTGCAAATGCTATTGATACTGGTGATGCTGCTCTAAATGCAGATGCTGATGAAGCAGGTCCTTCAGGACATCCACCTCAACAAACTGTTCCTAAATCTGAACTAGTTAAGAAGTTTGTTACAAGAGAAGCACCAGTGCCTTGGAGTGAAACTCCTGCAGGACAAGAGTGGACTAAGGAATGGAACTTAGTTACCTGTGTTCCATCTGCAAAGAATCTTGCTGAGCACTTGACAAAAGCTGATAAGATGTTAATTACTGATGATTTCAAAACACAGCTTCGAGTCACTGCATTGAGTACTAAACATATACAAGGTCTCCATTCCACTACTCATGCAGAGTTACATAAAATTCAGGAAGAATTAATCAAGCAAGAACAAGTTCAGAAACTTGACAAGAAAAAATTCTTCCAACCTACCTTTGACAGAGTTGCTTATATTGAGAAGACTCAAGAGAAACAACAATCTCAGATTGATGATATTTTGAAAAATCAAGCTTCTCAGCAATCTCAACTTAATGAAATCCAAGCCTCAATGGAATTGCTTGTCTCTCTTCTCTTACCTGCTGATGCCAAAAAGGGGAAGAAAGTAATTAAGTCCAAATGCAAAACTGATAAGACACTGAAGGGGAAGGATGATGAAAAAGATGACAAAGGAACCTCTGGAATGGGTGGAGGTCATAGTCAAGGTAGAGGTTTCTCATCAAGAAAAGCTGAAATCACAAGTCACAGGACAAGTTCTGATGCTGAAAAAAGAATTACTTCTGCTACTGGTAAAAGGATAAGTTCTGATGAACTTTTAGACCTTGATGAAGAAATGTCAAGACAGTTATTTCTTAAGGAAAATCCAGGAATGGACTTGGAGAGTCTGATGCAAGAAGAAGCCAGACTTAAATCAGAAAAAGTCAAATTTAAATCTGAAGCTTCTGGTAAAAAGAAACTTCCAAAACTCAAAGGCATTGTGATAAAAGAAAAGACAAATCCTGAAGCAATCATGGCTAAATCACAACTGCAGATAGATCCAAGGTCCAAGGGCAAAGAGAAAGTTGGTGAACCTATCAAGGTTTATGTGCCTCCTGTGAATGAAGAAATTACTGATGAAGATGCTGATCTTGCTCTGACTTCAAGAAAAGTTTCTAAGACAACCTCTGACATGGCTCAAGTTATTCAGAGTCAAGAGATAGTTAGTTCTGATATTTCGAAGAAGCAAGTAACCTCTGACATAGCTCAAGTTAACTTGATATCAGAAGATAAATCAAAGGAAACCTCTGACATTGCTCATGTTAAACCTTCAAAGATACTCCTACCAGGATTCACTAAAGCCAAACAGATTCAACCTTTAAAGACTGCTATAAGTGGTTTTGAAGCAAGAGTGGTTACTGGAAAGGAAGCAAGAGATAAAACTGGATTGGGAAGTGCTGATGAAAGAAGAATACAGAACACAACCAATGATCCAACTTCCTTAAGTGAACCAGGTATTGGAGCAACTCCTGAGAGATTGAATCAACTAGAATCTGTACAAATGGTTTACCATACCTACTTGAAAGAACACATCTTATTGTACTTCATGACAGATGGTAGGGTTTATCATATAAGGGAAAATGCCATTCCACTGAAGTATTTTGAAGAGCTGGAACATGTATTATTCTTACTTCAAGTGAATGACAAAATAACAGAAAGTGCTGCAAACTTTTTGAAGAGTCAAATTCAGAAACAGAAAAAGCTTTATTCTGTTAAGTCTGACAGCTCATATCTTCCAAAGTACAGAGATCACAAGGGTGATATTTTTGAGATGAAGCCCAACACTGCCAAGATTATAACTACATTTCTGGGTTACAGGGCTGTGGAATTCAATCTTGAGTCTGACAAGGAATATTTGATCAGACTAGATCAGGATATAAAGAAAGCTAAAATTAATGATCTCAGGGCTGCAATCTTTCAAATTGGTGAAGATACTGCAGACCTTAAAGATGCTAAAAGGAGGATGATTGATGAACTCAGATATGTTGAGAGATGTTTGTTGAAGAACTATCTCAGAACAACTCCTGACATCAGAGAGATCAAAAGATGAAGCCAAGTCAAGATCTACAACTGCTTAAATTCTGATATGAATACAGACTGAAGTTGTTATCAGAAGTTAAAGATTGGTAAAGCTTTAAGGACTGTAAGTTGTAGTTATCTAGTCAAACTATCATCCATTTGTACTTAATGTTTTTGGCATCATCAAATATTTGTTAAACTTGTATATTATGCTAATTTACAAGTTGGGGGAGATTGTTAGATATATTTGATAATGTCATGGCTAATGTGATTTATGTTTAGTTTTTAGATCTTACTTAAACAGGATAAATCAGTACTTACTATAAGTCAGGACTTAAGGATATCAGTACTTAAATTATCAGGAGATAATCATCAGAAGATGGATATCATAACTTAAGTACTAAAGGACGTTCAGATAACGAAGGCAGCTGGTTAAAGGAAAGAAGATCGAGACAAAGATAAGAAGAGATATGCATGAAGAAGGATTCTATGAAGAATAGAATACTTGGAAGAAAAGATATCTGATTGATATATTTTATGAAGCAGAATTATATTCCATATCAATTAGCGATTATCTTGTAACTGTGTAGTATATAAACACAGACATAGGGTTTACACTATAAGTGTTATCACAATCGAGAAGATTATTCATTGTAACCCTAGCAGCTCTCGTGATATTTGTTCATCACTGAGAGAGAACAGTTCCATACTGTAATAGAGTTTATTGTTTCAATAAAGTTTGTTTTCTGTTACTTGAGTTATTAAAGTTTGATTTGATTGTATTATACACTGTATTCACCCCCTCTACAGTGTGTGTGTGACCTAACAGTATTGATAGATACTTGTGATGTCTAGCAGAGTAATCGAGGCATAGAAACAGAAAGTCAGTGATCAGTAAATAGAACTATAGCATAGAAAAAGGAAGCACGTGAGCGGTGAATAAAAGTAAGGCATATAAAAAGAAGATAAGTGGTTGTTGAGTAGAAACGATAGATGAATGCAAGTGAAGTTGGTAATCATCTGTGACAAGGCAAGTACTTCTGAACCTTCTTCAAATTACATTACAAATATTTTCAAACTTTCTCATAACATGTTGCTAATATTCAAAATAAATCCTATTTTATATTGCAAGCGCTTTAAACTATTCAACCTTGAACCCTGATTCTTATTGATCTTGAGCCATAAGCCTTATTCTTCATAAACCATTGATTGTTGAAATTTTAGATACGAGCCAGACATATACGATACTACTCCATAAATACATATCTACCACTTACTGATTTCTGATACTGAATTGCTTGACATACCAACCCTTATTCCTTGTTTAACAGAAGACCAATCCTTGGAACCCCTGAACCCTTGGTCTTCTACTTTCTGATTCTTTCCTTGATTGAAAACCAATCTTTTTGAATTCCTTGTTATACCTTCATGGTATTGTGAATCACCCTATATTTCAAGATAAATGTTGTTTATGATTCAGCTTATTGAACTACATTGGTTATCATATTAAATTGTTTTAGAATTAGATGGTTTTATAAATATGGACCAGATTCATGGTCGGACCAGATTCGTGGTCATAATAGGCCAATGCGTGCCTTGGATCCAGTATATAGAGCAAAGTTGGGAGACTTTCTTGGGGTTAGTGCGTGACTGATCAACAGCCTAACCTTGGTTTTTAAAATGAAATTTGAATATCCAATTCTAATCATTGCTTATTCAGAAACTTAATTCTTCTGAATCATTTCAACTGGTTATTATTTAACCTCAGTTATTGCTATTATGACTTGATGAGCTAGCTAGCTCACTCTTGCGAATCTTTTTTATGTTTTCAACAGTTAAAAAGGAAATTATTGGTAACGAGGATTCCCAGTCCAGTGTGCGAGCTAGGATTCCAGGTTAAGTTGGATCAAGCTATCAAGAGCTTTATATTGTAGATGAGTTACGCAAGATTGTAACTACGATATCATTCGTAATTGTAAGTTGAATTAGTTGGGATTTGGTACGATATAATAAAAGTTAAGGTTGTGGCTTGTTTTCATACTTTAACCTGTTACGATCCGTGGTTGCGTAGAGAAGGGTCAATACATATAATATTTTATATACAAGTTTATATATTGTACTGTATGTTTTATGAGCCCCAAACTTCTGACCCGGGTTTGGAGGGCGTCACAGAATTTATATGAATCAAATCTCATGGTCTCCATTATTGTTTGTATGTAATTTAACATAGAGATAAATATAAATTATATATATGTCACCCATCGTGACATTTATTTATGGTGTCTTGAATGTTAAGGAGATTACTAGAACAAACTACTTAAATTAATAACGAATATTAGAAGGTATACATGTCACCCATCGTGGCGTACAAGGTTTCATAGATTTCGGATAATTATAAGATATCATTTGATGGCATCTGGTATAATTATGATTTAAGATTTGATAATGGTATACACTTAGCTATGAAAAATAATATTGACCACCCCAATGTGGCGTATTATTTAGTAATAGGACCGAAGTAACATTTAAATAAATTTAGGTGGTATACATGTCACCCATCGTGATGTACCAGAAATTTATGGTGTTTAAATTTTAGTGCATTAATTTTAATAATTGTTAGAGGAACTAATAGGTCTTAATATCTAATGCACCCTTTATGTGTTATGTGATGTTTTTATGCATGATTCTCAGGATATAATGGAGTTTAATCCACTGTTCACCATACTTAAGGATAACAAACTTACCGGACCTAACTATATTGAATGGAAACGAAATTTCGACATTGTGTTGACCGTTGAGGAGTACAAGTTTTGCATTTACCGGTCCTCACACATACGCCAACTATACTACCTGAGTTCTCACATAAGCCTCAACATCTTCAATGTACTTATGAGTAGTCTTCTTGAATCTAACCATACTTCTAGCTGAAATAACATGGATAAATAGCAAGAAGTGAGCCAAACGCTCAACAAGATATAACATAAGACAAAAATTATCAACATAGCAATTCATAATTTGAAATTGGGGTGGATGGCATAATTATTCAAGTCAAAATCATTTTTAACCAAATCATTACTCAAAATCATTTTATGACGCTACGGATTACAGCCGGTGATTAGCCGCAAAGTAATCCCGAACCTCGCTGGGTTCTAACAAATTTTAATTAGGATCCCTAGGCAACTTTTAAGCCTAGTATAATAAGTGTGAAAGGGACTTGCATCTTAGTCTAATCCACCAATCTCAAGAAAATATTCTTTTATTTGAAGAGCAATTATCTTTTATAAAACTGATGTCAGAGAGAAATTACAAGAATTCTAAATGATAGAATTTCAATTATAAATCAAGGATTGGAGTTATGAAACTCTTATCAGAAATGAGTTTTCTTCTCACTAGCGGGGTCATCAATGATGAGTATGAATGGTTTAACAACTAATGAAGAAAGTATTGAAAAAGATCCATGATGATAATCAAAAAAGGTATGGATCTCAAATTTGAGTGTAGTGCATGGCACATATCTAGTTACAAAGTTTGGGTATGATAATAAAGGGTAATGAAGAAGCATGAAGTTGGATTATTGATATCTCAAGGTTTCGGTGGTATAGGGATATAGTATCAGATCAAAAGTGGTTTTATAATCACAGAAATTGAAATACTTGAGCTTACGAAGGTATTTTGGTTTGGTACAAGCAATCGGGGTATATCAATTATAGGTACTAAGTCAAGTTGGGGCAAGAAGTAGATAAGGGAATGACCTTTATTAGTGCATAAAAAAACTTGGAACAACTGCAATGATCATAGGCATGGCATAACATTTTTAAAAACTCAATTTAAGATTAAGGTACTTGCAACAATATATCTTGGTGACGAAAATATCAATATCTCTAAGCAAGCATACTATCATTGTCCAAAAAGAATGGTTCAGAATACTTGCATAAAAATAGATTTGACAAGGGAGAGACACTTGCATAAAAATAGATTTGATAAGGGAAAGACACTTGCATAAAAATAGATTTGACAAGGGAAAGACACTTGCCTTAGAGAGGGCTTTATCTAGAACTCGACTTGGCTTAGGAGCAACCGGGAACACTTCTCGACCTTGATGGCAAGCTGCTTATCTTCACTTGATCCTACACCATAATAATAACCCTCATTATAAAAAGACTCTTATAAAAACAATCGACCCTAATGTTAATGCACAATTTGACTCCAAGTAGCATTTAGTGTCTTATTTTGCATAAGACATCAAATCAACACAAATTACTATACATTATCACTATTACACCTTGGAGCATATAATCACCATTAAGTATATTCAATCTATTATTTAGTATTGGTGCATTACTGGGTATTGAATGATCTCACTCATCTAATCTCGACCAGTTGATTGCCTAAGATTGGTAATATCATTTCTCTTGACCATACATATGGCATTACCTTCTACGAACCTCTATCTACTTGTAAACACTAAGGCCTAACTAGGCCTCGCTCATAGGTTTCATAAAACTAATTGCTAAGTCACAGTACTCTCATTTGCATTCTCTCAGCGACACCTTGTGTGACTTACGGTCTTTGATACTCTTCTACTCTAGGCATTCCTCACAAAACTAACCAAATGGAATTTTAATACTTAAATCTAACTTATGCTCTTAGAATGACATCAAGGTCTAACCTAGGCCTCCCTGGGCCTACGCTCAAAGTTGTCACAAATCTGCTGGGTGCCTTAAAAACTGCCATGTTTTTACTTAATTTTAGCCATTGATTCTAACTCTAAAACAACATATTTCGACTTGAAAACCTTCCCTAGACTTCCTAGTATTAGTACTATCCAAGGCCTAATGAGGTCCTACACATAACATTATTTTATGACCTCCAAACTACAGCAAACCTAAATTGTCCCCTGTTTTGGTAGATTTAGCGCTTTCGCTTGTGCACCTTACTAAATGGTAAGTTTTCTTAAATCTATTGCTTCTTTACACAAACATATATCAAGTCCCAACTCTCTGTAGCTCGGGCTTACCAAGGCCTAAGAAATGCCCATTCAAAACTTACCTACAAATAGTGTGCAAATCTGGAAAATCAAAGTGTCCTACTCTAACTCTTCCACCTTACTCCCACTTTAAAACAAAGCATTCAACCTTTAACCAATTAACCCTATTGCACTAATTCCGTCAACTAATGCCTCAAAAATTATGGAGATCATTCATACCCTAGTGCAACTTCATGCAAATAAATTACCAAAAACCATGCAAGTTAACAATCAGCAAAATTTTGACTAAATAAGGGAGATTATTTCTTATAAATTTGACTTATAAAACTTAACCAACAATCATGATCATGAACATTAACTTACCTTAGCTAATATTAATAAAAAAACATGGTAAAAACTCCTATTATGCATAAAAAAAATTCGAAATTCAAGGGTTTAACCATACATGCAAGCTTTCGAATATACTAGCAAAAATACGATGGTTTTTCATCAAAATCTCATTATAAAATTAACATGTAAGACTAGAATTAGCTATATCAAGAATGATCACTGAAATTTAAAGAGTTTTATCAAGTTTCCCTTAAAAAATACATGTTACTAACACATAGGTAACATATCTCATGCAGAAACCCTTGGATTCACAAGAATCAAAGGTGTTCTCTTGAGTTTAAGCAAAAACACAAACATGCAACCATTAAACATCAACTTTTCAACATAAATTTTTTGGGAAGTGAATAAAATAAGCATAGGGAGTGATATTACACTAAAAGTAAATGTAAAATTGGATGAAAAATGGAAGAAATGGGGGGATGGGGTGGTTTCGGCCGAAGGAGAGGGAGGAGAGAAGAGAGAGTGGAGTGGAATGTGGAGTGAGCTTAATCATTTCTTTTTTACTTTTATTCACATTCAAGAGTGAGTGGACTTTACTTTTACCGAATTACCCCTCTCCTACTAATAAACAAGATTTGCATGCAAGGTTAATTGAGTAATTTGGCTACTGGAGGAGTGGTTAGTGGGGTTGAAAATTCCGATTGTGCCCTTACCCCTCTCCTACTAATAAACAAGATTTATGGGTAATGGAGTAATTTGCTAATTAATATACAAATCAATTATAAGAATAAATTTTATGAATAAAAATATTAATCCATAAATTATAAGAATGGTATCACAAAATAACTTGGAATTTTAGAAATTTTATAAGATCACTTTTGAAATTTATTGATAAAAATAATTTTAAAACGATTTTTCTCTAATAAAGAAATACACTTTATAAATCACACAAAAGAGCAAATAATACATTTATTGCCTTCTAAATTTTTAAATAATTTAACATAATTATTATGCAGTAATCCAATCACAGAAGTACATATCCATATAATTTTATAAATTACCCAATTACAATTATAAAATACTCAATTAAAGGATTCTGTCTTCAGAATCTAAGATAACAGGTGAGGATACCGAAATCGCATTTCAGACTTTAGCTCCCATGTTGACTCTTCAACTTTGGGATTTCTCCTAAGCACTCATACTACCCTTACTGACTTATTTTTAAGACTCTTTTCTTGTCAGTCGAGTATTTTAACATGTTGCTCCACATATGACAAATCTGCTTGAATTTTTATCGATTCATACTCTATCACATGATTGACATCCGAATTATACTTTTTAAGCAAAGACACGTGGAATACATTATGAACATGCTGATACTGCGGAGGCAGAGCTAATTCGTAAGCCATTTTACCGACTTGATTCAAGATTTCAAAAGGACCTATATATTGAGGTGCTATTTTCCCTTTCTTCCCAAACCTAGTCAACCATTTCCATGGTGACACTTTCAACAATACAGCTTCGCCTATTTGGAACTCACATCCATCCGAGCAGGGTTTGCGTACTTTCGTTGCCTATCTTGAGCAGGAAGCAATCTTTTCTAGATCAGTATGACTATCTCTTTTATTTGTTGAACCAGTTCGGGACATAAAATCTTTCCTTCTCCAACTTCATCCCAACATGTTGGTGATTTGTATTTTCTTCCATATAAAGCTTCGTAGGGCGGCATGCCAATACTAGAGTGATGACTATTGATGTAGGAGAATTCCACCAGTGGTAAATGATCAACCCAACTTCCTGTAAAATTGATAGCACAACTTCATAACATGTCTTAAATTGTTCGTATTGTCCTTTCGCTTTGACCATCTGTTTGTGGATGATATGTCGTGCTCATGTTCAACTTGGTGTCAAGACTTTCTTGGAATTATCTACAAAAACTTGAGTTGAATTACGGATCTCGCTTTGAAACTATCGATACAGGTACGCCGTGACGTAACACGAATTCGTGCACATACATATGAACCAACCTATCTAATAAAGTCCTCTCGTTGACTGGTAGAAAATGCGCCGATTTTGTAAGGCGATCAACTATAACCCATATGGCATCGTGTCCAGATTTTGCTTGAGGTAATCCCACTATAAAATCCATGGAAATATTTTCCCACTTCCATTCTGGAATCTTTAATGACTGGATTAACCGCTCGGTCTTTGGTGTTCCGCTTTTACCCGTTGACATGTATATCATTTTGCGACCTATATTGCAACCCATTTTGCAATTTCTCTTTTCATGTTTGGCCACCAAAACTTCTTTCTCAAATCTTCATACATTTTAGTGCTTCTCGGATGGATTGAAAGTCGCGAGTTGTGGGCTTCTTGTAGTATCTTACTTTTCAATTCAGTTACTTGAGGAATCCAAATTCTTGATGAAAACCTTAATATACCTTGTTCATCTCTTTGCGTACAAATTTAGTCTCCTGACAGTTGGTTATTCTCTTGACTTATCACTACTTCTTGACATTTTCTTATCTTCTCTATCAGTTCTGGCTGGAAGATTATAATATGACAAATCTTTTCAAACCTTCCGTGAACACAAAGTTCTAATTCGAATCTTTCAATTTCTACAGAAAACTCATTTGGTAACGTGATCATATTCATTCTTTCCTTTCTACTGAGAGCGTCGGTTACTACATTCTCCTTCCCTGTATGGTAATGTATTGAACAGTCGTAATCCTTGATTAGCTCCAACCATCTTCGTTGTCATATATTGAGTTCTTTCTGGGTAAATATATACTTCAAGATCTTATGATCCGTGTAGATTTCACACTTGTCTCTGTATAAGTAATGTCTCCATATCTTGACTGCGAACACTAAGGTGGCTAGTTGGAGATCATGAGTCGGATATTTCAGTTCATGAGGTTTAAGTTATTAGGATGCATATGCAATCACCTTATTGTGTTGCATTAGTACATAACCCAATCCTTTATATGAAGCGTCTCTATATATCACAAATTCTCGTTTGTCATCTGGTAGTACCAAAACTGGGGCGATACCAATTTCTGCTTTAACTCTTGTAAACTTCCTTCAAATTCCGCATTATATTCAAACTTGTGATTCTTCCTTGTCAGCTTGGCCAATGGCGTTGAAATCTTTGAGAAATCCTTCAAAAATCTTTTGTAGTACCTGGCTAGTCCTAGAAAACTTCTTACTTCCGTAGGAGTCTTTGGTCTTTCCCAACTCATAACTGCTTCAATCTTTACAGGGTACACTCTAATTCCTTCACTCCCGGTTATATGTCCCAAAAATTGGACTTCTCGCAACCATAACTCACACTCTAAAAATTTAGCATACAACTTCCCTCGCCTAAGAATTTCCAATGCTATCCATAAATCTTGCTCATGTTCCTCTTCCAACTTCGAATATATCAGAATGTCATCGATGAATACCACGACGAACTTGTCCAAATATTTCTTGAAAACTCGATTCATTAGATCCATGAAAGCTACAGGGGTGTTTGTTAATCCAAATGGCATTACTAAAAATTCGTAACGTCCGTATCTTGTCCTGAATGCCGTGTCCGGGATATCCTCTGGTTTGATCTTCAACTGATGGTATCCTGACCTCAAATCAATCTTGGAGAAACACTTAGCTCCTTTAAGTTGGTCGAATACATCATCTATCCTTGGTAACAGATATTTGTTCTAAATCGTCAACTTGTTCAGCTCCCGATAATCTATACAGAGTCTCATGCTTTTGTCCTTCTTCTTTACGAACAGAACTGGCGCTCCCCATGGCGACGTACTTGGCCTTATGACTCCTTTGTCCAAAAATTCTTGTAGTTGACTCGCTAACTCCTTCATCTCTTCTCTGCTGGTGCCATTCTGTATGGTGCCTTCGAAACAGGTTCGGCTCCTGGAGCAAGGTTAATCTCAAACTTAATCTGTCGGTCTGGCGGTAGTCCTGGTAGTTCTTCGGGAAACACATCTGGGAACTCTTTCACCACCGAAATCTCTTCTTTACTAGGAACTTCCTTTTCTATATTCACTATATAAACTAGGAATGCCTCATAACCCTTCCTAAGTAACTTGTTCGCCTAGACAGCTGAAAGAAATAGTTGTCCTTCTTTTTGACCTTTAAACATCACCTTCTTCCCGTTCCTTTTCCTTAAATAAACTTTCTTAGATCTACAATATATCTGAGCATTATTCTTCCCTAACCAGTCCATCCCTAAGATTATTTTAAACTCTCCTAGCATGAAGAGTATCAAGTTAACTGGGAACATGTGCCCGAAGATATCGATCTCACACTCTGGGCAGAATTGACTTACAAGTACCTTTTCTTGGTTAGCAATTACTATTTTCATTATTTTACTCATATTCTTCTTATCGCAATTTAGTCTACCATCAAAAGTTTTTGATATAAAAGATCTTGTAGCTCCTGAATCAATTAATACTTTAGCTTTAACATTGTTTATCAAAAGCTTACCTGCTATCACTCTGAATTCTGAACAGCATCCTTCATTTTTAAATTAAAAGTTCTTGCTAATGCTTGTGGAACTGGTTGAGATGGTAAAGTCAAAGCCAATACCTCAACTGGTACAGTCGAACTGGTCATTGCTACACTCATCATACTTCAGATTGGTCCTACTGATTTGCACTTCCATGCCATGTGTCCTGGCTTCCCACACTTGAAACATATAACTCCCATCTTCTGAGCTTTACATTCATTTTCCAAGTGCCCCTTCTGATTGCATCGATAACACGCCGTATTAATCTTGTTGCAAATTCCCACATGCTTCTTTCCACAATGCTTACATTCAACTCTTGGCTTCCTGTTCTCACTTGTTTGTCCATGATTTTGCTGATAGTTCCCTCTATTTTCTTGCCTCTTATTTTCTTATCCTTTCTTCTGTGCATTTCATCCTTAATTTCTAGAACCCAATTCTCTTCGTATTCTTATCTGACTGACTCCCTAATTATGACATTTCCCCTGATGAAACACTTTCCTCTTTTTGTTATCTCTTTCCTTTCTAGATTGTACTCTGTTACTTTCAATCAAGGCCGCTTTCTGAACTACTCCTATATATTTATCAATATCAAATATTGATACCCTATCTCGGATCCAATATTCAAGCGCTTGTTGGAACCTTTGAGCCTTCTCTTCTTCGGTACCCACATACATGGTCACAAACCTCGATAATTCTGTAAACTTCTTTTCATATTCTAAGACTGTCATATTTCCTTGTTTCAATTCTAGGAACTTCACTTCCATTTTCTTCTTTACATACTAGGGATAATACTTCTCTAAAAACAGTTCCTTAAATCTTGCCCAAGTAACTAGTTGAACCTCTTCCAAAGCTTTAACTGAATCCCACCAATAAATTACTTCCCCTTTCAGAAAATACGGGGCCTATACAATATTATGATCATCCCCTAATCGAACCAACTCGAAACATCTCTTCATTTCTCTTATCCAAGTGTTGGCTACAATTGGATCAGTGGTATCATGAAAAGTTGGAGGGTTCACATTATGAAAAGCTTTAAAAGTTACAACTGGTTTCGAAATTGATGTTGATGTTGATGTTGGTGTTGATCATGATTCTCTGGGTTTCGAAATTGTTGTTTTTGGGAATTGTTATTGAAGAGTTTGTTGTTGCTGAGCAATTGCATTGGTTTGTTATTGCAGGGATTCCAATATTCGAAGGTTATTGGGGTCGGTTAGAATAGAAGTACTGGTTTGCTTCGTCATTTTAGGTGACATGATTCTCAAATAAAAGGTTTAACAAAACAGTTATAAATATGGTAATTATCTCAAAGTCAAGGTGTTGCGAAGTTAAGGTGATCACATGTATTTAGGTTTTTGATTATTAGCAATGAAGGTGATATACAATTCTAGATATAGAAACAAAAGCAAAACTAAAATGAAATGATAGCACATTAATCATTAAAACAAATTTTTACTTACAACGCAACCAAATAAGGTTCGAATTTAAAGGTCAACAACATCATAGTTCTGAAAGGAAATAAGGAAAATACATAGTTCAAAAGATACAACAACATAGGAAATCTGGCTCCTACTTCGGCCTAACGGTCATCTTCCTAAGTCTCCTCGTTATCATCTCGAGCTAAAGGGATCTCTTTCTACTGCTCCCCCTGAAATACCTTCACGATGCCCTAAAGTTCATCTACTACCATCTGGATGGTGTACTGACTGTTGCGGTCGCGGTGTGTTGGCATCTCTCCGAGCTTAGTGTTAACGAACTGGGTCAAGGACTCGAGTCTCGCAATCAATCGTGCCTTAGGTTCCTCCCTAAGCCGATTATCATCCTGAAAAGCTACATCCTATCGCTGAATAA
The DNA here is from genome assembly GCF_009905375.1 of Apium graveolens. NCBI lineage: Eukaryota > Viridiplantae > Streptophyta > Magnoliopsida > Apiales > Apiaceae > Apium > Apium graveolens. The sequence goes on along the minus strand of NC_133654.1, from coordinate 162,066,485 downwards.
GTCAGTCGTACTTCCCTTGGAGCCTATCGAACTAAAGCCTCAAGTCAGCGTACACGAAGAAAGCAATAGTGTCGGATGGCGCCGAAGATGAGGACTAATGCATCCTTTGTTGAGAAATAATTTATACGAAGGAAAATATTAGTGACTTACTCGAATAATATCTACTTACACTCTTGTATTTCCTATATATATATATATATATATATATATCCTATAACCTATGTAGACTATTCAGGGACTCTAAACCTTAGCTCTCATACCAAAACCTTAGGTGGTATACATGTCACCCATCATGACGTACCAGAAACTTATGCTGTTTAATTGTTAGTGCATTAATTTTAATAATTGTTAGAGGAACCAATAGGTGTTAATATTTAGTGCACACTTTATGTGTTATATGATATTTTTATGCATGATTCTCAGGATAAAATGGGGTTTAATCCATTGTTCACCATACTTAAGGATAACAAACTTAACAGACCTAACTATATTGAATGGAAACAAAATTTGGACATTATGTTGACCGCTGAGAAGTACAAGTTTTGTACTTATGAACCCAAGCAAGATCAACCTACTACCGGTCCTCACACATACGCCAATTATACTACCTGAGCTCTCACGTAGGCCTCAACATCTCCAGTGGACTTACGAGCAGTCTGCTTGAATCTAACCATACTTGCTAGCTGAAATAACATGGATAAATAGCAAGAAGTGAGCCAAACGCTCAACAAGATATAACATAAGACATAAATTATCTGTAAGAACCCAAATTTTTGACATCGGTAAAATACCTTTACGAATAGTAACCTTGCGGTTTAATAAAAACTTTTGCAACCACACCATATACCAGTTTTTAATTTAAGGTTCCGAGTTGATATTGTGATTATACATATCAAATGAGTGTATGTAAACGCTATTAGTTTTCAAAGAAAACCAATTTTGAAAAATGACCGTATCTATGAATCATCAAGGATTACGAGAATCAGAATATAATTACAAATTTAAAATCCTACAAATTCAAATCCAAGTACGATACTTCGAAACATAAAGAATGTATAAGAAATGATTTACACCGTAAACCGTTTATGAGAATTTATTACGAAAACAAATAAGCGACCGAGCGAATGCGTAAACGGATAAATTAACGTATCAAACCAATCTAACTATACTAGATAGATAGACTAATAAACTAACCATGGTCAAATAACCAAATAGTAACCTAGCTAGATAGGAAATGATAACCTAAAGGCTAGTAATAGTAAACCTAAAGTCTAAATTAAGTAGAATAGCTTGCAAACCTAGGATGCTAGCCAAGATATGCATGGATTTAGTAGTACTAGGATATATACTAAATCATATCTCACAAATCTTCCCAAAGAAGCATTTCCAAGAAGCAACAAACTCTCTCTCTCTCTCTTCAAAACACAATGCTGATTTCAAGAACACCATGAAAAGAAAAATTCATATCTCATGTTCTACTAATTGAAAAATCACCAAATTTTAACCAAAACTTCCTCATATCATGTAAAAGGTACTTTAAAAATTTCAAGGTCATTGGATTAGTATAGCATAGTCAAATCCTTGCTCAAAATTGGTAGTGAATAGTAACTCCGAAAATCTCTTTTGTTTTCTTGATTTTCATGGCTTGATTTAGGATCCTTAAGCATAACCAATCCCTTCCAAGTTTCAACCATAAAAAAGAAGACCTCACAAGATACCAAGAATGGTATAAATCTTCATCCAAACTTTGTTTAAGTTTTAAGTTTCAAGAAATGTAAGGATCTTGGATATAGGTATGGTTTTGATGATTGATTTGATATTATCTTGATGTTTAGTTAATTAGTTTTAAGGTTGATGATTGTTGCCTCAAGAACATGATTTTATTCAGAGGAGTTAGTGTTGATATGATGATTTGATGGTTGTTGATGGCGATATAATGATTTAAGATGTAAACAAAACTCAGATCGTAATCATAACCTCGTTAAAACGAACAAAACTCAACTTAAATTTCTGCAGAATTTCTCGAATGTATAAACTGTAGTTTCTTGAAAAGTAAGAATTGATTATAATAGAAAATGTTACGAGGATCGTTTAGGCGCTTGAATTGCTTGATTTCAATTTACGGATCAAAAGTTATGACCATTTTAGTAAAAGTGTTTTACGCGACAAAAACTGCTACAAATTATGAACTTTGTAAATTGAAATGATCGACTTAAAAATATTTATAAATCATGAAAGTTTTACAGAGAAGAAAAAATAGATTTTATTAACTTCCATAAAAATTTCAATTAAAAATATTGATTTTTCAGTTTTATAAAAATATCGGAGTCGAGGTCGCGCGGAGTAAAAACACCCAATACAACCCACTGTAAGAAAACTGCCACTTCAGAATTTTCACCCCTGTTACCAAAAAAACATTTTCCAATTATTTGTTCTAAATTTTGTCTAGATCGCTCACGCAAAAACGGTGTATTAATTGAGTTAACGTTTTGAGAGATATCAATGTTTTAGTGAAAGCGGTTTAAATAGTAAAACTTCGTAGTTGACCAAACTTTTGAAATGCTTTTAACCTAATTAAATTCATTTTACCAAAATAAAACTTTTATGATAAATATTAAAAGCACTAAAGAAGCTCCCCGAGGTGGTTTCGTATTAAAATATTAATTTTACGATTTATTAAAAATTTTAGAGTGCGAGTCGCGTAATAGTAACATTCGGTATAGTCAACTATAGAAGACCACTTTGACCGTCCGTTTTGACCAAGGATTGATACTCATTTCGAGTCATTCGGAGATTGAAAATTATGAATTATTGTACCTATTAGAAATATAAATCGATGATGGGATTAGAAATACTGATTAAGATTATGATACTTGTTTATGAGAAAACGCGGAACGAGAGGAAGTCGGAAAACGTATCTTGGACTCCAGGCAAATTTTCAAACCCTACCTTTTAAAACTTTTGTGTTGTGTTGCTTTCACATAAATGCTATATACATGATGTTGTATTATGATATTTTACGAATTGTGATATATAATATCATACGATATATTAGTGATTTTGGTATATGAATATTACCGAATTTCAATCGATAACGCTAGAGAGTAGCGTTGTATATATGAGGAGTATATTTTAGACCGAGGATCGGTTAGTATAATTCGATAAAAACCCGGAAGTATTCCGGAGGTATTTCATTTAAGAATATTAACGCTATAGTAGAGCGTGATGTATAAGTTGTAAGGCTGAGAGTCGGTCAATTTTTATAAAGTATAAACCCGGGAATCATCCCGGAGATATTTTGGACGATTATCCCGGAGGTACTTGTTTTATCCCAAGGGACTCGGTGTCCACTTGTGAAGTATTAAATACCTCGAATATATTTAAAACGATTTCCAAAAATCGTATTCCCTCAACTACATTTAAATACTTGAGCAACAAATATTATTTCAAGTTATTCATTCAATATAGAAGAAGTATTCTCCAACGATTATTTATTTCAAACCTGATTAAGTATATTATTAAAGATTACTTTAATTATTTAGACATAAATTAGTCGGGGAATATTATTTCAAATATTCTTTAAAAACATATTCATTCGAGGTCTATTTATTTAATAATTATTATTTAATTATTAATTTTTATTTAATAATTTAATATGATTTAAAAATCATAAAACCTATTAAAAATACTCCTGGATTTCAGAAAATCATACAAATACTTTCAGATCGTCGATGAATTTATTTCAACTTATTTTAAAAATTTGAGCATAGTTTCATAAGAAACCCCCCTTTATTTAATTATCTGTAGAAAACGGTCAACTACATTTAAACCCCCCTTTATTCTCGGAAACACATATATATATATCAAGGTGTACCTATCAACAAGCAATATGCTTGGGGAACAAAATAAGTTCCAGATATATGATGGGATTCTTACAAGGACAAGGAGGGGTAGACTCAAGTACTTCGCGGACTGGGGACACTACCAATTTAATACCACATGAGAAGGTATATTATATACTGATGAACATGTGGAGTATGCATACTTGAGAGGGATGGACGCAAAACCGTGTCTTGAGAGGGATAGACACGAAGTGTGTACCTGAGAGGGATGGACACAGAAAAGGCCCAAATGTGGCCAGGGTGATAACCGATAACAAACGGCAATCATCCTTCTACTAGTAGAAAAGGTTACTATTTTCCGTATTACGACCGATCATCGTATGCGGTGGCTCCAGTGAATGTCCTATTCTTCCAATTGGAATTGAGATGCAATACCATAACCCAAGCCTATTTGCTGGGTTTACCATTAAGGTATTTGTAGACTAATAAGTCAATCAAAGAATTATTTTGAAAAGAGGTGTGTGTCACAAAGAAAACTACTTTGAATAAATACATATCCTTATACAGATTGATATAATTTCTTTAACAGTCATTTCATACTGTTGGTTATTATGGCTGAGCATTAATGCTCACTCTTGCTTTCTTTCAAATGTCACAACACAACAGGTTACCAGTATACCAGTGTGGGACTTAGTCACTTGAAATCGTGGGGAGAATCCCTTACAACTTTGTCTCAGGTGGACCAGAGTATCTAGATAAGTATAAGATGTTAGAAGTAATTATTGTAACTTCATGTAGAGGTTACGAGTAATTGTTTAAGATATTGTAAAGTACATTTGAGTGTAATAAAAGAATATTACATTTTGTGCATCATTTCTAAGGCTATAACTAGTGTGTGTGTGTGTGTGTGTGCGGGAGATTGAGGTCTGTTGGATTATTGAAACAATACAGGTGACATTTGAGTGAAGGATGACATGACGACCCAGATTCCTGTCCCCGGATTTGAGGGCGTTATAGAAATGGTATCACAACATTCAGTTATAGTACTTAGAGACGAGAGTGTTAGGAGTCTGTCTAGATGTGAGATTACGTAAGAGGTCATATAGAGTTCATCATTGGACTACCGAATGTAGCCCCAATGTGTAGGTTAGGATAAGTGTATATTTGAGGTATTAAAGCATGACTAATAGGACCATTGGAGATTCTCAAAATGATGAGAAAAAAATTAGAATCATATATAATTTGGCAAATATGTGGATATCGAACTCGGAGCTAAGTCTCTAGGGCATTTGGGGTAAAGACGGTATTACCAACACCATATGTTGATTGGATAACACAAGCTTGGTTACTCCTAGTTCCCCATAAGTTGCCCATGAGGGAGAATTGAGCAGAGATAGTGTCCCATATACCCTTGAGGATTTTTATTTCCATTAAGGAAGATTTGAATATAATATACGAATGTCATTATAAAAGTAAGTACACTACATTATTAGTGCGCTTAATATGTAAGGTTATGATGGTTTAGCTCAAAAATCGAGAGCATCGAGAATTGATGGCATGTCTACAATTGAATGGCGTAAAACTACAACGAGCGATAGTTCGATCTTAGAACCTTCTAAAAGGATAGACAAGTGAGTCTAGAGCGAAATTCTTCGGTAGAAATGATGTCAGAGACTACGTATATATACTCGCAGACCTCTAATATATTCAGTAATGTATGTTCAGTTACACACACATGCCACCGAACTTATGGACTACATTGAGATCCCTGAGAGATCTCTTTGATCTGTTCCCAGGGGGAACTGTCCACTTGTAATTAGTAATGGAGTAATTTTCTAATTAATATACAAATCAATTACAAGAATAAATTTTATAAATAAAAATATAAATCCATAAATTACAAGAGTGATATCATAAAATAGCGTAGAATTTTAGAAATTTTATAAGATTACTTTGAAATTTATTGATAAAAATATTTTTAAAACGATTTTTCTCTAATAAAGAAATATACTTTATAAATCACACAAAAGAGCAAATAATACATTTATTGCCTTCTAAATTCTTAAATAATTTAACACATTTATTATGCATCAATCCAATCACACAAGCATATATCCATATAATTATAAAAATGACTCAATTACAATTATAGAATACTCAATTAAAGATTAAATGGAATATCGGTTGTAACAATTGATAGTTTCCTGCAGTCTATTCAATCTACTATTCCACCACTTGTAGCAATCCATGTTTTTGTTAAAAAATAGTCCATTCATTCTACTATTTCATCACATCACTTGAAATTCTCCTTGTTGTTGCTGAAGATGTAGTAGCACAACAGTTCATTCATAAAGATCTATCCACTATAGAGTCACCCCAGCACGCCAGAGGTACTCAGGTTCTGGAAGTAAATCCTGAAGCTCCAGTTTATTTATCTACAATTCTTGAAGATGTGGAGCTAAATGCTGATGGTATGGAAGCTTCTGACGCTGTTGGATCACATACAATACCAATTTCTAATTATATCTTACATGCTGAAGCTGGTGATAAAGTTTAGCCGGATAGTTCAAGATCTAGTTGCAAATGAAGAATCTAATGATGGTAAAGAAGCTTATATTTTAAATGCTCTTATAGATCCTGAAGATGATCTATTCTTCCCTGAAGATATGCCTAAACATGTGAGGCAACAGAAGCTTAAGGAGTTGGATGCTAAGAAGAAGCATGATTATTTTTATGAAATATGGAATGCTCAATGGAAAGATGCTACATATCCTATTTCCAGAACTAGTGTTGTTGATCATCTGAAAAAAGCTAAACAGAGAATTCAAAATCCTGACATGTTAAATCATCTAAAATCATCTACTTTGATAGTCAGATCTCTGCATACAGCTCAAAAAGAAACTACTTCTCAAATCAATCAGATCAAAGAATTTTTGATTGCTTTAAGGCTGACTACTCATCGGGAAGTTCAGAAGCAGATTGCACCAATTGTTTCCAGATAGTCTACAAATGAAGCCAATCAAGCTAGATTGGAAGCTAAGCAAGTTCAAATATCTGAACAACTTACAGAGTTACATAATTTAATGGAGCTGATTATTTCTCTACTGCTTGATGATGATGTCAAAAAGGGGGAGAAGATCGTTAAATCTAAATACAAGCAGCTAACATTGACAAATACTGATGATGAAGATTCTAATGGAGGTAATAAGGGGGGATAAAAGGATAGTGAACAGAGAAGAGGTGAAGAGCTAGTTGGAACTAGTGGTTCATCAAAAGAAATCACTTGGTCTCAATTTAGACAAGGTGGATAAAGTAAGAGTAGTGAAGGAAGAGTTCAATCTAAAGAACTGACTGTGACTATAACAACTCAACAAACTCTGAAAGTCATAATTGCTGATGAAGACCAGAAGAAAGAAGCTGGTACAGAAGCAAGTCAGTATCGTCAAACTCTGAAAGTAAAAGATAGAAAGACAACTCTATTTTACAAGGATCCAAAAATTCAAGAATTTGACTCTAAGGTGAGTAAAAGAATCTTTGAGAAAGAAAATTCTGGAGTTGATCTAGAATAGTTAAGGCAAATGGAGGAAGATTCCAAGAATTCCATGAAGACAGCAAATACTTAATGCTGCTGTTATCTCTCAAGATCCATATGAGGATGATCCTTCTAACAGACAAACTAAAGGGGTAGTCATAAGGAAATGAGTCAGGCAGAGGCTGAAAGATCTCTTAGGTCTCAAGCTATCTTAACTGTTGACAGGAGTCATAAAGGGAAAGAGAAGATAGGAGAAAAGCCCAAGCCTTTAAAGCCTAAATTCAAAGCTCTTGCTAAGAAGAAATCAGTATCTAAGTCAACTAAATCTCAAACACTGATAGATTCAGTCTATACAGTAGCTCAAGCATTTGATACTGAAGAAATTGCTGAAGAAGAAGAAGTCAGTCAAGCTCATCAAAGAAGGAAGATTCATGGAGCTGACTGGGCTGAAAAACTGAAATAAACCTCTGACATTGCTCAAGTTAATGAAGAAGCAAATGTTGTTATTCAACCAATCACAACCTTTGATACTACTCATACTGTTGATTTTTTGAACCCAATTCAAGCTAAGTAATAAAATCTTGATTCTGAAAATATTGTGAATCAGATCTTTGTTTTATCGTTAGTAATTTAGGAAGGATACTTTAGGAAGGATACTTAAAACTATATATTGTGAATCATATCTTTGTTTTATCATTAGTAATTTAGATAAGTGGATCAAATTATATATTGTAATTATATCTCTTAAATTTCTGGGAAGTGTTGGTTAGCATCTGTAGCGTGTGGTTTTGTAAAACCTATTTTTGTGCTTTGTTTGTCTGAAATGGCAGGTTTGAGATTATCTTTGATATACTTTTTTATGCATCTGTAGTTTTAGAAGAGTTATGCATGGGGGTGGGGACGAGGGAGAATGCCTGAAATTACAAATGAAGCTCAAGCTTGGAAAGAGGAAAAAGGTCACACAGAGGCTTGCATTTCCTTTGCAACTCAAGTTGATATGGATAGAGATAATTGCCTTTTATGTTGGCTCTAATTAAGTATGATGCCACCATTTGTATAATATAGAGTTTAGCAAGATTAAAATAGAAGATTGTCCATCTCTCTAGTTTAAGTTTATTTTAATTTTTCTAAATTTATGGTTGGTAGATAATGGCGGTATGAGGATGGTAGAATGGTGATGTTATGATGGTGAAGGTGGAATGGGAGTGGCGTTTATTTGGGATGAATTGAATGTCATTATGGTGATTGGTTTTTGAGACAATGTTGATTGTGTTAGTTTTAGAACTATGGTCTTATTAATAGGAATGACTATTTACAGATAGTTCCTTTCAATCTTTTTTTATAAAAGCGTTAAATAGGTCTTTTATAGTGTTTCTAATAATGAGTCTAAATTTGTTGCAAAAAAATTAACAAACTTTACATAAGGGTTGCATCAATACCCACATGTGGGCCCCACAATATTCTATTGATAGCCCAAACCCATTTGCAACACTGGTCAACTCCTATTGCAACCCTGGTTGGTGTTACAATAGAATGTTTTTATAACAGATAAGCATGGGTTGCAATAGGGTGTGTCAGGGTTGCAATAAAATTCTTTCCCAACGACTAAAATTGCAACCCCGAAAAAGCGTTCCAATAGCGTTATTGGCACCTGTAACAACGGTTCTTTTGCCTTTAGCAACGGTTTCGTGGGGTTGCAGAATGCAATCTCTGGCGTAGTGAATACTGATATGCCTGAGGATATCGATATTTGCTTATCAGAGTTTGTAAACTCTGATAAAGCTGAATAAATGCTGATATGATATGAGCATATGTTGGATGACTGTTCAATGCTGATATGCACTCTGATACTGACTGTTATAATTCTGATTCTGAAAATATTCTATTAACTGCCATTGAAGTTAGGATATTTATTTTATTAATGGATTATTTTCAGCTACGTTTTAGTTTTGTTTATATACAAAACTTAACACACTGCACACAGGACTTGTGAAACCCTGACTGCTACTTCTCTCTCCACACAAACATAGATCTTATAGCATATATTTTCTGTGAAAACTGAGGTATATGTCACTGTTGAGCATTACATGATTGCGAACGAAGTGCTCTGTGCTGTTTTATCCTGAAAACGATATTGCTGCAACCCAACACAACGTAAGTGCTTTAATAATCACTTCAAAAATAATCTAGACTTCTCAAAAATTAGGCGACTCAACTGTTACTTGTTCTTTCAAATTTTGTTAAAGTTTCTATTAGAGCTAAGTGATTCTATCCTCTATTTGTCAATTCAGTTACTGATTGTATCTTGTTTCTGCATTCGTGATTTGTTTTGTTAGTTGGTTGATTGCATGTTCTTGGTAATTTATAATTATATAACAACTCCATTATTGCGCGTAATGTTCATTATACCCAACAATATGTTTATTTAATTTTGCAATAAAAATTACTTCCTCAGTCCCAACCATTTCTTTATATTTTCCTTTTTGGGATGTCTCATCCAATTTTTTACATTTCAAAACTTACGAAAAATAGTCAATGGGTCCCACCACTTTCTCACTTTACCTCCTTTTTCACACTACTTTTACTCCACTATCTCCCTTTTATATATTAAAAATTAATCATTACAAGGAAAACTGGCTCAGACAAGTGTTTTAACCCGTTATCTGATTCCCTGAAAACCCGTTATCTATTGAGCCGCCGTCTCTTACATGGATCAGACAACGATTAGAAACAGTTGTGTGAGTCATCGAAGACAACGACCAACTATGAGTCCCCGTTGTATTACAACCAGAACAAACAACGTCTTTCCATAAATTCTGTTGTAAGAAGATTTATTAGACAAGTAATGTTAAAAAGGTTGTGTATGTGGTCACTAAGAGTTTTAGAATAGAACATAACACACAACCCTTATTCAGATATATATATTGTCCTCTACCTTAACACACAATTCAAATGATAACCACCGTTGTATTACAACCATAACAAACAAGTATTTTCTATATATTCTGTTGTAACAAGTATACTTAGACAAGTTCTCTTGAAAACGTTGTGTATGTTCTTACTAAAAGTTAAGGAGTAGAACATAACACACAACCCTTATTATTTATTGTCCTCCACCTTAACACATAATTTTCAAAAGATAAAATTTCGTTGTCTTACAACCATACAGACAAACCCTTTATTTTAAATTTGTATTGTTGGAATTGCTTTATACAACATTTTTTTATCACTTGGTATTGTATGATTATGTTTTGCACTTATATTTTAATGTAGAAAGTGTTGTGTGGTCTTCAAGGCATAATTCTTTTTATTCTTAATAGCATTGTTGGACAATGAATAATAGTTAGTTTTGTTCAGACAATGGTTTTTTATTGTGTGAATCTTCTTTTAACAATGTTTAGTTTTAAATAGCATTGTTATATGTTATAAAACATGATGAGCTTGGTCTTTATAAGTGTTGTGTGAGACACAATATAATATGGTTATTGTATAACTTTATTGGATAAAAGCTCCTCAAACAATGGTTTTTCAAATTAAAATTAAACACAACAACATTATAAAATGAACATGCCATAAAAATTAAAACCCAAACTATCATTCAGATTACAAGCAAATTATCACCATTACACCAACAATCAACCATCAATCCTTCTATTACACCAACAATTAACCAACCCTCCATTACATGAATCCACTAAACCAATATTTAACCATTGCAACCAAGAACTAACTTATAACCAAGTTTTATCTTAAACAAAACAAGACCATTCAAGTAGAAAGCAAAATATTTTCAGGTGAACATATCCACAAAAACGCCAGTAATTAGAAACAACGTTTAAATAGAGTTAACTACCATGACTAGAACTCCCAAATTTCAACACAAAATATGTTCACAACTCAAAATACCCAGCAGCACTGTATGCAAGTTCAAGTGGCATGCTTCTTCATAAAGTACTTTGCCCATTCAGTCTTTATCTCGTTCAGTTCTTTCATGCCATAACTTAGGTTGCTTCTGCGTAACCATTGAAACATGGATGTAAAAATCACATTTATTTACCACAATACACTTGGATATAGAAAAAAGAAAGATAACTATAACATTACCTTCTCATGAAATTTTAATTCCATATCGGCATAAATCTCTTTCATGTAACCCATTATAAACAAACCACAATCTTTGCTCCCAGTTTGGACAGGTACCCCCTGGAGAACATTAAAAACTTTATATATGTCTAGCTACACTATTCTTGTAGAATAGAGAAATTGATAAAATATACTCTATTTACCCCCAGATTCTCCCAAGATATTTTCTTCTTTAAGAACTTCTTTGCTTTTTCCTGTTAGAGTTTGATGGCACTACGAAAATATAATATAGATCAATTGTAAGTCATATTTGTATTTAATTATTAAAGTGATTGTAGTTGAAATAAAATTTTAATATTGTACTCACTTGTCAATCACTTCTGTCCATTCTTCAGTTGCAATCCTACGCTTCAATGGGTCCATGTGGTAAACAGTTTGTGAATCTGGATTTACAGCAGTGAGCGTCCAATGATTCCTGATAATTTATGAACAACAAAATTTACAATAACATACAGAGATGATGATATACAAAAAACAATCTTTAAGTAAGGATATATTATTTATTATAACAGGTACTAACACAGCATTATATGGTAGCAGGAAAATTTGTCCTGGTTTAGCGTTCCTGAATCTGATAGATAAGGATTTTGACCTCTCTCCTGGACTACCACAACCAAGTGCGCCTATCATCCCAGGATCAACAAATGTTATCATGTCAACCATCTTGCGCTTTTTCAAATTCTCTTGCAATAAACTGTTAAAAATTGGAGATACAGATTATGAAAAATTTTAAAAAAAACTCAATAAGTATTCATAAAGGCAACAAAACTTTAGAAAAATGCTTACTTGATAAAAATGCAAATGGTGGACCCTGATATCTCACCCCCAGAGCACAAAGCGTGCACATCCGATAAAAACAGCGCCTTCTTAGCGGTTACTCCAAAAGCTTCTTGGCATAGATAAAAAGAGTTTACTTGTCCATCAGCTAGGGCATTTTTTGCCCAAAGACAGAGACGTTTCAAAACAGGGGGATAATTCGCACCCATGTCCAATACATACTCTGGTTCCGGGACACAATCTTTTACCTTCTTCCATTTTTTCCCAGTAGTTTTCTTGCCTCCCTGAATTGAAAATATAAAAAGAAAATAGAGAATGCGAAGTTAAAGAAAGTTGACATGTTAAGTAATTGAAAATCTAAATTATGTTTTTATTCTTTACTTTTAAAAAACAACATAAGTTTCAAAAGAATTATAATATAGACAGATTTAATTCATTAATACGTAACAAATTAAAAATTGCATCATTATTAATTTAATTATCAAACCTATTTCCAACATTTTAACAAAAATAAATATGTGACAACCACCACAAAATCAACACTGAAATAAGGGGAAAAAATTATTATATATAAAACTGAACCAAACAATTATTCAACCTAAACATGAGAAACAATATCGCAAAAACTTACCTATATATAGACCCGATATTGTAAAAATTAGATTACTAAGTTTAAAAATATACTTGCATATATATAGAGAAAATTTAACCTTTGGACTTCCTTTCACTGCAGCGGCGCTTGTCTTCACTTCCATTATGAGGTTTCTCGGCCATGCAATATATGTTCCCACAGCTTGTTCCACCGTCACGATCTCATCTTAGATTGGTAAGGGAATCTTTTCAGATCCTTGGAGTACACGAGTGATTGAGACCCGTACATTTTCTTTTTCCAGTTGTTTCCCATGAAGAACCTGACACTTAGTATCAACTGTTGCATAAGCAACGATATTTGTCGGGGAGCCAATTGCTAATTCCCACTCTGTGCATCCTTTAACCTCCAACACCTCCTCATTATTAGGTTCCAGACACACATCCTCAACCAACATTTGATTATCCTCAACATCAACAACCTTGAGAGCCTCGCCATGTTCTTGAATATGTTCTTCGCCATCCACCAAAGGTTTCTCCTGAATATGTTCTTCAATATGTGTTTCCTTACCGATACCCACATTTTGAATGAGATCCAGTTTTTTCTTTACACCTTGCAAATCAAAGTCCTTCAGAATGTCATGTGCTCCCTTGGAACAACTTCCTTGTTGAGATCCAATATTTGGACTTAACCCAGTTTCAATAAGCTTCCCTCCTATACCAGCTTTCAGCTTTTGAAACTCTGCAGCCCAAAAGGCATCTCGCTTTTCAACTATCCTTTTTGTCTCTTCTTTCATAAATTTCTGAATACCCTCTTGAATCCTCTCCTCTATTGTCCTACATGTCTTCTTCTGCCTTGGAAGATGAAAGTATGTAGACTGCTTCACAAAGCGCCCTTGTCCACGCACCCGTCCTCTGTGTTCAGGGCTACCAAGCACCTTGGTCAAGATATCATCACTGCCTTCCACAGTCACCTCCCCTTCACTAACTCTTTGTTTCATTTTCCCCTAAAAATTTGATAAATAATAGAAGTAATTAACCAACAAAACAGATATTTGGTGATAAAAGAATATATTAACAACAGAAATAAAAACTTACAATCGCCTGAGCAATTTCTTTAACTGCTTCTGACTTGAAGTTTCCATCTTTATCTTTCCTTGCACGAATCCAGCTATCTGATCTATCTATCTCCATTTCAGGGTCAGCTTAAGTCTCCATCTGTATGAACATGTTTAAAATATTATACAATAAAATCGAAACAAAAGAATTGAAAAAAATTATATGATGTACGCGTGAAAGAAATATGTTTCATGATAACTAACCATTTCATGCTCTAGGTTAGAATAGCCCTTTCGAGAAATATAATGTGGATATAAATTAAGACTCCTCCTTAGTTTCTGTTTTTCGTGGATGTCCTTGGAGAAAAAAACACATAAATGTTAGCAGCATAGTTTCTTTCGCTATTTACTTATGCTACGTGGGAATTTTATAAAATAACAAAGATTAAAGAAAAAACTCACTAAAAATTCATCAGTTAGACGGCCTGAAAGAAAAATATCCCAGTGTGCCTTCTCAATAAAGGAGTAGTCAGCCGGAGGAAACTTTAACAACTCAGGTTGATCTTTATTAGGAATGATATATTCAGTTGTTAAACGGCTTTTAAACTCCCTCCATTTCTGGCATGCCGATTGCAGAACAAGCTTTCGTGCTGATGGTGGTACAATGTATGCCATCTACGTACATAAATAAACAATTTTATTATCACATGTGTGTTAACTACAATTGGTAGTCATAATTTAACACAAGTAAAATTCTTAGTTGGTTTTGTAGATGCAACTTCTTTTACCTGCACACAATCCCAAATCTTGTTTTTTCTTTCTACCGGAACACGTAACTAACTGTCATACCATATCGGGGCTTTTGTTCTGGCAAGAACCCCAATATAAGACTGCATTTCTTTAGCAGCATCCCCATATGGCTCACCCTTTTTATTAAATAGTACCTCAAGCTTAATTCCCAGCATCTTACGCCTAACAATCCTATGCATCGTAACTGCTCCGCATTTTAGAAGCTTAAGTCCCTCTTGTTTGGTTGTTGTTTCTTCCACTCGTTTCCTTTTTTTAGATAATTTGCTTTTTAGATTCTTAGAAATTCCATTCTTCTTTACTGATTCAGGGGATGAATTCCGAAGGCAAGACTCCACTGGCTTTTCCTTCACAGGTTCAGACACCGCCTTGTTCTTTTCTAGCGCCCCTGCCTTTATTTTTAGTTCCTCTGTTTTGTTCTTCATAGGTTCAGGCTGAATCGGCTTGCTCATTTTTCGTTCCTCTGTCTTGTTCTTCACAGGTGTGGACTTAACCGCCTTGCTCATTTTTGGATCCTCTGTCTTTTTCTTTACATCTGCCTTGTTCTTTTTTAGTGCCTTGATAAGGTTTTCACTAGTTCTACGAGGATCGGATTTTGTGTAATAACCCCCAAAATTTTGAACTTTTTGTAACCCTTGTGAATAGTGTTTTAGCTGAATGAGAAAACTTTTCATGCCACACTATGTAGGGGTTCTGATATGGATATTCTGAGATTTTATTAGTACTTTATATGGGATATAAGTGTATGTAAAGATCGTCAGAATCCAAATCCGAACACTTTGATTTTTCCCGGAAATCCAATAGATACGGAAAGAATTGAGCATAAGGTAACAGGATAAAAGGATTTAAATTAAAGGATTATAATAGAGGATCATAAAAAGGAATATAATGTATTGAGAAAGGTTAAGGGAACCTAAGTAATGAGATCCCGGGTATGATCCTTCAAACGATAAACCAAAACGAAAGCGAACCGTATAACAGATCAGCGGTCATTAGGCAAACAATTAGGAAGTTAATCAAAGGGATTAGAGAGGATGATGTCACCCAACCAATGAGAAGGGGACAAGGAGGGGAGGATGACATCATGAGGATGACACAAGCATGACATGGGAAGGAAGGAGGTGTGGTTGAATGAGAACCACACAAATTCAAGGGCAACAAGGTAATTGACTAAATCAAACACAAAAACAAAGCAACCAAGCCAAGTAAAATCATTTTCATCAAAATCAAAAAGAACCAAGGCTTGTTCTTGAAGAAGCTCTCGGCTTTTTACTATTCAAAAGAGCAAGAAATTCAAAATCAAAGATCCAAGCTTCCTAAATTGGTGAGTTAATTCCCTAATCATCTTCATGCTTAGTTAGGGCTATATCATGAGTTTAAGCCATCAATTCCTTCTCCATATTCTTCATTTAATCAAAGAAGAAGACTATGAATAGTGTTTTCAAGTTTTTAACTTGAAGTTTTTCTTGTTTTCCTTGAAGATCCCAGCATTCCTAAGACTTCTCAAAGCTTCTTAAGGCTTCCTAGCTCCTCCCACCACTTCAAGGAAGGTATACCATCTCCAAACCCTAGATTCCTATGTATTATAAGATGATTTTGATTAGTAGGATGATATTGTAGCTTGATGTTGTGATTTAGAGTTTGGGATTTGAAATGGTATTGAATTGGAATGGTAAATGTTGTTGTTTTGATTAAAAGAACTTAAGAATGGTTAAAGTTAAGCTTAGGCATAAGTATGAATGTTAAAATTGAATTGGTTGGGGTTGTCATGATGTGATAAGGATGGATGTTGGTTGTATGTTGGATTTGAGGTTGAATTGGGTTGGTTTTGAATGGTTTAAAATTGGGAAATCGCGTAAACATAGCCGTCGTAACGTCCGATTTTCTTTAGACTGTTTTTGTGCATAACATTAGGACCCGAGGACCCCCTGCTAGATTATGACCACTGCCATTTTTAGATAGCTCATGTTACGAGCTTCGTTTTGATATGTAGTTCGTTCGATTCCGATGCACGGTTTAGGGGAAACGACCGTTTTAAGTAACGGCGTTTTGCGAACGAAACATTTCCCCTCGCCTTACTTTGAAACCTTGGTTAAGGACCTTAAATGACTAATTGGGGTAAGAAACATTTATGGTAAGTGTGTTAGGCAGTTGGTAAGACACTCGCGAAGGAATCGCCTTAAAACTCGTAAAGATTAAATTATTAAAAATGGTGGAGCCGAGGGTACCCGAGTGACTTAAGCGAATCAGTGAGCGCAAAACAAGCGTTAGAATCTAAGTTAGTTAAAGAATAGATTTACAAGTGACTTTGGTTTAATTCCAACTTACTTGTTGTTTATAGGTTACCAGACTCGTCCCGAGCCTTTTATCACCCCAAGTCACTCAGGCAAGTTTTCTACCAGTTATAACTGTTGTTGTGATGTATATAGGTATTTGCATTATCTTGCGATAGATGCATGTTGGTTAATTAGCAAATGTTGCAATATATTGAAGCATGCTGCTATGGTATATATATATGCATGCTTGTTTCGTATTCTTTCCATATATAATTGTTGATTCAGTTGATAATACCTATGCTAGAGGATAGCGGTAATTTGCATATACCCTTAGTATAGGGACCCAAAGGTGAAAATATTTTCTAAAACCGGGAGTCGAGGATCCCGAGTAGATTTTGTATATATGGATATAAATATATATATATACTTATATATATATATATATATGGTCATAGTTTTCAAAACTATTAATCGAATAAGGTTTATTCGATAACTTTAACTTTATTTTATTATTAAATATTATTTCAAATATTACTCGAAGGCGTATGACTCCTTTATATTAAATGAATATTATTTTGAATATTCATTCGAGGACTTATGACTCCTTTTATTTTATTATCTGAATATTATTTGAATATTCATTCGAGGGATTATGACTCAGTTTATATTATTTAATGAATATTTTTGAATATTCATTTGAGGATCTATGACTCCGATTATTTGCTGAGATATATTCCTTATTTTATTAAAGAATAAGGTGTCAATAATCAAACTTATTTTCGATTATTCAAATAAAGATAGTACTTTCATATAAGTATATCTTTGGTTATTTAATACTCATTTCAAGTATAAGTTTTAATACTTCTACTTTAATTATTTTATAAAGATTATTCTTTATGGGAATATTATTTAAATAATAATATTTAGACATTTTCTAAATATTCTGGGGACTGATTTACTTCATTAAATCAGCTTCACTCCAAACATTCTTAAAAATGTTTTGCGAGTCTTCAAAATGATTTTTAAAAGTTAGAGCGGATCCCAAAACTCATTTTTTTATATATTTAAGATCCTCCTTTCGAAGGGGATTTAAATACTCGCTCAAAACCTGAGGGATCCGGCTCTGTGGTGTGTTTTATATTCGCAACAAGGTTGCTGTTTTGATAAATGAATTGATTACTTACCCAACACTCGGGAAGTAAAATTCTTGGAACAAGTTAATCCATTAACAGGCATCGCCTGGGAAATATCGGTGAGTTCTCCTTTCCAAATAGATACGACTTCTTGGTGGAGCCGTATCAACAAGTTTCTACTTGGGGAAAGTGGGGGCGAGCTTTACGTTTCAGAGTCATGGATTTCATCTGAACTAGGAGTGGCGTAAGTGGCCGAGTAGCGCCGGCCCAGCCTTATTATATTGGCCCAAATGGCCTGGAAGTTCCGCTAAGGTGGTCCATTCCTTAGGAGTTCAGTGTTCGGTTGACAAGTAAATCCGACAGGTTCTCCTCTACATGTAGAAAATGGTGGGGTTGTACTACTACGACTGATCATCGTAAGTGGTCTTCCTGGCACGGCAAACTCCCGTAACGAGTTCATCATCCAATTGGATAATTTCTGCAACACTACCCAGAGCACTTCGATAGAAAGGCTACGGTTGGGCGATTGTTGAGTGTTGGCAGGGTCAAGTTTTCAAAATGATGTTTACATCAAATGAAGTATCTCTTAACTTCATTTTATTTTGATGATATTTTAAAAGATTTAATCTATTCAAATCTGGTCTTGTAGTCTCATCTATGTGATGAACTTTTGAACTAATTATAACTTGAACGGTGGTAGCTCAAGTAGTATTTGGAAAAGATATAAGTATATTGGAGTATCTTGTAACTTCATCTTTTAAACTTATATCTAGTAAATGATTATCTTATGCATGACAAAGATTTTCAGAAAAACGTTGAGACAAGGTTAGATATATGAGATCACCTTGCAACGATATTTTTATACAGTTATACACTGGGACTTTGTGTATATTATGCATGGAAGAGGACTTCCAATATTTTGAAAAGTATATATGTATATATACTGAATATTTTGCAACTTCATTGCATTAAGATATCAAACTTGGTTCATTTCTTTTGACCAAGACTTTCATGAGTATTATGAGTAGGCTCATATATTGTTAATCATTATACATATTATTTTGGTGGGCTTGCTGCTCACCCTTGCTTTCTTCTTTCATCACACAACATCAGATAGACAAGATGAACAGGACCAAGCTCCCAATTCACGAGCGGATAGGAAACATTCCGCAGTTTCCTATAGGCGTTGATGTCGCTGTAGCTGAGGTAGGAGCTACCAATAGGCTAGGCTTTCAACTTTTGATGTACCAGATTTATGTATATCTATGAATTGTAATAATGGCAAAGAAATGTAAATTTATTCAGAAAACCTTTTAAGGTGTATTGTCATATAATTGTGGAATAAAACGACTTGTGATTATTTTTGGATGTTCATCTCTGAGACTATAACGTGTGGTGTGTGTGTTTATTGTGGGGTCACAGTACAGAGTAGTTGAGTAATTATTAAGATTGGGTGTTATTAAGGGAAATGGAACTCGTGACAACCCGGATCCCCGACCCCGGATTTGGGGGTGTTACAGAAGTGGTATCAGAGCTAAGCGTTATAAACCTCAGAGATGATGGGACGTTAAGATAATAAGTTCACAAAGATAATAAGAACTCTTGCCAAGTTCATAGTCGGGCTACCTAACGTAGTACTGACAGTTAAAACCCTTATGGGAACCCTTATAAATATCGTAATAGGAGCGTAGTTCGTTATCATATATGGTAGCGGGACTCTGAACCCTGAGGTTGAGGAGCAACAGCGCGATGATGTTTTATTACTAATTGGAGATCGGATTGTGGATCCGATAGAGTGTCCTAATGCAGGACCGGATGATGTTGATATTCAGGATGTAGCGGTTGAGGATGTTGTCCTAGAAGGGATAGTTGTTGAGGAGGATCCCATGGAGGATCCTGACAAGATTGGATAAAGGACCACTGATGAATTGATGACCATGGTTAGGTCGACTACCAGAGGTAGGATTGGCCGGTCACTACCGGAGGTTCGTTCAAGTTGTAAAGATAGTAGCCCCTTTAACGCGGCTTACTCGTAAGACTGAGAAGTTCGAATGGACAGAGAAATGCGAGAACAGCTTTCAAGAACTGAAGCAGAGGTTGGTGATGGCCCCTATGCTGGCGTTGCCGGATGGAAAAAGGAGATTTTGTGATTTGTAAGTGACGCTTCGCATAAGGAATTAGGGTGCTTCTTATATAGCACAGCAAGATAATCGCGTCTGCGTCAAGACAATTAAGGGAATTTAAAATTTGATATCCCCACCCATGAGCTTGGGCTCGTGGCAATAGTTTTGCCCTAAAGATTGGAGGCACTACTTGTATGGAGAGAAGTGCGAGATTTACCTAAGCCATAAGTGCTCTAGTACATTTTCACGCAGAAAGAGCTCAACATGCGCCAAATGAGGTGGTTAGAGCTAATCAAGGATTACGATTATGAGATTCTTTATCATTCGGGGAAAGCCAATGTGATGGCTGATGCCCTTAGTAAAAAGGAGAGACTCTAGATGAAAATGTCTTTGAGAGAGTTTATAAGAGTTTTTGAGAAAATGGAAATAGAAGTGAAGGTAACCGGAGCCGGTACGGAAAAGCTGTTTGAGATTACAATAGAGACCGAATTATTGGAAAAGAGCATATTATGCCAGAAAAAGGTGATGAATGAAGGCAGAGAGCCAACAAATAAATATGAGATTAATACCGAGAAAGATGATAAGGGAATAATGAGATATTCCTATAGAATTTGGGTTCCGAAAGTTCAAGAGCGTAAGGATGAGAACTTAGATGAGAGCCATAGTTTGAGGAATAAGATCTAGAGCAAACCCTGAACGTGATAGTCAGGGAGGTCGCCATCAAAATAGAAGGAACCCATGACATAATGGAGTGGAAAATGAGGATTTTAAATTAAAAGATGACCCCAATTATGGGGAGTAGGATGAAACATTTCATACTAAGGAAACAGAAAGTCGAGTAAGGAAAGGAGACCCGAGACGGTACTCCTATACGGCAATTCATGGACCTGTCTAGACAGAACTTAGACTATTATCCCCAACCACCACCTTGAGGAAACAATGTGATAGGAAATTCTTTCAGGACCTGTAAGTCTCTAAGCTCTCAGAGTTCCAAGGAACAGGTTGACCTAGTCGAGGCAAGAGCCTGGCTAAAGGAAATAGAGGAATCATTTGAGATTCTGAATGATTGACGAACCACAAAAGACTGTTTTGTCACTTACCCTCCTAAGAAAGAGACCACCCGCTGGTCAAAGACCAAGGAAGGCACGGAGCAAGAGATTATAATAAACTGATTTAAGTCCAGTCAATTGTTTTCGGGAAAGTAATTCCCAAAGATAAGGAGATAGTGTAAAAGCTTTAGAGCCAGAACAAAGGCAGACAAGTATGATAAATTATGAATCTAAGTTGTAAAAGTTGTCAAGATTCGTTCTGAGGACACGAATCCAGAATGACGGGATATTTGAAATCAATGCTTATATTGTGATTGGTTTGTGAAATAACGATAAGAGAAATGAAAATAAAAAGAAACTGAAGTGGAAAGGAATATAAAGGCAATAGAGTTTGAGGAATGATAAGGGAGTTGGGTATGAGGAAACCCTAAAGACTCATAGCAATAGAAATAGAAAAGTATGTAATCGTCAGGATGATCATGATCCACCATGAGTTAAAATTGATGGTTGAAGGCATAAGAGATACATATATTGTACCCCCTTTAAGTTGGGAGGATTCGAGGAAACCTTGAGATAGTTCGAAGGATAAATAATGAGACGCGGATAGACTGAGGAGACAAGGAAGTAAGAAATTAGGAAAATTTGGATGAAGGAAGTGACCTTCAAGAATATGAAGTGTAAGACCGGTGGCTTGTTACCCAAAAAGGGAGACGCCAGGTATGGGAGGTATCCCAACATTGAGGTGACGGTTGAGATAAACAACAAAAGTAAATAAGGAATTATTAAGAAGAAGTTCACGTTGAACATGACCAATATCTTCCAGAACATCCATGTTATCATTACCAAATCAGGAAAGAAAAGCGGATGACCATTGTTATCTTTTGGAGGCCATATGGATTGACCTCAATTTGAATAAGGATGCTATTATGAAGTTAGGTATAGACTATCGAGGTGGGAATGATGAATAAGATAATCTATCAAGGATATATGACTTGATTTATCCATGGAAGGATGCAGGTACCTTTTAAAGGTGGAATTAAGGATAGAACATTGGTAACTTAAAATGAATCCTAGGGGACTGCATAAAGGTTGGCATTTCACCCTTAATAGGGACAGTATGAGTTTTGACAGTATGATTTGGAAAGGGTTAATGTAACAACAACCTTTAAGAATCAGTGGAGAAATTTTTCAGAAGTACATAGACAATGGTTCTAGTAATAGTAAATGGTATTTTAATATGCCCTGTATCTAGGGAATACAGGAGGAACGATTGAAGGATAACCTTAGAGGTTTTACAAAGAGAAAGGTAATATTCAAAATTTTCAAGAATAGAAATGTTGATAAAGGAAATATGACGTAATTATAATGTTGCCAAGTGGGGCACGTGTTAAACCACGAGAAAGTATGGATCGAACCAGTAATGGTCGAAATTATTCAGGGAAATTAGGACTTATGATAAAAGATGTTCTAATTATGATTGAGAGTCAGTCATGACAGTGATTAACCTCTAAAGACTGAGGCAATAACTTATGGAAAAATGGTGATTTTTTTTTACTCATCAGATTTTAAGGAAAGCATTTTCACATAAGCTGTGATTGAAATAAGGTAGAAAATTTATTTGGAGGTGGTTAAAGTGACATTGACTGTAAGGAAATTTTACTATCAGGAAAGGCCAAAGAGGTGGCCGACACTTTAAAGGTAAGAGGATAATTATAGGCGCTTGTGCCAAAAGAATACAGTGATGATGGTTAAAACTGTGAAGGTTGTATTATGGTTTGGAAGATTGACATTCCTTCTGATGACTGTGCAATACCCAACTGTAATAGTAGTTGGTAAAGGTTTAATTCGTGTAATCGCCATGAACGGGCTATCTATCTTAGAAGGTCCTATCTTGAGATAAGCCAGGACCATGTTTCAAAAAGGACTAGACGAACCTTTGAGTAAGTCTTCTATTTAAGACATATGATTTAGAATGGTATTAACCTGCTATCGTTGCTTTGATTGAAACTCTTCTGCAATTTTATCTGCTTCATGTCATGTATGTATGTCAGATCAGGAGTGTTCTTCATGAATCAGAAATGGTGATTATGTTACCTCCCTAGAAGGATTTGATACGACATGTATGGACTCCGTATGGTTAGCTATTAAGACTTCATGGAAAATGAATGACGACAGTAGGTCAGTAGTGGTTCATAGTAATGCAGCAATGATTCTGCGACTAATTAGCTGGTTACAACCGTGAGAGTTGTATTGGAATGGATGTTGAGATTGAGTACCACTAAACGGGTCGTGGTAGTGTATAAGTTATCATTGATAGACTAATTAAGTAGAGTATTTACCTATTGAATATTTATTCCTCCTTATCAATAGAGGGTCGTATGACTATACGAGGAAGGTTGCGATACAAGCATATAATTCTAGTAACGATGATGTCTAGAATGAGATCCCAGATTCGATTTTCAATGTCGAGGGAGTTTCAAAGGTGATTGTGTATAAGCTCGAGGAAGAGCATGGGTCCATAGAATGATGGACGGAATAGCAAAAATATTTAAGCATGTGAAATGCGATGCTATAATACTTGATGCTGATATAAATACGTATATGTTTTGTTCTCCTATGAGAAACCTCTATAGTTCAGAGGTAGATTCCAAGCCAGATATTTTATGGCAATATTTTTTTACATATATATACAATTCTCTTCAGTTCGCTATTTTCTCTTCTTTTCATTTCATGTAAGCTGAGAAGAACAACCCTTCCAGAAAGGGGAGGTATTGCCGAATGACTATCTATCTGTGTGATAGAAGCCTAGTAGGATACCATCTATTGTTTAATTGCTTGTCAAGTACTAAAGGCTGGCCACCTTCTGTACTAACTATGCGATAAACAAGTGTTCATGATCATAGTGATCTCTCAATAAATTCTTTTACTTCTATATGAAGGATTAAGCTTTCGAAAATAGAAACAGCTGAAAAAGGAGTAATAAAGTTATAGTAGTATTCGGAATGGAAACACATTCGTGATACTAAGGTTGGCATGGTTATTAAAAGGTTATAAAACGCTAACGAGCAAAAGTATAACCAGTATAATATTAGGAACGGAAGGTGATAGCGACTACAAACTGGAAAAGGGTGGGTAGTGAGAAGCAAAAGCTCTAATACTAAAAGCTATAATGAGAGTCTGTGCAATAGACTTGAAAGAAATTGGAATGATCACTTAACACGGGTTGAGTTTTCTTACGACAATAGATCATATGTCAGTATTGAGATATCGCCTTATGAGATCCTAGAGGGAAGACAATGTCGATCTCCCATATGTTAGGATGAAGTTGTAGAGCGCAAGATGCTCGGACCCGCAGTAGTCCAAAGGACCAAGGATATGATAATCTAATCAGAGGATGGCTGGTAGTAGCCCAAGATGGGAACACGAAGTATGTTGATTTAACACGAAAGGACAAGGAATGGGAAATAGGGGACCTAGTAATGTTATAGGTATCCCTTGGAAAAAAAAAGATTGATGAGGTTCGGAAAGAAAGGAAAGCTAAGTCCACGAATTGTTGGACCCTGGGATATACTAAGACGTATTGGGAAGTTAGCATATGAGTTAGCCCTAACCCCGAACATGTAGCAAGTTCATAGCGTGTTCCACGTATCAATGTTAAGGAAGTATAATTTGGATGCCAGATAAATAGGGGCATATGAGCGCACAGACATGCAACCAGACGTAACCTATATGGAGCAACCAGGAAGGGTTATAGAGTGAAAAGGAACAAGTACTTAGGAGAAGGGTTATCAAACTAGGCGGAGTTTGGTGGTAGAACCACAATGTGGGAAAATTTACTCGAGAGTTAGAGAGTGCAATGCTAAGAGAGTATCCCTATTTATTTTCAATTTGATTCCGGGACGGAATCCTTTTAAGGAGGGGAGACTGTAATAACCCCCAAAATTTTGAACTTTTTGTAACCCTTGTGAATAGTGTTTTAGCTGAATGAGAAAACTTTTCATGCCACACTATGTAGGGGTTCTGATATGGATATTCTGAGATTTTATTAGTACTTTATATGGGATATAAGTGTATGTAAAGATCGTCAGAATCCAAATCCGAACACTTTGATTTTTCCCGGAAATCCAATAGATACGGAAAGAATTGAGCATAAGGTAACAGGATAAAAGGATTTAAATTAAAGGATTATAATAGAGGATCATAAAGAGGAATATAATGTATTGAGAAAGGTTAAGGGAACCTAAGTAATGAGATCCCGGGTATGATCCTTCAAACGATAAACGAAAACGAAAGGGAACCGTATAACAGATCAGCGGTCATTAGGCAAACAATTAGGAAGTTAATCAAAGGGATTAGAGAGGATGATGTCACCCAACCAATGAGAAGGGGACAAGGAGGGGAGGATGACATCATGAGGATGACACAAGCATGACATGGGAAGGAAGGAGGTGTGGTTGAATGAGAACCACACAAATTCAAGGGCAACAAGGTAATTGACTAAATCAAACACAAAAACAAAGCAACCAAGCCAAGTAAAATCATTTTCATCAAAATCAAAAAGAACCAAGGCTTGTTCTTGAAGAAGCTCTCGGCTTTTTACTATTCAAAAGAGCAAGAAATTCAAAATCAAAGATCCAAGCTTCCTAAATTGGTGAGTTAATTCCCTAATCATCTTCATGCTTAGTTAGGGCTATATCATGAGTTTAAGCCATCAATTCCTTCTCCATCTTCTTCATTTAATCAAAGAAGAAGACTATGAATAGTGTTTTCAAGTTTTTAACTTGAAGTTTTTCTTGTTTTCCTTGAAGATCCAAGCATTCCTAAGACTTCTCAAAGCTTCTTAAGGCTTCCTAGCTCCTCCCACCACTTCAAGGAAGGTATACCATCTCCAAACCCTAGATTCCTATGTATTATAAGATGATTTTGATTAGTAGGATGATATTGTAGCTTGATGTTGTGATTTAGAGTTTGGGATTTGAAATGGTATTGAATTGGAATGGTAAATGTTGTTGTTTTGATTAAAAGAACTTAAGAATGGTTAAAGTTAAGCTTAGGCATAAGTATGAATATTAAAATTGAATTGGTTGGGGTTGTCATGATGTGATAAGGATGGATGTTGGTTGTATGTTGGATTTGAGGTTGAATTGGGTTGGTTTTGAATGGTTTAAAATTGGGAAATCGCGTAAACATAGCCGTCGTAACGTCCGATTTTCTTTAGACTGTTTTTGTGCATAACATTAGGACCCGAGGACCCCCTGCTAGATTATGACCACTGCCATTTTTAGATAGCTCATGTTACGAGCTTCATTTTGATATGTAGTTCGTTCGATTCCGATGCACGGTTTAGGAGAAACGACCGTTTTAAGTAACGGCATTTCGCGAACGAAACATTTCCCCTCGCCTTACTTTGAAACCTTGGTTAAGGACCTTAAATGACTAATTGGGGTAAGAAACATTTATGGTAAGTGTGTTAGGCAGTTGGTAAGACACTCGCGAAGGAATCGCCTTAAAACTCGTAAAGATTAAATTATTAAAAATGGTGGAGCCGAGGGTACCCGAGTGACTTAAGCGAATCAGTGAGCGCAAAACAAGCGTTAGAGTCTAAGTTAGTTAAAGAATAGATTTACAAGTGACTTTGGTTTAATTCCAACTTACTTGTTGTTTATAGGTTACCAGACTCGTCCCGAGCCTTTTATCACCTCAAGTCGCTTAGGCAAGTTTTCTACCAGTTATAACTGTTGTTGTGATGTATATAGGTATTTGCATTATCTTGCGATAGATGCATGTTGGTTAATTAGCAAATGTTGCAATATATTGAAGCATGCTGCTATGGTATATATATATGCATGCCTGTTTCGTATTCTTTCCATATATAATTGTTGATTCAGCTGATAATACCTATGCTAGAGGATAGCGGTAATTTGCATATACCCTTAGTATAGGGACCCAAAGGTGAAAATATTTTCTAAAACCGGGAGTCGAGGATCCCGAGTAGATTTTGTATATATGGATATAAATATATATATATATATATATATACTTATATATATATAGTCATAGTTTTGAAAACTATTAATCGAATAAGGTTTATTCGATAACTTTAACTTTATTTTATTATTAAATATTATTTCAAATATTACTCGAAGGCGTATGACTCCTTTATATTAAATGAATATTATTTTGAATATTCATTCGAGGACTTATGACTCCTTTTATTTTATTATCTGAATATTATTTGAATATTCATTCGAGGGATTATGACTCAGTTTATATTATTTAATGATTATTTTTGAATATTCATTTGAGGATCTATGACTCCGATTATTTGCTGAGATATATTCCTTATTTTATTAAAGAATAAGGTGTCAATAATCAAACTTATTTTCGATTATTCAAATAAAGATAGTACTTTCATATAAGTATATCTTTGATTATTTACTACTCATTTCAAGTATAAGTTTTAATACTTCTACTTCAATTATTTTATAAAGATTATTCTTTATGGGAATATTATTTAAATAATAATATTTAGACATTTTCTAAATATTCTAGGGACTGATTTACTTCATTAAATCAGCTTCACTCCAAACATTCATAAAAATGTTTTGCGAGTCTTCAAAATGATTTTTAAAAGTTAGAGCGGATCCCAAAACTCATTTTTTTTATATATTTAAGATCCTCCTTTCGAAGGGGATTTAAATACTCGCTCAAAACCTGAGGGATCCGGCTCTGTGGTGTGTTTTATATTCGCAACAAGGTTGCTGTTTTGATAAATGAATTGATTACTTACCCAACACTCGGGAAGTAAAATTCTTGGAACAAGTTAATCCATTAACAGGCATCGCCTGGGAAATATCGGTGAGTTCTCCTTTCCAAATAGATACGACTTCTTGGTGGAGCCGTATCAACAAGTTTCTACTTGGGGAAAGTGGGGGCGAGCTTTACGTTTCAGAGTCATGGATTTCATCTGAACTAGGAGTGGCGTAAGTGGCCGAGTAGCGCCGGCCCAGCCTTATTATATTGGCCCAAATGGCCTGGAAGTTCCGCTAAGGTGGTCCATTCCTTAGGAGTTCAGTGTTCGGTTGACAAGTAAATCCGACAGGTTCTCCTCTACATGTAGAAAATGGTGGGGTTGTACTACTACGACTGATCATCGTAAGTGGTCTTCCTGGCGCGGCAAACTCCCGTAATGAGTTCATCATCCAATTGGATAATTTCTGCAACACTACCCAGAGCACTTCAATAGAAAGGCTACGGTTGGGCGATTGTTGAGTGTTGGCAGGGTCAAGTTTTCAAAATGATGTTTACATCAAATGAAGTATCTCGTAACTTCATTTTATTTTGATGATATTTTAAAAGATTTAATCTATTCAAATCTGGTCTTGTAGTCTCATCTATGTGATGAACTTTTGAACTAATTATAACTTGAACGGTGGTAGTTCAAGTAGTATTTGGAAAAGATATAAGTATATTGGAGTATCTTGTAACTTCATCTTTTAAACTTATATCTAGTAAATGATTATCTTATGCATGACAAAGATTTTCAGAAAAACGTTGAGACAAGGTTAGATATATGAGATCACCTTGCAACGATATTTTTATACAGTTATACACTGGGACTTTGTGTATATTATGCATGGAAGA
This sequence comes from Apium graveolens, assembly GCF_009905375.1. NCBI lineage: Eukaryota > Viridiplantae > Streptophyta > Magnoliopsida > Apiales > Apiaceae > Apium > Apium graveolens. The sequence continues at coordinate 162,037,513 of NC_133654.1, read as the reverse complement.
GGACTTCCAATATTTTGAAAAGTATATATGTATATATACTGAATATTTTGCAACTTCATCGCATTAAGATATCAAACTTGGTTCATTTCTTTTGACCAAGACTTTCATGAGTATTATGAGTAGGCTCATATATTGTTAATCATTATACATATTATTTTGGTGGGCTTGCTGCTCACCCTTGCTTTCTTCTTTCATCACACAACATCAGATAGACAAGATGAACAGGACCAAGCTCCCAATTCGCGAGCGGATAGGATACATTCCGCAGTTTCCTATAGGCGTTGATGTCGCTGTAGCTAAGGTAGGAGCTACCAATAGGCTAGGCTTTTAACTTTTGATGTACCAGATTTATGTATATCTATGAATTGTGATAATGGCAAAGAAATGTAAATTTATTCAGAAAACCTTTTAAGGTGTATTGTCATATAATTGTGGAATAAAACGACTTGTGATTATTTTTGGATGTTCATCTCTGAGACTATAACGTGTGGTGTGTGTGTTTATTGTGGGGTCACAGTACAGAGTAGTTGAGTAATTATTAAGATTGGGTGTTATTAAGGGAAATGGAACTCGTGACAACCCGGATCCCCGACCCCGGATTTGGGGGTGTTACATTTTGTTTTTCTTGAAGGCGCCATAATTAATCTACACTTAAAACATTAAGTTTAATCTAATTGCTTCACACAAAGCCAAAAAACTACATGAATATTAGTTGATTACAATTATATTAATGGAGGTTCTAAGGACACTCATGTGGCATCTCCATTAATGCACCTAAAACATTTTCATTTCTTCTGCATTATGCACATAATACATATTGATAGTTGAGAAGCAATCAAGTATAGGCAAACTCGTGATTCCCCTCAGTAAGACAGTCATACGGCAACACAATCTAACACATCACTTTCCTAAACTTTCACAGCCCAAAAGACATGACATTCAAGGCAAAAAAAATTAAGCCTAATCTACCACTTTCACAACCCAAAAAAAAACATCACTTTAGAGAAATAAACCTAAATCTACAACTTTCACAACCCAAAATATAAACACATTAACTTATTAAATAAACCCTAATCAGATTTCATAATCCCAAAAAACATCACATTCAAGGCATAAAAAATAAACCCAAATCATAAATAAGCCCCAAGTATAAATAATAAAACATCAGTTATACTACACTACCATCATACCCAAATCACAAAAATAAGTGCATGCATATCAATACCCCAATCGATGTTCAATTTAAAATAAAATATAAACCCAGATCATAAATAAGCCCCAAGTATAAATCAAAAAACATCAGTTATAGTACACTACCTTCATACTTAAATCACAAAAATAAGAGCATGCAAATCAATACCCATATCGATGTTCAATTTAAAGAGAGGGAGAGAGAGGAGGAGAGAGAGAGAGAGAGATAGAGAGATAGAGAGAGAGAGAGAGAGGAGAGAGGGAGATTGAACCTGTATCGTGACTTGTGAGAGCTCTGAGAGGAAAGAAAAGAGAAAATGGAGAATGAGAGGGAATTGGAGTGGGGAGTGAAAAAAGAAGAGGGAAGTGAAATAATTTAACGGCTCAGATGCACTCCAGCTAAACTACTTTAATCCAACGGTATATAATGTTGCCAGCAAAACAAATAAAGTAAAAAGTAAATTAGAAAATGGTATAAAAAATTGTGGGCTGAAATTCAAAAATTTTAAACTCTTGTCTTAAACATATTCAGACAACAGATTTACATCAAATAGTATTGTAAGAAACATAATTACCCAGCAAAAAAGTATTCTAATAAAATAATATTATAAGTACTAGGATAACGATTTTACAGTATAAGTACTAAAGTTTCTATTTTTTAAAAAAGTTTATGAATGATCCAACGGTACGGATGTTAAGAGCTATATGTTTTAGTGATATGAGAAAAATTTGATAAAAAAATAAATGTGTTTGGTTTGTTATTTTAAAAGTCAACCGGTGTTTTAACCGGTACTTGTAACTTGTGTTTAGTCTCGTACTAAAGTTTCTATTTTTTTAAAAAAGTTTATGAATGATCCAACCGTACGGATGTTAAGACCTATATATTTTAGTGATATGAGAAAATTTTGAAAAAAAAAATAAATGTGTTTGTTTTGTTATTTTAACAGTTAACCGGTGTTTTGACCGGTACTTGTAACTTGTGTTTAGTCTCGTACTAAAGTTTCTATTTTTTAAAAAAGTTTATGAATGATCCAACCGTACGGATGTTAAGAACTATATGTTTTAGTGATATGAGAAAAAATTGATAAAAAAATAAATGTGTTTGGTTTGTTATTTTAAAAGTCAACCGGTGTTTTGACCGGTACTTGTAACTTGTGTTTAGTCTCGTACTAAAGTTTCTATTTTTTTAAAAAAGTTTATGAATGATCCAACCGTACAGATGTTAAGAACTATATGTTTTAGTGATATGAGAAAATTTTGAAAAAAAAATAAATGTGTTTGTTTTGTTATTTTAAAAGTTAACCGGTGTTTTGACCGGTACTTGTAACTTGTGTTTAGTCTCGTACTAAAGTTTCTATTTTTTAAAAAACGTTTATGAATGATCCAACCGTACGGATGTTAAGAACTATATGTTTTAGTGATATGAGAAAAATATGATAAAAAAATAAATGTGTTTGGTTTGTTATTTTAAACGTCAACCGGTGTTTTGACCAGTACTTGTAACTTGTGTTTAGTCTCGTACTAAAGTTTCTATTTTTTTAAAAAAGTTTATGAATGATCCAACCGTACGGATGTTAAGAACTATATGTTTTAGTGATATGAGAAAATTTTGAAAAAAAAATAAATGTGTTTGTTTTGTTATTTTAAAAGTTAACCGGTGTTTTGACCGGTACTTGTAACTTGTGTTTAGTCTCGTACTAAAGTTTCTATTTTTTAAAAACGTTTATGAATGATCCAACCGTACGGATGTTAAGAACTATATGTTTTAGTGATATGAGAATAATTTGATAAAAAAATAAATGTGTTTGGTTTGTTATTTTAAAAGTCAACCGGTGTTTTGACCGGTACTTGTAACTTGTGTTTAGTCTCGTACTAAAATTTCTATTTTTTTAAAAAAGTTTATGAATGATCCAACCGTACGGATGTTAAGACCTATATGTTTTAGTGATATTAGAAAATTTTGAAAAAAAAATAAATGTGTTTGTTTTGTTATTTTAACAGTTAACCGGTATTTTGACCGGTACTTGTAACTTGTGTTTAGTCTCGTACTAAAGTTTCTATTTTTTAAAAAAGTTTATGAATGATCCAACCGTACGGATGTTAAGAACTATATGTTTTAGTGATATGAGAAAAATTTGATAAAAAAATTAATGTGTTTGGTTTGTTATTTTAAAAGTCAACCGGTGTTTTGACCGGTACTTGTAACTTGTGTTTAGTCTCGTACTAAAGTTTCTATTTTTTTAAAAAAGTTTATGAATGATCCAACTGTACGGATGTTAAGACCTATATGTTTTAGTGATATGAGAAAATTTTGAAAAAAAAAATAAATGTGTTTGTTTTGTTATTTTAAAAGTTAACCGGTGTTTTGACCGGTACTTGTAACTTGTGTTTAGTCTCGTACTAAAGTTTCTATTTTTTTAAAAAAGTTTATGAATGATCCAACCGTACGGATGTTAAGAACTATATGTTTTAGTGATATGAGAAAATTTTGAAAAAAAAATAAATGTGTTTGGTTTGTTATTTAAACAGTTAACCGGTGTTTTGACCGGTACTTGTAACTTGTGTTTAGTCTCGTACTAAAGTTTCTATTTTAATTATAATACACCTTACAACGGTTTGTTTTAAAAAATCGTTATATAACTTGTTTTCAGACGATTGAACAGTGTATCTGTTATACAACGGTTTTTTAAATATTTGTATTGTCGTTATTACTGTGATACAAGGGGTTTGGCTGCTTTACCGTTGTCGGATTTGTTTGTTAAAAAAAGCACAAAATGTGTGGTACTCATTAATAGCCCCAGATCTTTGTCTTAAGCCATTCAAACCTCTCAAATCTTTGTCCTAAGCCATTAATTTTCTAGCCTTTGACTCGATTTCTTCATCTTCTTCACTCGATTTCTTGAATCGATTTCTTCATCTTCTTCACTCGATTTCTTGACTCGATTTCTTTATCTTCTTCACACAATTTCTTCACTCAAGCTCTTCATCCTCTTCATCAAAATAACTTCAAAAAAACTCGATTGAAACCATAACTTCATCTTTTTGATTGGGTCAGTGTTAAGGTAATTACTTCATCTCCATTATGTTTAATTTCATTAAATTTTTAGGGTTCTTAATTATATTTGGGCAATGTTTTAGTGTTAATTTTTATTTAATTTGTATTCGCAGTTAGTAATTAGTAGTAATTAGTAGTACAATTAGTAGTACAATTATGTGTTAAGCTCATTTATTGTAACTTCTAATTATGTGTCATATTTTGAATTAAAACAGATGGACAGGTCTTGGTTAAAGGCAGATAGAAGAACAAAATAATTCAAAAAAGGAGTCGAGGATTTGTTGTTGTGTGCATTTGAGAACGGATTTAGTGAAAATAAAATTTGTTGTCCATGTATAAAATGCGCACATAGTAAACATTGGCATGCTCGAAAAGTAAGGGACCATCTTTTTCTCAATGGTATCGATCAAACGTACAAGTGTTGGATTTGGCACGGAGAGTGCAATACAGAAGGAGGTGAGCCTACCACTAAAGGGACGGGCAGTTCAGAATCGGTAGATCAAATCCCAGTCGGTAGAAATGATGATGTATCCCTGGACTCCTCGGAAATGTTTAACCATATTCAATCTGAATATGAACCTCTTTATCCAGGATGTGAAGGATACACTAAGATGAAGGCTTTGGTAAAGTTTTATAACTTGAAAGCAAAATATGAAATATCTGATACTTGCTTCTCTGAAATGCTACTTTTGGTCGGGTCTATGCTTCCACAAGGCAACACATTTCCTTCTTCATTCAGTGAAGCTAAAAAAAGCTTGTGTACCTTGGGAATGGAGTATGAAAAAATACACGTATGTCTGAATGATTGTTTACTATACCGTGGAGAGAGAGATGAAGATGAGACGAAGTGCCGCATTTGTCAGGCCTCTCGCTGGAAGTTAAACAAAAATGGAGATGAATTGGAAGGGATTCCTGCCAAGGTTTTATGGTATTTTCCATTAATACCACGTCTCAGGAATTTGTTCAACTCACCTCAAACATCTAAGGACTTGACTTGGCATGACAGGGAAAGGTTAAAGGATGGTAAATTGAGACACCCTGCTGATGCACAAACATGGAAGGAAGTCGATGCAAGGTGGCCAGACTTTTCTTCAGATCCTAGAAACTTACGGTTAGCTCTATCTTCTGATGGATTCAATCCTTTTCGTAGCTGTTATCTTGATTACTCATGTTGGCCTGTTTTGATGTCAATTTATAATCTTCCACCATGGCTTTGTATGAAACGGAAGTATATAATGCTATGCTTGTTGATATCTGGACCAACTCAACCCGGAAATGATATTGATGTGTTTCTTCAACCACATATAGATGATTTAAAAAAGTTGTGGCATGGGAAACAAGTGTACGATGCTTACAAGAATGAGCAGTTTTTGCTAAGAGGCATCTTGTTATGGACTATTAGTGATTATCCAGCCTATGGTAACTTGTCGGGAAATATAATCAAAGGGTATAATGGTTGTCCTATCTGTGTTGATCAAACAAAAGCTACAAGGCTTGTCAATTATCGTAAGTGCGTGGTCATGAGGCATCGAAGGTGGTTGCCCCCTCATCATCCTTATCGTCGGAAGAAACAAGATTTTGATAACACCATAGAAAAAGAAATAGCTCCAGTTCCATTAACCGGAGAGGAGGTACTTGAAAGAGTGCAACATTTAAAGGGACATGTCTATGGTAAAACACAACGCCAACCACGATTGAAGAAAGGTGATGCTCGACCTGTATGAAAGAAGGTTTCTATATTTTTTGAACTTGAGTATTGGAAATTTTTGTCGGTTCGACATGTTCTCGATGTGATGCACATCGAGAAAAATATTTGTGAATCTTTACTCGGTACGATGCTTAATATACCAAAAAAGACGAAAGACAAGGAATCTGTGCGCATTGACATGGCTGAAATGGGGATTAGAACAGAACTAAGGCCAAAAACTCCGGGGATAAAGGAGAAGTTACCATTGGCATCTTGGAATCTAACCCATTCTGAAAAAAAGGTTGTTTGCTCATCCTTCCTTGGCATGAAGTTGCCTGATGGTTTTTGTTCTAATATTCAGAACCTGGTTTCAATGGAAAATCTTCGTCTTACCGGAATGAAATCTCACGACTGCCATACGATTTTGCATCACTTGCTCCCAATTGCGATTCGCTCGTCACTACAAAAACAGGTCAGGAAAACTATTATCAAGTTTTGTCTATTTTTCAAAGCGATCTGTAGTAAAGTTATTGAGGTTGATAAGCTGGAGAAAATGCAATCGCAACTGGTAGAAACTCTTTGTCAGCTTGAAAAATACTTTCCTCCCTCGTTGTTTGATTTAATGTTTCATATCTCGGTTCATCTTGTAAGAGAAGTCGAGCTTTGTGGACCAATTTTCCTTAGGTGGATGTATCCTTTTGAGAGATACATGAAGACATTCAAGGGATATATATAAGGAATCGAGCTCGTGCAGAAGGTTGCATCGCTGAGGCCTATATTGCAGAAGAGGCAGTTGAATGTTTAGTGGATAATGAAGAAGTGACAATTGGGGTACCAAAAAAAGGTAGGCATACCAAGGATTCTATTTACAAGCCATTATCCGGTGCAACAATTATAACCCCGAGCTGTACTGATTTGCACGTAGCACATTTATGTGTTCTACAAAATACCACTGCTGTTAGGCCATATATTGAGTAACTTCTTACACTTTCTCTCTCTTTACTTGAAAAATTGCATATATATTTTCTGTTATTAGTTCAACCAACTTATATTGGCTTATCTTTAAATGCAGTGAACACATGGCCTTTTTAATGACAAAATATCCGGAATATGAAAATGATGAAATGTGGCTTAAAAACAAGCAAAATGAGACATTCCCAAAATGGTTTAAGGAAAAGGTATTACGTGCGTCGTTTGATGTATTTTTTTCCCACTGTTTTATAACTTACTACCTCACCTGAATTATTTTACATGTTTGAATTCCTTTTTTTCAGATTGCTTCAAATTTGGCCGATGAAAAAGAGATATCGGGCGAGATAAGGTGGATTGCAGATGAGCCCAACAAGGATGTTCCTACATTCAGTGGCTACAGAATGGATGGTGTTACCTTTAGTACCAAGGATCGTGATGATATGCGTCAAGTTCAATGCAGTGGTGTGTGTGTAGAAGCAGACACAATGGTTGTGCAGGGTAAGGATCAAAATATTGCGCACATATCACATATATATTACGGAGTTATAAAAAGTATATGGGAGTTGGACTATAATCACTTTAGGGTCCCTGTTTTTCTTTGCAATTGGGTAGATATAAACAAAGGGATTAAGGTCGATGACTTGGGATATACATCGGTTAATTTGAATAGGTTGGGTTTTTTGAATGATCCGTTTGTTTTAGCAAAACATGTTAAACAAGTTTGTTATATCGACGATCCCTCTGAAAAATTATGGTCGGTGGTGTTGAAATTGCTCGAGAAAAAGTACCATGAAGATAATGATGATGCAGATGAGGAATCCGTCGAAGTGGAACTCGAGAATGACTGTTTCATGCCCAATTTTCCCGAGATAGATGATAGTGGTGATGACATGGATAGTTACATGCGGGATGTTGATGAACTAATTCAACTTTCTTGAAGTATTTTTATTTGTACTTTCAATTACTATACTTTGTATGAACATGCATAATAACTTTGGCTTGGTTCTGTTATTTATTTTCAGTTCTTGATTGTTGGTTGATTTGCTTGTTGCATCTGGTTTGGGTGGTTTTCCTTGTTGCCTTTGGTTTGGCACGTTTGCTTTGTTTCCGGTAATGTTTTTAAAAAAAATCACCAGAGTAAGACAACGGTTTTATTGATTAGCCCATTGTCTGAAAGTATAATCTACAACATAGAAAAACACTTGTATGTCGTTTTTAATTCAGACAACACTTATACTTGTACGTTGTTTGACACCATCTTAAAATACCAACAGAAAAAACACTTGTTTCATTTTTACAACTGTTAATTGAGACGTTGTCTCAATATCTTTCAGACATATCATTTAAAAACCGTTGTGCAAACTTACTCACTTGCACAACATGATGTTAGAAAGTGTTGTCTGCCTCTAAGAACTAGACAATGGATTTTATAGCGTTGTGGTAATGCTATAAGTTTGTCATTCACACAACATGAGGTTTATGAAAAGATTTGTCTGACTTGTTTTACTAGACAACATTTTTGTTTTGCTTGTAGTAATATATATCAGCCAACACCTGTTTTTTTGTTTTTGAAAAACTGTTGTATAAAAATTCTGGGCTACACTTTTTCGGCCAAGCGCTGTGTGATGGGTGTTGTATGATCGCGTTTTTCTTGTAGTGAATGATTCCAACCACTTCATCCACTTTTCTTTTTCTTTTTCACTATTTTATACATATTTTTTAACCTCCGTGTCCCAACCAAACTTAAAAAATTTACTCGGACGGAGGGAGTAATTACTAAAACATGAGTTCTTAATTCTCTTTATATAACTAAGCTTTTTTACTCGAATAGACAGATGTCATTAATTGTTTTTTGTCAACGTTTTTCTGTTACGCTCGATAGTTTTCTTTAGGCACAACACTGTTTTATCTCCAAGTGTGTAAAAATGCGAACTTGATTACAAGTTCAATGTTGTTCTCTAAACGTTCCAAATAGTTGAACGCGTATCAATATATTTATGCAACAATTCAAAATAAGTTGTTAGATGATATTCTTCTGTCACTTGAAGACTTGATAAAAATTACATGACTCAAGAAACTTGACAATACACTAAATAGTTACTTATAGTCAACTATGTTTATCATCCTTTTTATAAACAACTGGAAGGCTTCATAACACCAGAAGCACTTCCTCCGGCATAGGAACATGAAGCTTTTGCAGCTTGATTTCTATACGTAAGTGCAATATCTTGTAGCCTTATTCCACTGCAAGGATATTTCTTACTACATTCTAATTGCACAGCCACTGGCGTTGCTGATGTTCCACGAATATCTTGATACCTTATATTGCTAATCTTCACTCCAGAGACCTGTCATATTAAACAACAACAAAGATTAATATTGAATTAAATTATAAAAAACTGATCATGTGAACCCAAAAAGTAATAAATGGAGCAACTCATATAATGAATTTCTTTTATTTTATACCTTGCTTGGGCAATTTTGGGCGTTAGGACAGTAGTCTTGATCTATAAGAACAGGATTCTTGACATTATTCATGACAATGTGCTGGAATAGAACATTCCTAACAAATCCAGTGCTAGACCTTGCCCACGTTTTTATTCTCACACCATTGTCTGTATTCCGAAATGTAACTGATTTCACTGTCAGATTTTGAACTCCAGGTTCTTGCGCATCCCAGCCTAGACTTCCAATGCTGTTATCACCAGTAATTTATTTACATTAGAATTAATACTTGAAGAAATAAGCAGTATAATTATAAATAATGAATAATATTCTATATAGTCCAGTAGGATATAAAATATATACCTAATGCCATGACCTGGGCCGCAGGAAACGTTTTCTATCCATGTGTTAGTAGTTCCGGGTCCAATTGATACGCAATCATCTCCCGTACTAATTCGTGAGTTAACTATGTTAGTTCCTGATGATAGTTGTATGTGGATGCCATCTGTGTTGGGGCTACTAGCGCGTGCAGAGATCTTGATTCCTCGTATATTGGCATTGTTGCATTTGTACACGATCATGTGGAACATTTGACTATTTATTAACGTTAATCCACTCACAACAACATTGGTTGAGCTGTACAGTCCCAAGGTCTGCAAAGTACGTTAAAATTTATACCCATCAACTTTTGTTCAATTCAAAAGAGCAGATATATGAAGAATTTGAGATGTTCAACTGATACATCATGATACAGTGGACAAAATATAGTATTCTTCAATAATACATGTTGTGAAAGAATATTGCAGCAATATAATATCTATTGTATCTTCACATTTGTAGCAATATAATATCTATTGTTTCTTCACATATTCATGATGTGGAATCAGTAATATAACTAGATTCAGATTTCAACAGATTATTATATTAAGCAAAAATGTAAAGAGTTTCAACCCAGATCCTAAATCAAATGCAGTGAATAATCATATACTTGCAAATATATATTCACGGCAGTTAACTGTTCTAGTAACATACCGTTGCACCTGTAGGACAGTTCTTTCCAGATTTTTTGCAATTCCACAGACCAGTACCTTTAGCATCTATGGTTCCTCCGGTGATTGTAAGCCCGTTAACTCTTTCAAACTTGATCCAGTTTCCAGCACTCCCGAGAAGGTTGTAATTAGTGGAAGCCACAATAGTGCCATCAATTCGCATTACCATACTATTTCTACAATTGCGACCACTAAATACTATGGGACTGCGAATCAAGTATCTTCCTCGGGGCAAGTAAACTTGAGCTGGATTTCTAGAAGCGCAAGCTGAATTCCAAGCCCGAAGGAGGATCTTTGATACATCTGTCTTGCCATCAGCCCTGGCTCCCAACTTTTGCACATTGATTGAAACTCTTGCGGCTGATGATGAACTAACGAGAAAGATGAGAGAAAGTGTAAGAACAAGATAATAAGCCATTGCACTACTCACCATCCTGAATGCGATTAAACAATAAGGCTGGAGAGAGTGTAAGAGGAGAAGAATGTTTGATGATGGGAATTGTGACAATTTGGGGGCGCTATTTATAGTGTTTGTTTAACTTAAAAATTTTAGATCAAGAAATGCAAATACACGCAGACGTATAAATTTATCCCAATTGCACAGTAACGTGCAGGTGTAGTTTATACATGCATGTTCTAGCTGGATGAGAGAAACAAATTGTCTTTGCAGTTAATGCATCCTTAATAATGTCATGTGCATATTAACTTTGTTTTGTCTCTTTTGACATTGCTGGTTTTCTTGCAAATTTTACGCCTTATTCCGTGGATATCACCTCAAGCACCTACGTATAAAATATAGGTTACCTTTTAGCACATGAAAGTACAGAATTCTTAGCGACCTAACGTAGTTCATATATACACGACATTCGTTTTCAGTTACATTTAGGGTTCCTATACGGTACACATGATTTACTATTCATCTTTTACTTGTCGGATAGAAGTCAACTTAATTATTTAAACCAAAATAATACGTCCACCAATTGTAATGACCCGGTCCGACTTAAAATTGGAAAACGCTAAAACAGTTTCCCAAATCAATTCAATTAATTTATCATTTTCACCAAATTTAATAACATTGAAAATTATCAAAAATGTCATTTTTTTATTGTTATTATAATCTTACTATATTCTAAAAATATTGACATAAAGTTTGAAACCAAGTACAACTATTTTATTTTTGAGAAATAATTGAATTGTAAGGTTCCATTTCCTTTAACCGTTTCAACTTGGTAAATAACTTAGTACACACGGTCAATGATGATTTTAAATAATAATAGAGGTATTTTTATAAATTCAGATACTCAAAATCAATTACGGATCGGATTAATTTCGGATTGTTATTCGTTTATCTTTTTAATTTATAAGACTTTAAAAAATATTTTATTATTAAACATAATATTTGCAATATAAAATTTCTTAAAAAAGTTTTGATTAGACTAAAAGAACTATGTTTTCTTAGACATGTTTTTTTAAATATAAAATTTGTTAACGAATGAATGAATTAATTAAATAAAAATGAAAAAATATATGACAATTATGAGTTATGATTTATTTATATCTTTTATATAAATAAGAGTAAAAGGTTTTTTATCCAAAATTTTGGTATAACGCCAAAATAATCTCAACCGTTGATCTGATATAAATAAAAATATATGTTAAGATTATATATTATTAGAATAAGTATATTATTAGTTCAATCATAAATAACAAAGGATTACATTTTTCTGATACTATTCAAACACTGATTGCGATACGATGTTCTAATAAATTCCTAAATAGAATATGAGAGAGGTTTAGTTAGAATATAATACAGGATTAACTAATCATAAATATAAAAAAACATTATACAACTAATATTCAAACCAAAATAAGATGTAATGATACAACGAGATATAAAAAATGAGTAGATATTGTACTATATATTTTTGTACTTCAATTTCTCATCCGTATATTTCTCAATATATACAAATTTATTGCAATAATATTAAAATAAACTATCAAAAATCAAAGCAATATTGCAACAACTTATGAAATAACGAAATCTATGTTCATTAAAATTTTTTAAAAGTAAAATTTTATGAAATAAAAATTAGGGTTAATTCGTCGGTTTTTAATACTAGGGTTTGTGATTTTGGAGTTTTAATGACTGTTGTCGCGGTGAGTACTAGTTGTCCTCGCAAGATGCCTACATATTTCTGTGTTGTAAATAATCAAGCCAAAAACGTAGTTCTAAGTTGAGGAGTAGAGCCCTTTATATAGAGGTAAATATAGGGTTAGATTGGTGTTCAGAGACTTGGTGGATAAGTCTCGAACTTAGATCGTAACTAGGACTCCTATATGGCAATGAATTCTAGATCCTTCTTTGTAGGAATTAGTGTCCATGTTGGAGGTCATATTTTTGTTCTTTTAGCCGTATTGGGCCTAGTTGTAAGACCCTTGGACTGGATTGGAATTCTAGGTTCGGATTCACTAGGCAGCCAAGTAAAATTGGGACCGAGTGTCACTAGGCGGCGACTCTGATTAGGCGCCAGGCGGCGACATGGACTAGTCGTCAGGCGGGGACTCAGATTAGGAACTATGGTGCTCGAGTTGGATTTGGCTGGCTGATTTATGTGTGGGCAACAGTGAGCTGGGAGCTAGCTTGGAGTCCAAAAATGAATAAGGGGCTAGTCAAAACGTGGGCACATGTGTGGTACATGGGGGCTGAGTATAGATGTGATATATATGTGTATATTTGCTGGGATATGCACTAGTGGGTTGCTAAGATAACTATCTTGCAGTTGGGGATCAAGACTTGGTAGGAAATTCGAATTTGAAGGCATTTGAAATCCTGGAACTGCTGGTAACTCCCAGCAGTTGTGGCAGTTGGGGCTGTTGGGGTTGCTGGGGGCCGGGACCAGGCTCTTGTATATATAGATAGGTATTTTCTGAATGTAATCTAAGTAGAATTATGTATAAGTTCTTATTGTATTCTACACTTGTACTATATGCTAGGCAGTAGGCAAAGTCTGTAAGCATATCTTGGGTTTTTATCCTTATATTGTTGGGCAATAAAAGGTTGGGCATTCAGGCTCGTAAATCTGTTGTGTCTTTATATTTGCTTGGTAATTAGACACACTTGCTCACACGATTGGATCTTGGTTGTGCGTGGGTTTTATAGTTATATTGTTGTGTTTAGATTGTTGGGGTTGCTGGGCGACAACCTCTCGAGAAGACTGACTAATTGGGCGTTGGGGCGATCAAGTAGGTCGCACAGATCAAAAATTTCAGAGTTGATAATTTGACCCCGTGAAAAGTGGTATCAGAGATGCGTTGGTAGATTCGTGGATTCAACATCATGCTTGGTGGAAATTCTACGGGTGAAAGGTTGGCTAGACTTGAAGATTTTCTGGGGGTGCCTTTGTCAAGTGATGAGATTCCTATAGCGAATCAGGTTCAGGTTCTAAGAGAGGACCTGGATGAATTCAACACCACAGTTGATGATCTTGTGAGGGTTATGAAGGAGGGTTATGATGCCCAAATTCAGGCGTTGCGTGATGAATTGGTGCTGGTGAAGCGGGCTGCTGTCGCTGGTGCATCGAGTGGAAGGGAGGGCCACTCAAATTTGAAAATTCCGAAGCCGAAACCTTATGATGGGGCGAGGGTCGCCAAGGATTTGGAAAATTTCCAATGGGACATGGAGCAGTATTTTAGGGCTTCCCATATTGATCTTGCGGAGCAAGTTTTAATAACAAGTATGTACTTGGTTGGCGATGCAAAATTATGGTGGCGGACTCGTACTGATGGTGATGCGAGTGTGGACAGGCCGGAGATAACCACGTATACAAAATTATGGTGGCGGACTCGTACTGATGGTGATGCGAGTGTGGACAGGCCGGAGATAACCACGTTTGAGGCATTGAAGGGGGAACTTAAGGAGCAATTTCTGCCACTTAATGCTTCTTAGCTTGCTAGGGAGAGTTTAAGGAATCTCAAACAAATGGGATATGTTCGAGATTATGTTAAAGAATTCAGTTATTTGTTGTTGGATATAAAGAACATGTCGGATGAGGATAAGATGTTCTTTTTCTTGGCTGGACTTAAACCTTGGGCGCAGGCAGAATTGAGGCAACAAGCTTTGAGGGACTTGTCGATTGCTATCGCTGTTGTTGATGGTTTGGTTGACTACATGTAATAACCCCAATTTTTGGGAAATTTTTGAAACCCTTATGAATAGTGTTTTTGCTGAATGAGAAAACTTTTCATGCCACACTATGTAGGGGTTCTGATATGGATATTCTGAGATTTTATTAGTACTTTATATGTGATATAAGTGTATGTAAAGATCGTCAGAATCCAAATCCGAACACTTTGATTTTTCCCGGAAATACACTAGATACGGAGAGAGTTGAGTATAAGGTAACAGGATAAAAAGGATTTAAATTAAAGGATTATAATAGAGGATCATAAAAAGGAATATAATGTATTGAGAAAGGTTAAGGGAACCTAAGTAATAAGATCCCGGGTATGATCCCTCAAACGATAAACGAAAACGAAAGTTAAGCGAACCGTATAACAGATCAGCGGTCATTAGGCAAACAATTAAAAGCTAATCAAAGGGATTAGTGGGGATGATGTCATCCAACCAATAGAAAGAGGACAAAGGAGGGGTGATGACATCACAAAGTGATGCAAGCATGACATAAGAGGGAAGGAAATGTGGTGACTTTTTAACCACACAAAATCAAGGGCAACTAGGTAATTTACTAAAACAAACAACAAAAATCAACCAACCAAAAGGAAAACAAGGCAAAACACAAAAATCTCTCTTCTTCTTCTTCATGCTCTCGGCTCTTTTCTTAGAAATTGAAGATCCAAGCTCCACCACTTACTATTTAGCAAGGTAATTATCTAAGCTTCCCCATGGATAGTTACATACTTCCTATAAGTTTAAGCTTCTAATTCCAAGCCAATCTTTTCCTATAAATCATGGAAGAAGATGGTGAATAGTGTTTTTCAAGAAATAAAATTTGTGTTCTTGAAGTTTTGTTTAGATTAAGCTTGGATAAGGACTTTAAGGGTGATTCCAAGTCATTCTCTTGATTCTCCACTCTCCAAGGAAGGTATAAACTACTAACCCTAGCTTTAGTTTTGAGTAATTAGGATTGAATATGATTGATATAGTATATGTGAAGCATGGTGCTTGATTGTTTGAAGTTTGGTTGAGTTTGTAGAGATTAGTTGGTTTTGTGGTATTGTTGGAGTTGTAAATCTTGATAATTAGTTAAAGAACCTAAGTAAAGCTTTTAGTTCATGTGTGGAAATAAGTATAAATGTTTAATGTGGATTTGTTGGGGCTGTTATGATGTGGTTTGGATGGGTGTTGGTTGTATGATTGATTTGGGGTTGAATTGTGGTTGGTTTTGAATGGTTTAAATTGGGAAATCACGTAAACATAGCCGTCGTAACGTCCGATTTTCTTTAGACTGTTTTTGTGCATAACATTAGGACCCGAGAACCCCCTGCTAGATTATGACCATTGCCATGTTTCGATAGCTCATGTTACGAGCTTCGTTTTGATATGTAGTTCGTTCGATTCCGATGCACGGTTTAGGAGAAACGACCGTTTCAAGTAACGGCGTTTCACGAACGAAACTTTTCCCCTCGCCTTACTTTGAAACATAGGTTAAAGATCAAAAAGGGTTAATTAATGCATGAAACATTTATGGTAAGTGTGCTAGGCAGTTAGTAAGACACTCGCGAAGGAATCGCCTTAAAACTCATAAAGGTTAAATTATTAAAAATGGTGGAGCCGAGGGTACCCGAGTGACTTAAGCGAGTCAGTAAGCGCAAAGCAAGCGTTAGAGTCTAAGTTAGTTAAAGTATAGATTTACAAGTGACTTTGGTTTAATTCCAACTTACTTGTTGTTTATAGGTTACCAGACTCATCCCGAGCCTTTTATCACCCCAAGTCGCTCAGGCAAGTTTTCTACCCGTTATAACTATTGTGGTGATGAGTATATATATTTGCATTATCTTGCGATAGATGCATGTTGGTTAATTAGCAAATGTTGCAATATATTGAAGCATGCTGCAATGGTATATATATATATGCATGCCTGTTTCGCATTCTTTCCATATATATATCTGTTGATTCAGTTGATAATACCTATGCTAGAGGATAGCGGTAATTTGCATATACCCTTAGTACAGGGACCCAAAGGTGAAAATATTTTCTAAAACCGGGAGTCGAGGATCCCGAGTAGATTTTGTATATATGGATATATATATATATATATATATATACTTATATATATATATATGGTCATAGTTTTCAAAACTATTAATCGAATAAGGTTTATTCGATAACTTTAACTTTATTTTATTATTGAATATTATTTCGAATATTATTCGAAGGCGTATGACTCCTTTATATTAAGTGAATATTATTTTGAATATTCATTCGAGGACTTATGACTCCTTTTATTTTATTATCTGAATATTATTTGAATATTCATTCGAGGGCTTATGACTCTTTTATATTATTTATTGAATATTATTTGAATATTCATTCGAGAGCTTATGACTCAGTTTATATTATTTAATGAATATTATTTGAATATTCATTTGAGGATCTATGACTCCGATTATTTGCTGAGATATATTCTTTATTTTATTAAAGAATAAGGTGTCAATAATCAAACTTATTTTCGATTATTCAAATAAAGATAGTACTTTCATATAAGTATATCTTTGGTTATTTAATACTCGTTTCAAGTATAAGTTTTAATACTTCTTCTTCAATTATTTTTATAAAGATTATTCTTTATGGGAATATTATTTAAATAATAATATTCAGTCATTTTCTAAATATTCTGGGGACTGATTTACTTCATTAAATCAGCTTTACTCCAAACACTCTATAAGGTGTTTTCGAGTCTTCAAAATGATTTTTAAAAGTTAGAGCGGATCCCAAAACTCATTTTTATATTTAAGATCTTCCTTTTTAAGGGGGATTTAAATACTCGCTCAAAACCTGAGGGATCCGGCTCTGTGGTGTATTTTATATTCGCAACACGGTTGCAGTTTTGCTAAATGAATTGATTACTTACCCAACATTCGGGAAGTAAGTCCATCTATTGAGTCGGCATAAGCAACATGGGCTCAGTGGGCGTCCATGATAGTGTAAGTGGCTCAGTGGGAGTCCATCAAATGCATAAGTGGCTGAGTGGCAGTCCAGCACAAGGTCCTATTACGACCAGGGTGATGACCAGTGGGGAATTCATCCATCTACTAGTAGAAAAGGTTACTTATTGGTATCTTTGCCTGATCAGCAAGATATCAGGTTTATGCCAAAATTCTTTTCCTTTCCAAATTTATTGGATATTGCAATTCTGTTCATACTTTACATGACAGAGGTTTTCAGGAAATGTATAAAGAAGATGTATATGTGGATATATATATATATATATCAGAACTTAATGAAGTATATCATAACTTCATTTCCTTTAATAATATTTCAAAGGTTTAATCTATTCAAATCTTGTCTGGTAGTCTCATCTGTGTGATGAACTGTTGAAAGCTCATTATACTTTGAACAGTGGTAGTTCAAGTAGCTTTATAAATGATATAAGTATAGTGAAGTATTTGGTAACTTCATCCCTTGTTTTTACTTATATCTAGTAAGTAATTATCTTACACTTGATAAAAGATTCTAGTAAGTATTCATTTTGATACTTATATTATTGTTATCACTACATATTATCTTGGGAGCTGTAAGGCTCACTCTTGCTTTATTTCTTCATCACACAACAACAGTTAGGAAAGATGGCCAGACTCCAGCAGACCCAGCGCAAGTGCGTGGGAAGCGTCCCGCGTCTTCCCGATGATGTTGTAGCTGCTATAGCTGCAGAGGTAGATCTATTGTAGATCAGACCATCTACTTTTGAGAATCAATTATGTATAATTATAACTTGTGGCAGATAATGGCAATTAACTGTAAATTTATCAAATAATCATTTTGGGTTGTAATAACTTTTAAATTGTGGATTCAAAGACTTGTACTTATTTGAATTTCATCTCTGAGACTATAACGGGTTGTGGTGTGTGTTAGTGTGGGGTCACAGCATAAGGTTGTTTATTATTAATTAAGTGAAGTGATATTGTGGAAAGAAAGACCGTGACGACCCGGATCCCCGACCCCGGATCTGGGGGTGTTACAGAAATGGTATCAGAGCTAAGCGTTATAAACCTCAGAGATGATGGGACGTTAAGATAATAAGTTCACTAAGATAATAAGAACTCTTGCCAAGTTCATAGTCGGACTACCTAACGTAGTACTGACAGTTAAAACCCTTATGGGAACCCCTATAAATATCGTGATAGTAGCGTAGTTCCTTATCGTACATGGTAGCGGGACTTCGAACCCTGAGGTTGAGGAGCAACAGCGCGATAATGTTTATTACTAATTGGAGATCGGATTGTGGATCCGATAGAGTGTCCTAATGCAGGACCGGATGATGTTGATATTGAGGATGTAGCGGTTGAGGATGTTGTCCTAGAAGGGATAGTTGCTGAGGAGGATCCCATGGAGGATCCTGACAAGAATGAATAAAGGACCACTGATGAATTGATGACCATGGTTAGGTCGACTACCAGAGGTAGGATTGGTCGGTCACTACCGGAGGTTCGTTCAAGTTTGTAAAGATAGTAGCCCCTTTAACGCGGCTTACTCATAAGACTGAGAAGTTCGAATAGACAGAGAAATACGAGAACAGCTTTTAAGAACTGAAGCAAAGGTTGGTGACGGCCCCTATGTTGGCATTGCCGGAGGGAAAAAGGAGATTTTGTGAAGTGTAGTGACGCTTCGCACAAGGGCTTAGGGTGCGTGCTTATGCAGCACAGTAAGGTAATCGCGTACACGTCAAGACAATTAAGGTAATATGAAATTCGATATCCCCACCCATGAGCTTGGGCTCGTGGCAATAGTTTTGCTCTAAATATTGGAGGCACTACTTGTATGGAGAGAAGTGCGAGATTTACCTAAGCCATAAGTGCTCTAGTACATTTTCCCGTAGAGAGAGCTCAACATACGCCAGAGAAGGCGGTTAGAGCTAATCAAGAATTATGATTGGGAGATTCTTTATCATTCAGGGAAAGCCAATGTGGTGGCTGATGCCCTTAGTAAAAAGGAGAGACTCAAGATAATAATGTCTTTGGGAGAATTGATAAGATATTTTGAGAAAATGGAAATAGTAGTGAAGGTAACCGGAGCCGGTACCGAAAAGCTGTTTGAGATTGCAATAGAGACCGAATTATTGGAAAAGAGCATACGGTGCCAGAGAAAGGTGATGAATGAAGGCAGAGAGCCAACAAATAAATATGAGATTAATACCGAGAAAGATGATAAGGGAATAATGAGGTATTCCTACAGAATTTGGGTTCCGAAAAGTTCAAGAGCGTAAGGATGAGAACTTAGATGAGAGCCATAGTTGGAGGAATAAGATTTAGAGCAAACCCTGAACGTGATAGTCAGGGAGGTCGCCATCAAGATAGAAGGAACCCATGACATAATGGAGTGGAAAATGAGGATTTTAAATTAAAAAATGACCCCAATTATGGGGAGTAGGATGAAACATTTCATACTAAGGAAACAGAAAGTCGAGTAAGGAAAGGAGACCCGAGACGGTACTCCTATACGGCAATTCATGGACCTGTCTAGACAGAACTTAGACTATTATCCCCAACCACCACCTTGAGGAAACAATGCGGTAGGAAATTCTTTCATGACCTTTAAGTCACTAAGCTCTTAGAGTTCCAAGGAACAAGCTGACCCAGTCGAGGCAAGAGCCTGGCTAAAGGAAATATAGGAATCATTTGAGATTCTAAATGATTGACGAATCTCAAAAGACTGTTTTTATCACTTACCCTCCTAAGAGAGAGACCACCCGCTTGTGAAAGACCAAGGAAGGCACGGAGCAAGAGATTATAATAAACTGATTTAAGTTCAATCAATTGTTTTCAGGAAAGTACTTACCAAGGTTATAGAGATAGAGTAAAAGCTTTAGAGCCAGAACAAAGGCAGACGAGTATGATGAATTATGAATCTAAGTTGTAAAAGTTGTCAAGATTCGTTCTAAGGACACGAATCCAGAATGACGGGATGTTTGAAATCAATGCTCATGTTGTGTTGGTTCATGAAATAATGATAAGAGAAAGGGAAATAAAAAGAAATTGAAGTGGAAAGGAATATAACGGCAATAGAGTTTGAGGAATGATAAGGGAGTTGGGTATGAGGAGACCCTAAAGACTCGTAGCAATAGAAATAGAAAAGTATGTAATCGTCAGGATGAGGGTGATTCACCATGAGTTAAAATAGATGGTTGAGGGCATAAGAGATACATATATTTTATCCCCTGTAAGTTGGGAGGATTTGAGCAAACCTTGAGATAGTTCGAAGGATAAATATTGAGACACAGATAGACTGAGGAGACAAGAAAGTAAGAAATCAGGAAAAACTGGATGAAGGAAGTGACCTTCAAGAATGTGAAGTGTAAGACCGGTGGCTTGATACCCAGAAAGGGAGATGCCATGTATGAAATATATCCCAACATTGAGGTGACTGTTGAGATAAACAACAAAAGTAAATAAGGAATTATTAAGAAGAGGTTCACGTTGAACACGACCAATATCTTCCAGAACATCCTTGTTATCGTTACCCAATCTAGGCAATAAAAGCGGATAACCGTTGTTGTCTTTTGGAGGCCATATTGATTGATCTCATTTTGAATGCAGATGTTATTATGAAATTCGGCATATACTATCGAGGTGGGAATGATTGAATAAGACACCTTATCAGGGATATATGACTTGATTTATCCATGGAAGGATGCAGGTACCTTTTAAAGGTAGAATTAAGGATAGAACATTGGTAACTTAAAATGAATCCTAGGGGACTGCATAAAGGTTGGCATGTCACCCTTAATAGGGATAGTATGAGTTTTGACAGTATGATTGGGAAAGGGTTAAGGTAACAACAACCTTTAAGAATCAGTGGAGAAATTTTTCAGAAGTATATAGACAATGGTTCTAGTATTAGTAAATGGTATTGTGATATGCCCTGTATCTAGAGAATACAGGAGGAACGATTGAAGGATAACCTTAAAGTTTTTATAAGGAAAAAGGTAATATTCAAAATTCTCAAGAATAGAAATGTGGATAAAGGAAATATGACGTAATTATAATGATGCCAAGTGGGGCACGTGTTGAACCACGAGAAAGTATGAATCGAACAAGTAAAGGTCGAAATTGTTCAGGGCAATTAGGGCCCAGGATAAAAGATGTTCTAATTATGATTGAGAGTCAGTCATGACAGTGATTAACCTCTAAAGACTGAGGGGATAACTTATGGAAAAATGGTAAAAACAAATTACTTTTTTTACTCATCAGATTTTAAGGAAAGCATTTTCACATAAGCTGTGATTGAAATAAGGTAGAAAATTTATTTGGAGGCGGTTAAAATGACATTGACTGTAAGGAAATTTTACTATCAGGAAAGGCCAAAGAGGTGGCCGACACTTTAAAGGTAAGAGGATAATTGTAGGCGCTTGTGCCAAAGGATACAGTGATGATGGTTAAAAGCTGAAGGTTGTATTATGGTTTGGAAGATTGACATTCCTTCTGATGATTGTGCAATACCCAACCGTAATAGTAGTTGGTAAAGGGTTAATTCGTGTAATCGCCATGAGCGGGCTATCTATCTTAGAAGGTACTATCTTGAGATAAGCCAGGACCATGTTTCAAAAAGGACTAGATGAACCCTTGAGTTAAGTCTTCTATTTAGGGCGTATGATTAAGAATGGTATTAACCTGCTATCATTGCTTTGATTGAAACTCTTCTGCAATTTTATCTGCTTTATGTCATGTATGTATGTCCGGATCAGGAGTGTTCTTCATGAATCATGAATGGTAATTATGTTACCTCCTTAGAAGGATTTGATACGATAGGTATGGAATCCGTATGGTTAGATATTAAGATTTCATGGAAAAGTGAATGACGACAGTAGGTCAGTGGTGGACCATAGTAAGGCAGCAATGATTCTGCGAGTAATGAGCTAATTACAACCGTGAGAGTTGTATTGGAATGGATGTTGAGATTGAATACCACTAATCGGGTAGTGGTAGTGTATAAGTTATCATTGATAGACTAATTAAGTAGAGTATCTACCTATTGAATATTTATTCTTTCTTATCAATAGAGA
Organism: Apium graveolens; assembly: GCF_009905375.1. Classification (NCBI taxonomy): domain Eukaryota; kingdom Viridiplantae; phylum Streptophyta; class Magnoliopsida; order Apiales; family Apiaceae; genus Apium; species Apium graveolens. Next base: position 162,014,875 of record NC_133654.1, on the reverse strand, counting down.
GCCGTATTATTATACGAGGAAGGTTGTGATGCAAGCATAGAATTCTAGTAACGATGATGTCTAGAATGAGATCCCAGGTTCGATTTTTGATATCGAGGGAGTTTCAAAGGTAATTGTGTATAAGCTAGAGGAAGTGCATGGGTCCATAGAATGATGGACGGAATAGCAAATATTTAAGCATGTGAAATACGATGCGATAATACTCGATGTTAATATAAATACATATATGTTTTGTTCTCCTATGACAAACCTCTATAGTTCAGAGGTAGATTCCAAGCCAGATATTTTATGGCAATATTTTTTTACATATATATACAATTCTCTTCAGTTCGCTCTTTTCTCTTCTTTTCATTTCATGTAAGCTGAGAAGAACAACCCTTCCAGAAGGGGAGGTATTGCCGAATGACTATCTATCTTTGTGATAGAAGCCTAGTAGGATACCACATGTTGTTTAATTGCTTGTCAAGTACTAAAGGCTGGCCACCTTCTGTACTAACTATGCGATATAACAAGTGTTCATGATCATAGTGATCTCTCAATAAATTCCTTTACTTCTATTTGATTGATCAAATTTTGGAAAATAGAAACAACTTAAAAAGGAGTAATAAAGTGGTGGTAGTATGCGGAATGGAAACACATTCGTGATACTAAGGTTAACGTGGTTATTAAAAAGTTATAGAACGCTAGCGAGCAAAAGTATAACTAGTATAATATTAGGAACGGAAGGTAGTAGCGACTACGAACTGGGAAAAAGGATGGGTAGTGAGAAGCAAAAACTATAATGATTAGAAGCTATGATGAGAGTCTGTGTAATAGACTTGAAAGAATTTGGAATGATCACTTAACGCGTATTAAGTTATCTTACGACAATAGATCATATGTCAGTATTGAGGTATCGCCTTATGAGATCCTTGAGGGAAGACAATGTCGATCTCCCTTATGTTAGGATGAAGTTGTAGAGCGCAAGATGCTCGGACCCGCAGTAGTCCAAAGGACCAGGGATATAATAGATCTAATCAGAGGACGACTGGTAGTAGCCAGGAAGGACATAAGAAGTATGTCGATTTGACACGAAAGGACAAAGAATAGGAAGGAGGCAACCTTGTATTGTTAAAAGTATTCCCTTGAAAAGAATTAATGAGATTCGGAAAGAAAGGAAAGTTAAGTCCACAATTTGTCGGACCCTTGGATATATTAAGAAGTATTGGGAAGTTAGAATATGAGCTAGCCTTACCCCAGAACATGTAGCAAGTCATAACGTGTTTCACGTATCAATGTTAAGGAAGTGTAATTCGGATGACAGATAAATAGGGGCATATGAGCGCATATACATACAACCCGACGTAACCTATATGGAGCAACCAGGAAGGGTTGTAGAGTGAAAAGGGAACAAGTGCTTAGGAGAAGGGTTATCAAACTATTCAGAGTTTGATGGAAGAACCACAATATGGGAAAATTGACTTGAGAGTTGGAAAGTGCAATACTAAGAAGGTATCCCTATTCATTTCTATCTGATTCCGGGACGGAATCCTTTTAAGGAGGGGAGACTATAATAACCCCAATTTTTGGGAAATTTTTGAAACCCTTATGAATAGTGTTTTTGCTGAATGAGAAAACTTTTCATGCCACACTATGTAGGGGTTCTGATATGGATATTCTGAGATTTTATTAGTACTTTATATGGGATATAAGTGTATGTAAAGATCGTCAGAATCCAAATCCGAACACTTTGATTTTTCCCGGAAATACACTAGATACGGAGAGAGTTGAGTATAAGGTAACAGGATAAAAAGGATTTAAATTAAAGGATTATAATAGAGGATCATAAAAAGGAATATAATGTATTGAGAAAGGTTAAGGGAACCTAAGTAATAAGATCCCGGGTATGATCCCTCAAACGATAAACGAAAATGAAAGTTAAGCGAACCGTATAACAGATCAGCGGTCATTAGGCAAACAATTAAAAGCTAATCAAAGGGATTAGTGGGGATGATGTCATCCAACCAATAGAAAGAGGACAAAGGAGGGGTGATGACATCACAAAGTGATGCAAGCATGACATAAGAGGGAAGGAAATGTGGTGACTTTTTAACCACACAAAATCAAGGGCAACTAGGTAATTTACTAAAACAAACAACAAAAATCAACCAACCAAAAGGAAAACAAGGCAAAACACAAAAATCTCTCTTCTTCTTCTTCATGCTCTCGGCTCTTTTCTTAGAAATTGAAGATCCAAGCTCCACCACTTACTATTTAGCAAGGTAATTATCTAAGCTTCCCCATGGATAGTTACATACTTCCTATAAGTTTAAGCTTCTAATTCCAAGCCAATCTTTTCCTATAAATCATGGAAGAAGATGGTGAATAGTGTTTTTCAAGAAATAAAATTTGTGTTCTTGAAGTTTTGTTTAGATTAAGCTTGGATAAGGACTTTAAGGGTGATTCCAAGCCATTCTCTTGATTCTCCACTCTCCAAGGAAGGTATAAACTACTAACCCTAGCTTTAGTTTTGAGTAAATAGGATTGAATATGATTGATATAGTATATATGAAGCATGGTGCTTGATTGTTTGAAGTTTGGTTGAGTTTGTAGAGATTAGTTGGTTTTGTGGTATTGTTGGAGTTGTAAATCTTGATAATTAGTTAAAGAACCTAAGTAAAGCTTTTAGTTCATGTGGGGAAATAAGTATAAATGTTTAATGTGGATTTGTTGGGGCTGTTATGATGTGGTTTGGATGGGTGTTGGTTGTATGATTGATTTGGGGTTGAATTGTGGTTGGTTTTGAATGGTTTAAATTGGGAAATCACGTAAACATAGCCGTCGTAACGTCTGATTTTCTTTAGACTGTTTTTGTGCATAACATTAGGACCCGAGAACCCCCTGCTAGATTATGACCATTGCCATGTTTAGATAGCTCATGTTACGAGCTTCGTTTTGATATGTAGTTCGTTCGATTCCGATGCACGGTTTAGGAGAAACGACCGTTTCAAGTAACGGCGTTTCGCGAACGAAACTTTTCCCCTCGCCTTACTTTGAAACATAGGTTAAAGACCAAAAAGGGTTAATTAATGCATGAAACATTTATGGTAAGTGTGCTAGGCAGTTAGTAAGACACTCGCGAAGGAATCGCCTTAAAACTCATAAAGGTTAAATTATTAAAAATGGTGGAGCCGAGGGTACCCGAGTGACTTAAGCGAGTCAGTAAGCGCAAAGCAAGCGTTAGAGTCTAAGTTAGTTAAAGTATAGATTTACAAGTGACTTTGGTTTAATTCCAACTTACTTGTTGTTTATAGGTTACCAGACTCGTCCCGAGCCTTTTATCACCCCAAGTCGCTCAGGCAAGTTTTCTACCCGTTATAACTGTTGTGGTGATGAGTATATGTATTTGCATTATCTTGCGATAGATGCATGTTGGTTAATTAGCAAATGTTGCAATATATTGAAGCATGCTGCTATGGTATATATATATGCATGCTTGTTTCGCATTCTTTCCATATATATATATATCGGTTGATTCAGTTGATAATACCTATGCTAGAGGATAGCGGTAATTTGCATATACCCTTAGTACAGGGACCCAAAGGTGAAAATATTTTCTAAAACCGGGAGTCGAGGATCCCGAGTAGATTTTGTATATATATATATATATATATATACTTATATATATATATGGTCATAGTTTTCAAAACTATTAATCGAATAAGGTTTATTCGATAACTTTAACTTTATTTTATTATTGAATATTATTTCGAATATTATTCGAAGGCGTATGACTCCTTTATATTAAATGAATATTATTTTGAATATTCATTCGAGGACTTATGACTCCTTTTATTTTATTATCTGAATATTATTTGAATATTCATTCGAGGACTTATGACTCTTTTATATTATTTATTGAATATTATTTGAATATTCATTTGAGGGCTTATGACTCAGTTTATATTATTTAATGAATATTATTTGAATATTCATTTGAGGATCTATGACTCCGATTATTTGCTGAGATATATTCTTTATTTTATTAAAGAATAAGGTGTCAATAATCAAACTTATTTTCGATTATTCAAATAAAGATAGTACTTTCATATAAGTATATCTTTGGTTATTTAATACTCGTTTCAAGTATAAGTTTTAATACTTCTACTTCAATTATTTTTATAAAGATTATTCTTTATGGGAATATTATTTAAATAATAATATTCAGTCATTTTCTAAATATTCCGGGGACTGATTTACTTCATTAAATCAGCTTTACTCCAAACACTCTATAAGGTGTTTTCGAGTCTTCAAAATGATTTTTAAAAGTTAGAGCGGATCCCAAAACTCATTTTTATATTTAAGATCTTCCTTTTTAAGGGGGATTTAAATACTCGCTCAAAACCTGAGGGATCCGGCTCTGTGGTGTATTTTATATTCGCAACACAGTTGCAGTTTTGGTAAATGAATTGATTACTTACCCAACGTTCGGGAAGTAAGTCCATCTATTGAGTCGGCATAAGCAACATTGGCTCAGTGGGCGTCCATGATAGTGTAAGTGGCTCAGTGGGAGTCCATCAAATGCATAAGTGGCTGAGTGGCAGTCCAGCATAAGGTCCTATTACGACCAGGGTGATGACCAGTGGGGAATTCATCCATCTACTAGTAGAAAAGGTTACTTATTGGTATCTTTGCCTGATCAGCAAGATATCAGGTTTATGCCAAAATTCTTTTCCTTTCCAAATTTATTGGATATTGCAATTCTGTTCATACTTTACATGACAGAGGTTTTCAGGAAATGTATAAAGAAGATGTATATGTGGATATATATATATCAGAACTTAATGAAGTATATCATAACTTCATTTCCTTTAATAATATTTCAAAGGTTTAATCTATTCAAATCTTGTCTGGTAGTCTCATCTGTGTGATGAACTGTTGAAAGCTCATTATACTTTGAACAGTGGTAGTTCAAGTAGCTTTATAAATGATATAAGTATAGTGAAGTATTTGGTAACTTCATCCCTTGTTTTTACTTATATCTAGTAAGTAATTATCTTACACTTGATAAAAGATTCTAGTAAGTATCCATTTAGATACTTATATTATTGTTATCACTACATATTATCTTGCGAGCTGTATGGCTCACTCTTGCTTTATTTCTTCATCACACAACAACAGTTAGGAAAGATGGCCAGACTCCAGCAGACCCAGCGCAAGTGCGTGGGAAGCGTCCCGCGTCTTCCCGATGATGTTGTAGCTGCTATAGCTGCAGAGGTAGATCTATTGTAGATCAGACCATCTACTTTTGAGAATCAATTATGTATAATTATAACTTAAGGCAGATAATGGCAATTAACTGTAAATTTATCAAGTAATCATTTTGGGTTGTAATAACTTTTAAATTGTGGATTCAAAGACTTGTACTTATTTGAATTTCATCTTTGAGACTATAACGGGTTGTGGTGTGTGTTAGTGTGGGGTCACAGCATAAGGTTGTTTATTATTAATTAAGTGAAGTGATATTGTGGAAAGAAAGACCGTGACGACCCGGATCCCCGACCCCGGATCTGGGGGTGTTACACTACAAGCAGGCTGGTTCTCATGATGTTGAAAGGGGTAAAAACAGTGACAAGAATCACAAGGGTGAGGACAGAAATAAGAAAAATGACAAAAAAATGGCAATGGTGATGTCAGGGATAATAGGCAGTCTCAAGGTGTTGGCGACAAGGGGTGTTTCATATGTGGAGGGCCACATTTTGCAAGACAATGTCCCAAAAAAGAGAGACTGAATGATCTTCGTGTTGATGAAAAGAATGAGGAAAATAATGAGGGAAATGATGGGGTTCAAGTGAAGGTGAATCCTATGCGTTTGGTTGCACTAAGGACTGAAAAATCCGAGGAGGGTGATGGGCTTATGTATGTCAAGGCCTTAGTGAATGGGAAGGCAGTCATGCCTATGGTAGACACGGGTGCCACTAACAGTTTCATTGGATTGGATTGTGCTGTAGAGCTTGGGCTAAAGTTGGAGCCAAGTTCAAATCAGATTAAGATGGCTAACGCTCAGGTGCATAAAATTGGGGGTATTTCGAATGTTGGCTTAACTCTTGGTGAATGGAAAGGTAACTTTACGTTTCATATTGTTGCCTTAGATGATTTTGATTGCATCCCAGGTATGAACTTCTTTAGGATGACAAGTAGCGCTATTATGTTGCGTTATGGTGGTGGGATTATGATCATGGATGAGGCATGTCCATGTTTTGTGAAAGCTGTTCTTATGCAGATTGACAAGGGTAATAAGAAAATGAAGAAGTTGGGGGTTATTCAGATTTTGGTCGGCGACATGGTTTGTGAAATTGAATCACAGGTTGGCGACTTATCTCTACAAGGCAGCGAACTTGGTAATTTTCTGGTTGGGCCTAAGTCAATGTCTCCAAAGGACGGAGGCGCTGCTGGAACTTAAGTCAGAATGGAATCTGATGTGTGGGCGACTGGGCGCCTACACATGGTCATTAGGTTTGGTGATGAAAGGGGGAAAATTGTGGAGGTTAATTTTATCAACTTATGGTAGCTGGTTGGATTTGGTAGAGGCAGGAACCGCATACGGATTTGAAGCCTTGGTTCAGGGGTGTTGGTTTTGCTACTTGGAGAAAAGGACTTCTCAGAATTGTTGCTGATTTGATGAGGACATGAAACTCAAGAGCAGTGGGAGGGTTTGTAAGGCCCTTGGACTGGATTAGAATTATGGGTTCGGATTCACTAAGCAACCAAGTAAAATTGGGACCGAGTGTCACTAGGCGCCAGGCAGCGACCCGGACTAGTTGTCAGGCGGGGACTCAGATTGGGAACTATGGTGACTCGAGTTGGATTAGGTTGGCTGATTTATGTGTGGTCAACAGTGAGTTGGGAGCTAGCTTGGAGTCCAAAAATGACTAAGGGGCTAGTCAAAATATGGGCAAATGTGTGGCACATGGGGGATGAGTATATATGTGATATATATGTATATATTTGTTTAGATATACACTAATGGGTTGCTGAGATAACTATCTTACAGTTGAGGCTCAAGACTTGGTGGGAAATTCGAATTTGAAGGCATTTCAAATCCTGGAACTGCTAGTAACCGCCAGCAGTTAGGGCTGTTGGGGCTGCTGGGGGCCGGGACCAGGCTCTTGTATATATAGATAGGCATTTTCTGAATGTAATCTAAGTAGAATTATATACAAGTTCTTATTGTATTCTACACTTGTACTATATGCTAGGAAGTAGGCAAAGTCTGTAAGCATATTTTGGGGTTGTATCCTTATATTACTGGGCAATAAAAGGTTGGGCATTCAGGCTCGTAAATCTGCCGTGTCTTTACATTTTCTTGGTAATTAGACACACTTGCACACACGATTGGATCTTGGTTGTGCGTGAGTTTCATAGTTATATTGTTGTGTTTGAATTGTTGGGGTTGTTGGGCGATAACCTCTCGAGAAGGCTGACTACTTGGGCGCTGGGGCAATCAAGTAGGCCGCACAGATCAGAAATTTTAGAGTTGAAAATTTGACCCCGTGACACTAGTTCATGAAGAACTCATGTTCGTAGACCTTGACGACCTCTACTCGTGGGCCTTGACTACTTCTACTCGTGGCCTTGACGACTTGGGTCGTCTTTAGTCTGTAATAAGTTCTGGCCAACCTGGTTTGTATTGGAGTTTAAACAAGAATTTTAAGCTTAATTAATATTATATTTAATGTGCCTCGTTTCCTATAAAAGAAGATGAGAAGTGCTCATTTTCATTCACACTTTTATTTCTCAAATTCTCCCAAATTTTCTCAAGCTTAGAAGCTCTCAATTTTCCAAGTGTTTTAGGATGTCTCAAGGTCCTTACAACAAGCCCTCCATCTCTGCTAAGGTGCCTATGCGCAAGCGAGCCACACTTAGGTCACTAAAAGGTATAGCCTTCATTTCTCCCTACTCTCTTAATTGTTGTTCCAACAGCCTGAAGAGCATGTTAGATAAATGAGCCGAGGAGTAACCAAGCACCGTGCACTTCGATACATTTAAACATAAAAGCATGCTCTATAAAGAGAATGTTGAAGTGATTAATTCAAGTTATTCCTGACCCGACTGTATCAAGGTTTGCAAGGCCAAGTTCAATGACAAGACTTGCAACCTAAGTAGCACCAGACTGTATGTGTATAAAGCGGCATTGAAATCCGGGTTAAGATTTCAACTACATCCTTTCATTCCTAGACTCTTTGCTGAGCTGAAGGTTCACCCATGTCAGCTCTACCCCAATGGGTGAGCTCTCATCATTATTTTCATTGTAAGGTGCAACGACCTTGGTATTCCCTTGAGTGCCTTGATGTTATAAGCATATTCATGTTGAAGACATCTCCTTCCTCCAAGCCCGGCTGGGTTCTACTATAACACATGTTTCATGTTCCTCATATTGTGAACACTCACTCTCTTAATGACTTGGCTCATCAGTGGAATAAAACGTTCATGGTCGTGGAGTGGAAGGAAGGTGACTGGGGAGTGTACTTCATACGTGATTTTAGCTATCCCGTAGACAGTGCTCAATACATTCTTCACCTCACAGATGCTGAGCTCCATGCTCGTGACCGTCTTATCAAGGATGATGGACAAACCCTTTATTGGAAGTTTGTTACGGAGACAAAATATGTGGAGGCCGGCTTTAGCAGCCTCTTTATAGAGGGGTATTCATTTTTATTCTATCTCAAACTTGGTCAAGTTTGTTCTTATATCTATCTTTTCTTTATTTTATTTCATATGCTGAAGCCTTGGATGTACTAACCAATAAAAGTGACATGGTCACAGGGAGGATATCTAAGGAAGCTACCAATTAGGCGAACCAATTCCCAAAGTCTCAGCATTTTTTAGGCCTCTAGCTCCAGAAAAAAGGGGTAAAAGATTCAGATGGAAACGTGAAGATCCCCTTCGAACCTTTGTGGGGCATATACACCAATGACTCGGTGTTCGGGAGTCCAGTCTTTGCTCTTGAATGGTCTAAAAATTTTATTATCCCCCCAGACCCTGTTCACTTCTCATCAGGTGAGAAGCTACTCGAGATTGAGGTGTTAGGGGCTCACGCCTTGTAGCAGGTACTCTTAACTTGTAAAATTTTCCGTTTAGGTGCACTTCCTTTAGTTTTAGGGGAACTTGGGTCATCCAAGACATCCTCCCATGGGGGTCTTGGTCATCCTATACCCTCCATGTGGGGGACTCAACCCATCTTGGTCCTATTCGGCCGAGATCAGACCTTCGTGAAGGTCTTGGTCGGCCATGACTCTCCATGTTGGAGACTCGACCCTCTTGAGTCTTGGTCACCTTAGCATCTTACCCCTGTCTTATGTGGAGTTGGCCTTTTTTATGACCTCTCATTTTGTTTTCTTTGCTAGGCCAATGCCTACTTTGCTGCCTTTTCTACACAAAGCATCAAAATGAGGAGTGACTATGCAGCATTGCAAGTTTCCATGGACAAGATGAAGATCTCTTCAGATGAGTGGGAGTCTAAGGTACATCAAATGGAGGACAAGGCCGGTCTCTTCGAGAGGAAGCACTACAAGGAAATCAAAAGAAGGAAGATAGAGTTGAGAAAACTTATGAATGTGTATCATGAATCTAAAGAGTTTCTCTATATGATGGATGACCATGATGATCAGATATGCCCTGTAAACCTGGAAATTGGATGGAAAATGGGCATCAAGGACGTCCATAGCCTGTAGGCAGACGTGGTAGACCCGAGCCTTTTCACTTGCCCTTGTGCGGCTCCTGTGGTTCATCCATTCGGATAGGCCTCCGGGTCTGCATCCCATTCTACTCACCAGCAGTCCTTATCCAGTTCGAACTGCGGGGGTTACGGCTCCAAAGGCAAAGATCCTTCTGGAATCCCAAGCTCTAATGCGACTTTTTATGGGAAGATATGGGAACCAATCTGTGGAGCAATAGCTCTTCCTTCGAGGCTGGTTCACATGAAGATGATGAAGAGGATGAGGATGAGGAGGACGAGGTCACTCATGGAGCAGGCAACGAAGAGAAGGAGGATTCTTCAGATTATTGATTATGATAGCCGTGTATGGATTTAGATAACTCTTGTGGCCTTTCTATTTAGATTTTTGTTTATTTGAACTTTTATGGTTTGTAACCTAACTGTCTCACGGGACTGACTTGTGATCCTTCATGATCTTTTCTATGCATCCTTGTTTTGATTACATACTTGTCTTTTATTTTTGACATTTGGTCATTCGGGAATTGCATTCCTTAGATGCTCGTACTTAAAATTAATTTATAGACAAAATGATAGAAACAAACTTGCATAAATAGGTAATATCTTTGAAAACGGGTTCATTCCTTACATACAATGGTTTTGTCGACCTTATTTATATAGCTACCACTAAGTACTAGAAACATGTTATGAACGTCCTAAATATAATAAACCTTCATGTTTGAAGTGTTGCAAGGGAGGGGCACTTCATCATCATTAAAGGTCTCTAGCTTGTAGGATCCTCGTCCTAATATATTATTGACCTTATAAGGCCTTTCCAAGTTAGGGGCTAGCTTTCCTCTCTCCCCGACTCTCGATGCCTCAATCTTTATTAAGACCAAGACTCTTTGCTGAAAGAACCTTTCCTTAACCCTTCTATTGTAATGGAGGGAGGCTCTTCGTTGATGCTCCGCAGTTTGGGCATTAGCTTCATCTCTGACCTCGTCGATGAGATCGAGATCAAGCCTCATGCCTTCTTTATTGGTCTCTAGTTCATTAAATTCAACCCTAGGCAATCCATGGGTGATCTCTATAGGCACTACAGCTTCGGCTCCATAAGACAACATGAATGCGATAGCTTCAGTCATCGCTTTGTAGGTGGTATGATATGCCCATAGTATTGGTAGCAGCTCGTCCACCCAAGTGTTCCTCGAGCGTTCGGCCCTTTTTTAAGTCCATCAAGGATGATTCGATTAGCAACTTCCGCCTACCCGTTTTCCTGTGGGTGTGCAATCGAGGTGAGGCGAACCTCTATGCTATTATCATTGCAGTACTCCTTGAACTGTGCATTATTAAACTTTCGCCCATTATCCGTGACAAGGATGCATAGGATTCCAAACCTGCATATCACATTCTCCCAAGGAATTGAAAAATCGCTAGAGTTTTTGACATGTCGGTGAAGGATGCGATCCAGGAAATGGATGTCGTGGCAGATACGCTTAATGTGAATTCTTTATATGCCAAAGTGTTAATAGATTCGGGAGTAACTCGATCGTTTGTTTCACAAAATTTTGTTAGTAAGTTAAATTGTCCAGTTGGATATTTAAATGAAATAATGACTGTGGAATTAGCAAATCAAGAACGTGTAACTGTTAAACAAGTTTGTGGGAATTGTGAGATTGAGATTTCTGGTAGTAAGTTTTGTGTAGATTTGATACCGTTTAAGTTAGGAGAATTTGACGTTATATTAGGGATGGATTGGTTATCTAAGCATGATGCTCAGATAGATTGTCGAAATAAGAAAGTAATGGTGAAAACACCAGATGAAAGAATAGTAACGTTCAAGGGACAGAAGCAGGTAAAGAAGTTCTTAATGATGATTCAAGACAAGAAGTTACTACGACAAGGATGTGAGCATTTCGTAGCATATGTGATCGACAGAAGTCAGGAGCCAACAAAACTTGAAGATATTCCAGTTGTGAAGGAATTTCCAGACGTGTTTCCCGACGAGTTACCAGGACTTCCTCCAGATAGAGAAATTGAATTTGCAATCGACTTAGCACCTGGAACCGAACCAGTATCCAAGGCCCCGTACAGAATGGCGCCTGTTGAGATGAAAGAGCTAACAAAGCAATTGCAGGAATTGTTAGAGAAAGGAGTAATCAGACCCAGCGTATCCCCGTGGGGAGCCCCGATATTATTTGTCAAGAAAAAAGATGGAAGCATGAGACTGTGCATCGACTATAGGGAGCTCAACAAGTTGACAATCAAGAATAAGTATCCGTTACCCAGAATTGATGATTTGTTTGACCAATTGAAGGGAGCCAAGTATTTCTCCAAAATCGATTTAAGATCGGGATATCATCAACTGAAGATCAAACCAGAAGATATACCAAAGACAGCTTTCAGAACAAGGTATGGGCATTATGAATTTCTAGTGATGTCTTTTGGATTGACCAACGCCCCAGCAGCGTTTATGGACCTGATGAACATAATTTTCAAGGAATATTTGGACAAGTTCGTTATAGTATTTATAGACGATATTTTGATCTATTCAAAGACGGAGGAGGATCGTGCGGAACATTTAAGGACAGCTTTGGAGATTTTAAGGAAAAAGAAGTTATATGCTAAATTGTCGAACTGTGAGTTTTGGCTACAGGAAGTTCAGTTCTTAGGACACATAGTCAGTAATGAAGGGATCAAAGTGGACCCGGCAAAGATCGAGGCAATTACAAATTGGGAAAGACCGAGAACACCCACTGAGGTAAGAAGTTTCTTGGGATTGGCAGGATATTATCGACGATTCGTTCAGAATTTCTCAAGAATTGCAACACCATTGACAAATCTTACACGAAAGAATGAAAAGTTTATATGGAATGACAAGTGCGAAGAAAGTTTTCAGGAGTTGAAGCGGAGATTAATCACAACACCTGTTTTGTCACTTCCAGACGATCAAGGGAATTTCGTAATTTATAGCGATGCTTCTTACAAAGGATTAGGATGTGTTCTTATGCAGCACGACAAGGTGATTGCGTATGCGTCAAGGCAATTGAAACCATACGAACAGAAGTACCCTACTCATGATTTGGAGTTAGCAGCTATAGTTTTCGCTTTGAAGATTTGGAGACATTATTTGTATGGAGAAAAGTGTGAGATTTTCACGGATCACAAAAGTTTGAAATATATATTTACCCAGAAGGAACTTAATATGAGACAAAGGAGATGGTTTGAATTGATCAAGGATTATGATTGCTCGATTAATTATCATCCCGGTAAGGCGAATGTTGTAGCAGATGCGTTAAGTCGGAAGGAAAGGTTAAATGTGTTATCCGTACCTGAAGAGATATATAAAGAATTTCAAAAATTGGAATTGGAGATTAGAATTTGCAAGCCTGAGGAAGCAAAAGTGTATGGTATGATTTTTCAACCGGAGTTATTGGAGAAAATAAAGAAATGCCAGAAAGAGGTAATGGATCAAGATATAAATAGTTTGGTAGGTGAGGAATTATGCACGCAACAAGATGATCAAGGTATTCTTAAGTTTTCTTCAAGAATTTGGATTCCACCAGTGACGGAGCTGAAAAATGAAATTTTACAAGAGGCACATAGTTCAAGATATTCCATCCATCCAGGGAGTACCAAAATGTACATAGATTTAAAGAAGAATTATTGGTGGCCAGATATGAAGAGGGAAATTGCGGAATGGGTTAGTAAATGCTATACATGTCAGAGAGTTAAAGCAGAGCATCAGAGACCAAGCGGATTGCTATAGCCATTGTAGATTCCAGAGTGGAAGTGGGAACATATTACCATGGATTTCATAGTTGGATTACCAAGGACAAGGGCTAATCATGATGCCATTTGGGTTATAGTAGATAGACTTACCAAGTCAGCTCATTTTCTGCCTATAAATGAACGATTTTCGCTCGACAAGTTAGTTCATATGTACTTGAAAGAGATCGTAGTTTGTCATAGAGTTCCAGTGTCTATTGTATCTGATCGAGATCCAAGATTTAATTCAAGATTTTGGAAGAGTTTTCAAGAATGTTTGGGAACAAGATTGAATATGAGTACGGCCTATCACCCCCAAACGGATGGCCAATGTGAAAGAATGATCCAGACAATCGAGGACATGCTACGTGTTTGTGCTATTGATTTCAAAGGAAGTTGGGACGAGCATTTACCCCTGGTAGAGTTTGCCTATAACAACAGTTATCACGCCAGCATTGGGATGCCACTTTATGAAGCCCTTTATGGATGCAAATGTAGATCTCCAGTATATTGGGATGAAGTAGGAGAACGCAAAATACTCGGACCCAAATTGGTGCAGCAGACAAAGGAAGTTGTTGAAATTATCCAGAAAAGATTAATAGCCGCACAAGATCGTCAGAGGAAATATGTAGACCTGTCAAGAAAAGACATGGAATTTGAAGAAGGAAGCTTGGTATTATTGAAAGTATCACCGTGGAAAGGACTAACGAGGTTTGGGAAGAAAGGGAAGCTAAACCCAAGATATGTCGGACCTTTTGAAATCCTAAAGCGTATTGGCAAAGTAGCTTACGAGTTGGCGTTACCTCCGCACATGGAGCACATTCACAATGTTTTTCACATATCAATGCTTAAGAAATATAATCCAGACTCTAGGCATGTAATAGAATATGAGCCAATAGAACTTCAAGCAGATTTATCATATGTAGAGAGTCCGATAGAGATTCTAGATGAAAGAGAGAAAGTATTGAGAAATAAAGTGGTAAAGTTAGTAAGAGTGTTGTGGAGAAACCCAAAGGTTGAAGAGTAAACCTGGGAGTTAGAAAGTGATATGAGAGAAAAGTACCCTCATTTGTTTTCTTAGAGATTCTGAGGACATAATCCTTTTAAGGGGGGAAGGATGTAATATCCGGGATATATCGTGTAATTATTTTTGCTATTATATAATTATTATGTGTGTTCAGTATCTATTCTATGAGCTAATTGTTAAGTGTTATCTGTACTTGAATATTCAAAAATAATATTAATTGAGTATTTTAATTTTTATATGTCCAAAATAAAATATAGATAATTGTCATATCTTCCTAATTATTTTTATGTTGGTTTATGGATTTATAAGAATCATATGAAATTTCTAAAATCTTTTTCCGGGTAATTAAAATCTATTTTATAAAAACGGGAACCAACCGACGTCAACCGTTGTTACGTTTTTGGAACCCGAAACTCTTTCGAGAACTCCTTCCGAACCTAATTGTAATATTCCGAGCATATTCCATGTTTCGACTTTTTCGATCCGGCGTACGGTTTGTCCTGCGCGGGTCCCGGCGCAACATTTTCGATACAATATTCGTTTCGGTAAATCAATAAAACCCGTATTTTCGATAAACGAGAGCTTTTTATTAAACTATCACAATTATCACTTCGTAATACGTGTAACCAGGCGCTGAGACCAAGACCGCAGTACAAATTGTACTGATTTGGATAATTATCCCGAAAACCGATACCGTTTGGATCAGTTTTTACAAATAAACGTACCGTTTTATATCCGGAATGATCGAACGGGATACTAATTTTCCGTAATTATAAATAGCCTTTTACCGTATTTTATTTCGTATGAAAATCATTTGCAGACAGATAATTATATAATTTTCAGAGAAAAACCCTAATTTCCTAAAACTGTTCTAAGAATCAAACAAGCATTTGGAGGTGTTATTGAATTCGGTTTGGAAAGCTCGAGTAACCAATCTGAAGGTCTTGAAGAGCTCTACCAGATTCTGTAATCCATACACCTGCAGAAATCAAGGTTATTTTTCTAAAAATTTATTTATTTTTGAATTTATTTTATTAAAAATATGAATTTTTGTTCGGATGATTGTTTGTATGATTTGATGATTGCATGTTGTAGAGCTTGTTTTCCTGATGATTTTCATATGTCATACGTCTGATTTGGAGTTCAATAACATGTTCAAATTTGAGTTTGATTTTCGAATTTTAAAATTAGGGTTTATAACCCGTATGAATGTTCTTAATTGAAATTTGGGGGTTTCTTATTCTGTGATAGATTGATGTTGTGTTATAGTGGGTTGTGTTCTCTGTGAAATTTGCAATCTAGTCGTATAAGTTTCATGAACCAACGAGGTCTGTAGAGAAGGGAGTTGTGTTTTGAAGTTTTCCGATGTTCGCCGGAAACTGGAAAATTTCACGGCCAAATTCCGGCCAACTCAGGGATTGTTAGGATGAATTGATTGCATGGTTGTGTTCCTGGTGTTGTGTAGATGTGATCTGGAGGTGATGGTGGCCTGAGCATCCCTGGAACGTGTTCTCCGGCCATCCCCGACTGTTTTCCGGCGACCCCCTGGAAAATTACAATTTAGTACCTATAGTTTTGAAAACGATGCAGTTTGGTCCCTGTAGTTTCCAGACTTTGCAAAAATTGGATTTCTGTTTTAAAAATGTTTAAAAATCATATTTCCTATTTATTTTTATTATAAAAATTCGTTTTTAATTTCGGAAAATTCTAAAAATTATTATTTTAATTCTGAAAATTATTTTTATTTCACAAATAAATCTAAATTAATTAGTTAATTAATTTCAGTTAATTTCTAATCGATTAATTGGTCAATTAATTCGAAAATTAATTGATTAATTAATTTAATTAATTATTAATTGATTTTAATTAATTATTTAATTAGATTTAATTATATAAAAATGATTTAAAAATTCTGAAAAATAGTTTCGAGCTTTAAAATATTATTCTAAATTTTTTCCAAGGCTCGATAATTATTCTAAAATTATTTCGGAGCCAGAATTGGCCAACCGAACCCTGTTTATTAACCCGAAATTGATCCAACGGCCCGTTTTAATTCCGAAAAATGTTTTAAAAATCATTTTAAATACCAGAAGCCTATTTATGACCCGAGACTTCTTTATAAATAATACATCATTGATTACATGATGTATTATGTGCTATATGTGACTTGTTAATTGACTATCGGTCTATATATTCGGTGTTTACTTGATTATTGCATAACTTTCAATCCGTTAATCGAATTTGGGTAAAACGAAGGGTAGATAGAAGTATGTGTTGAATAGAATTCCATGAGTAAATTATTGATAGATGCTTATGATATGTGAGCAGAAGAGGCAAGACGTAGGAAAGGGAAATAGATAGTTGAAGAGTAAGAAGCTTGTGATTGGAAGCGAGTGCAGTGTAGTAAGCTAATATCAGGCAAGTGTTCTGAACTTTCTCGAGATATTGTAGTATTTGATAGTCAGATTGATATTGCAAGTGCTTTGAAGCACTGAAACCTAAACTCTGATTCCAGTTATTGTTCTTGAGCCATAAACCTTATTCTTTCTAGACCATTGATTGTTGTATACCTAAACACAAATCTCAAGTATACGATATTACTCCACAAATACATGTAAACAAAATCCCAAACACTGAACTGAATTACTTGTACATTCAATCATTGTATCCTATGCTTTGAAAGCCCAAATCTTTGAAACCCTAAAATGTTGATTCCTTTGTTATCCAATTCTTTCATTACCCAGCATCCAAGCTTTTAAATTGCCTTATTGATCCTTACAAGGATTGAAACCCTTTCATTGTTAAACATTTATTGTTGTTAATGATTTCGGTTATTGTTCATTATTGCATATTCTGTTATTATGTTAGAATTGGATTATTTTTATAAAATTATGGACCAGATTCGTGGTCAGACCATATAATGGTCAAGTTAGGCCAATGTGTGCCTTGGATCCAGTAGTTAGAGCAATGATGTGTGCCTTGCTCGGGGTTAGTGCGTGACTGATCAGCAGCCTAACCTTGGTTTTTAAATTAAAAGTATAATATCCAATTCTAAATCATAATCCAATGTTCACTTGATATCATAATCATATTCACCTGATGATCATTATTCTCAGTTTTGTCATTGTGACTTGTTGAGCTAGTTAGCTCATTTGTGCGATGTTGTTTATATTCTTTCCAGTTAAAAAGGAACCAGTTGGTAGCAAGGATCCCCAGTCCAGCGCGAGAGCTAGGGGTTCAGGTTGAGAAAGCTGAGCTAGTAGGCTTCTTTTGGGATAATTTAAGTTTGTAAAAGTTTGTAATAATGTTTAATACTCAGTTTGAGTTTGAAATAGTTGAGATTTGAACGGTTTGTAATATATTAGTGTGTTTGGCTTGTGTGCATACTTTAACCTGTTGCGGTCCGTGGTGGTTGGTAAGTAGGGTCACTGCATATATTATTATTATCTTTATTATTGTTATAAGCAGGTTATAAATAAGGTGTGTGTGTGGACCCCAAACTTCTGACCCGGGTTTGGAGGGCGCCACTGGTTTGGTATCAGAGCTTCAGGTTATAAGTCACTGACAGAAGCCTAGGTTGACGGGAATGGGTAAAGGGATAGGATTAGAAGTAAGGTATAGGATGATAGAACGTCGAGAGGTTGAGTGTTATGGTATAACCGGTATTAGTATAGTTTGCGTCGTGGTACGAGATTCTTATATTACAATATGATTTCAGATAGCAGAGATGGCCGACTCTTTTATTCCCGTATCAGCTGATTACTCAGAGCCTTCAGTTGGAGCACCAGCATCGGATCCACGTCCTATTATTCCACCAGCATTGGCTATTCTACCTCCACCGGTGTTGCAGCCCGTACCATTGCAGGCTATTCCACCTCCAGGCATGAGGCCACCTGTTAGAGGACCCCCACCTGCTGATTCAGGATTTACTAGTCATTCAGTCACAGGAGTACCTTTCCAGTTCTCTTCATATCCTGTCCCATATCATCAGTTTGAGGTTTGCCTTATGGAGCAGCAATTCCTACAGGGTCAGATCCAGGAGTTATTGCATATCATGCGTACCAGAGAGATGGGGAGTGGTGAGAGGCGGCTTAGGGAGAGGCTCCAGGCATTTCGTAGAGCAGCTGCTGTGAGGATTGCTGAAGCTACATATGAGGACATCACCCCTGATTTCCTAGTAGAGTGGGCTAAGTGGGTTCTAGAGGAGCTTGAGGAGATAGGAGGTCCAGATTTGCCATAAGTTAGAGATTCTGAGATGGAGATGCTGAGCAGTGTTGTTATGATTATGTAGTATGTACAGTAGTGTGTAGTGTGTATGAGTAGACTTTTGAGTTGTATTTATAGACTAGCGATGTTGACTAGTGAGTAGGTTATTGTACCCTTTTTGCTTTTACTTTTGAAGCGTCTTTACGCTTGTACTACCTAAAACTTTTGATCTATATATATCAGTACCTTTTTCCTTTCCAACACTGTCATTTACTTTATCGCACCTGTTTTACTTTACCTTATTTATTGCACCAGTATACCCTGTGATACCATGTACCCTGTTTTCCATAATTGTTTATATTCTGTAAAGAAGCATGCAATTTACTTAGTTACAACTGTTTTCAAAAAGAGATATTCCTGTTTCACAAAACTTTTCTTTTATACAAAGATTTGATTCAAAAGCTAAATAAATTGATTGATTCTTTACAGAAAATGCCTCACAGAAGAAATACCCGCACCAACACCCAGAATGAAGAAACCAACAACAACAACAATAACAACCAAGATGATACAAACCAGAATGTGAACCCAGGACCCATGGACCCAGCAATAGCCCAGATTCTTCAAATCTTGGCCCAACAAACAGTTCACCCGGCACAACAACAGCAGAGACAGACCAATCCCCAGGTAACTTTCAAAAGTTTTCAGGCAGTAAACCCACCAGAATTCAAGGGTTCCTTAGAGCCAATTGAAGCAAATGGGTGGTTAAAGGAAATAGAGAAGGCATTTGCCTTGGTAAAAGTGAAAGAGGAGCAGAAGGTTGAATTTACAAGTTACTATCTGAAGAATGAGGCCACCTATTGGTGGGAGATGGTGAAGACATTGGAAAGCATAGATGTTATTACTTGGGAAAGGTTTAAGGAATTGTTTTTAGAAAAGTATTTTCCTCAGTTTGTTCAGGATCAAATGGAGCTGAAGTTTTTAGAATTAAAGCAAGGGAATATGTCGGTAACAAATTATGAGGGGAAGTTTGAGGAATTGTCAAGGTATGTGCCGTCGTATGTTGATACTGATAGAAAGAAAGCTAAGAGATTCCAGCAAGGCTTGAAGCCATGGATCAGAGGGAAGGTAGCTATTTTTGAATTGGATACCTATGCCGGGGTTGTACAGAAAGCTATGATCGTAGAGACAGAGAGTGAGATGTTCCAGAAAGAAAAGGAAAGCAGGAAAAGGAAAGTTGAGGGAAGTGAGGGTCAGTCACAAACAGGGAAGTTTCCAAATTTTAAGAAGGGCAAGTTTCAGCCAGGGAGAAATTTTAATTTCAGGAGACAAAATGCAGGAGACGGAGGCCAGGGCAATCGTCCAGCTAATGTGAATCAGCCGAATCAATTGAGATTAACTTTTCCAGATTGTCAAGTATGTGGAAAGAAGCATGGAGGAGTTTGTAACAAGTTGAATGTGGTATGTTTTAAATGCAACCAGGAAGGGCACTACTCGAGGGAGTGCCGAAATCAGCCAGCAAGAGAGCCAGCAAATAAGGATCAGCCTATCCGGAATCCAGCAGTGAAGGTTCCAGCCATTGGATTTACATGCTTTAAATATGGGAAGCCAGGACATATGGCCAGGGATTGCAAGACACCAGCCCCAGTCAGTAATGCATTAAGGATTATGAGATCTACCCCAACAGTGAATGAGACTCCGAGGGCTAGAATTTTTGACATGTCGGTGAAGGATGCGATCCAGGATACGGATGTCGTGGCAGGTACGCTTAATGTGAATTCTTTATATGCCAAAGTGTTAATAGATTCGGGAGCAACTCGATCGTTTATTTCACAAGATTTTGTTAGTAAGTTAAATTGTCCAGTTGGATATTTAAATGAAATAATGACTGTGGAATTAGCAAATCAAGAACGTGTAACTGTTAACCAAGTTTGTGGGAATTGTGAAATTGAGATTTCTGGTAGTAAGTTTTGTGTAGATATGATACCGTTTAAGTTAGGAGAATTTGACGTTATATTAGGGATGGATTGGTTATCTAAGCATGATGCTCAGATAGATTGTCGAAATAAGAAAATAATGGTGAAAACGCCAGACGAAAGAATAGTAACGTTCAAGGGACAGAAGCAGGTAAAGAAGTTCTTAATGATGATTCAAACCAAGAAGTTACTACGACAAGGATGTGAGCATTTCGTAGCATATGTGATCAACAGAAGTCAGGAGCCAGCAAAACTTGAAGATATTCCAGTTGTGAAGGAATTTCCAGACATGTTTCCCGACGAGTTACCAGGACTACCTCCAGATAGAGAAATTGAATTTGCAATCGACTTATGTAACACCCCCAAATCCGGGGTCGGGGATCCGGGTTGTCACGAGTTCCATTTCCCTTAATAACACCCAATCTTAATAATTACTCAACTACTCTGTACTGTGACCCCACAATAAACACACACACCATACGTTATAGTCTCAGAGATGAACATCCAAAAATAACCACAAGTTATTTTATTCCACAATTATCTGCCAATACACCTTAAAAGGTTTTCTGAATAAATTTACATTTCTTTGCCATTATTACAATTCATAATTATACATAAATTTGATACATTAGAAGTTGAAAGCCTAGCCTATTGGTAGTTCCTACCTCAGCTACGGCGGCATCAATGCTTCTAGAAAACTGCGGAACGTCTCCTAATCGCTTGCGAATCGGGAGCTTGGTCCTGTTCATCCTTTCTATCTGTTGTTGTGTGATGAAAGAAGAAAGCAAGGGTGAGCAGCAAGCCCACCAAAATAATATGTATAATGATTAATAGTATATGAGCCTTCTCTTAGTACTCATGAAAGTCTTGGTCAAAAGAAATGAACCAAGTTGATATCTTAATGCGATGAAGTCGCAAAATATTCAGTATATATATATATACATAAATACTTTTCAAAATCTTGGAAGTCCTCTTCCATGCATAATATACACAAAGTCCCAGTGTATAACTGTATAAAAAAAATATCGTTGCAAGGTGATCTCATATATCTAACCTTGTCTCAACGTTTTTCTGAAAATCTTTGTCATACATAAGACAATTATTAATTAGATATAAGTTTAAAAGATGAAGTTACCAAATACTTGACTACACTTATATCATTTATAAAGCTACTTGAACTACCACTGTTCAAAGTATAATGAGCTTTTACCAGTTCATCACATAGATGAGACTACAAGACAAGATTTGAATAGATTAAATCTTTAAAATATTATTAAAGGAAATGAAGTTAGGATATACTTCATTAAGTTCTGATATATATATATCCACATATACATCTTCTTTATACATTTCCTGAAAACCTCTGTCATGTAAAGTATGAACAGAGTTGCAATATCCAATAAATTTGGAAAGGAAAAGAATTTTGGCATAAACCAGGTATCTTGCTGATCAGGCAAAGATACCCATAAGTAACCTTTTCTACTAGTAGATGGACGAATTCCCCACTGGTCATCACCCTGGTCGTATTAGGACCTTATGCTGGACTGCCACTCAGCCACTTATGCATTTGATGGACTCCCACTGAGCCACTTACACTATCATGGACGCCCACTGAGCCCATGTTGCTTATGCCGACTCAATAGATGGACTTACTTCCCGAACGTTGGGTAAGTAATCAATTCATTTACCAAAACTGCAACCGTGTTGCGAATATAAAATACACCACAGAGCCGGATCCCTCAGGTTTTGAGCGAGTATTTAAATCCCCTTAAAAAGGAAGATCTTAAATATAAAAATGAGTTTTGGGATCCGCTCTAACTTTTAAAAATCATTTTGAAGACTCGAAAACACTTTAAAGAGTGTTTGGAGTAAAGCTGATTTAATGAAGTAAATCAGTCCCCAGAATATTTAGAAAATGTCTGAATATTATTATTTAAATAATATTCCCATAAAGAATAATCTTTATAAAATAATTGAAGTAGAAGTATTAAAACTTATACTTGAAATAAGTATTAAATAATCAAAGATATACTTATATGAAAGTACTATCTTTATTTGAATAATCGAAAATAAGTTTGATTATTGACACCTTATTCTTTAATAAAATAAAGAATATATCTCAGCAAATAATCGGAGTCATAGATCCTCAAATGAATATTCAAATAATATTCATTAAATAATATAAACTGAGTCATAAGCCCTCGAATGAATATTCAAATAATATTCAAATAATAAAATAAAAGGAGTCATAAGTCCTCGAATGAATATTCAAAATAATATTCATTTAATATAAAGGAGTCATACGCCTTCGAATAATATTCGAAATAATATTCAATAATAAAATAAAGTTAAAGTAATCGAATAAACCTTATTCGATTAATAGTTTTGAAAACTATGACCATATATATATATATATCCATATATACAAAATCTACTCGGGATCCTCGACTCCCGGTTTTAGAAAATATTTCCACCTTTGGGTCCCTATACTAAGGGTGTATGCAATTTACCACTATCCTCTAGCATAGGTATTATCAACTGAATCAACAGATATATATGGAAAGAATACGAAACAGGCATGCATATATATATACCATAGTAGCATGCTTCAATATATTGCAACATTTGCTAATTAACCAACATGCATCTATCACAAGATAATGCAAATACATATATTCATCACAACAACAGTTATAACGGGTAGAAAACTTGCCTGAGCGACTGGGGGTTACGAATGGCTCGGGACGAGTCTGGTAACCTATAAACAACAAGTAAGTTGGAATTAAACCAAAGTCACTTGTAAATCTATACTTTAACTAACTTAGACTCTAACGCTTGTTTTGCGCTTACTGATTTTCTTAAGTCACTCGAGTACCCTCGGCTCCACCATTTTTAATAAATTAACCATTACGAATTTTACGGCGATTCCTTCGCGAGTGTCTTACCAACTGCCTAACACTCTTACCATAATTGTTTCATACATTAATTAACCCTTTTTGGTCTTTAACCTATATTTCAAAGTAAGGCGAGGGGAAATGTTTCGTTCGCGAAACGCCGTTACTTGAAACGGTCGTTTCTCCTAAACCGTGCATCGGAATCGAACGAACTACATATCAAAACGAAGCTCGTAACACGAGCTATCTAGACATGGCAATGGTCATAATCTAGCAGGGGGTTCTCGGGTCCTAATGTTATGCACAAAAACAGTCTAAAGAAAATCGGACGTTACGACGGCTATGTTTACGCGATTTCCCAAATTTAAACCATTCAAAAACCATCACAATTCAACCTCAAATCAATCATACAACCAACATCCATCCAAACCACATCATAACAGCCCCAACCAATTCAAGTTTAACATTCATACTTATGCCTAAGCTTAACTTTAACCATACTTAAGTTCTTTTAATCAAAACAACAACATTTACCAATCCAACAACATCCCAAAACTCACTAATCTCTACATACACAATCATCAAGCCTCTCATGAACTAAAATACTCATATTATGCTCTTAACATTCAATAACAAAGCTTGGTTAAGAGATTATACCTTCCTTGAAGCTTTTTAACACAACACAAGAGCTTTGAATGCCTAAAGAACCTTGATCCTTGCTTGTATAACCTTAATCTTTCATAAAAATTCAAGAAAACTAAAGTTATTTCTTGAAGGTTACTATTCACCATCTTCTTCCTTGATTTATAGAAAAAGATTGGCTTGGAATTAGAAGCTTAAACTTATAGGAAGTATGTAACTATCCATGGGGAAGCTTAGATAATTACCTTGCTAAATAGTAAGTGGAGGAGCTTGGACTTTCATTTTTTAAGAAAAGCACCCGAGAGCATGAAGAAGAAGAAGAGAGATTTTTGTGTTTTGGCTTGATTTGCTTTTGGTTGGTTGATTTTTGTTGTTTGCTTTAGTGAATTACCTAGTTGCCCTTGGTTTTGTGTGGTTAAAAAGTCACCACATCTCCTTCCTTCCCATGTCATGCTTGTGTCACCTTGCACATGTCATAATGCTCCCACTTGTCCACACCTTGTGGTTGGATGATGTCACAATCCCTGGCTTCTTGTACAAGCTTGTCTCTTGGTCACTTATTTGTTTTATGGTTCGCTTATCTTTCGTTCTCGTTTATCGTTTGAGGGATCATACCCGGGACCTTATTACTTAGGTTCCCTTAACCTTTCTCAATATATTATATTACTTTTATGATCCTCTCCTATAATCCTTTAATTTAAATCATTTTTATCCTGTTACCTTATACTCAATTCTCTCCGTATCTTGTGGATTTCCGGGAAAAATCAAAGTGTTCGGAATTGGATTCTAACGATCTTTACATACACTTATATACCACATAGAGTACTAATAATATCCCATAAGATCAATAGCAGAACCCCTACATAGCGTGGCATGAAAAGTTTTCTCGTTCAGCAAAAACACTATTCATAAGGGTTTTAAAATTTCTCAAAAATTGGGGTTATTATAGTCTCCCCTCCTTAAAAGGATTCTGTCCCGGAATCAGATAGAAAACAAATGGGGATACTTTCTTAGCATTACACTTTCTAACTCTCGAGTCGATTTTCCACATTGTGGTTCTACCACCAAACTCTGCCTAGTTTGATAATCCTTCTCCTAAGCACTTGTTCCTTTTCACTCTATAACCCTTCCTGGTTGCTCCATATAGGTTACGTCGGGTTGCATATCTATGCGCTCATATGCCTCTATTTATCTGGCATCTGAATTACACTTCCTTAACATTGATACGTGAAACGCGTTATGACTCGCTACATGTTCTGGGTTAGGGCTAGCTCATATGCTAACTTCCCAAACGTCTTAATATATCCAAGGGTCCAACAAATTGTAGACTTAGCTTTCCTTTCTTTCCGAACCTCATCAATCCTTTCCAAGGGATACCTATAACATTACTAGGTCCCCTATTTCATACTCTTTATTTTCGTGTCAAATCAACATACTTATCATGTCCATCTTGGGCTACTACCAGCCGTCCTCTGATTAGATCTATCATATCCTTGGTCCTTTGGACTACTGCGGGTCCGAGCATCTTGCGCTCTACAACTTCATCCTAACATAAGGGAGATCGACATTATCTTCCCTCAAGGATCTCATAAGGCGACATCTCGATAATGACATATGATCTATTATCGTAAGATAACTCAATCCGAATTAAGTGATCATTCCAAATTCTTTCATGTCTATTGCACAGACTCTCATTATAGCTTTTATCATTTGAACTTTTGCTTCTCAATACCCATTCTTTTCCAGTTCGTAATCGCTACTACCTTCCGTTCCTAATATTATACTGGTTATACTTTTGCTCGTTAGCATTCTATAACCTTTTAATAACCACGTCAACCTTAGTATCACGAATGTGTTCCTATTCCGCATACTACCACCACTTTATTACTCCTTTTTCAGTTGTTTCTATTTTCCAAAATTTGATCAATCAAATAGAAGTAAAGGAATTTGTTGAGAGATCACTATGATCATGAACACTTGTTATATCGCTTAGTTAGTACAGAAGGTGGCCAGCCTTTAGTACTTGACAAGCGATTAAACAATAGCTGGTATCCTACTAGGCTTCTATCACACAGATAGATAGTCATTCGGCAATACCTCCCCTTTCTGGAAGGGTTGTTCTTCTCAGCTTACATGAAATGAAAAGAAGAGAAAAGAACGAATTGAAGAGAACTGTATATGTGAAAAAAAAATATACTGCCACAAAATATCTGGCTTGGAACCTACCTCTGAACTATAGAGGTTTGTCATAGGAGAACAATTCATATACGTATATAAATCAACATTAAGCATTATAGCCTCGTATTTCCCATGCCTAAATATTTTCGGTATCCCGTCCATCATTCTATGGACCCACACTCTTCCTCGAGCTTATACACAATTACCTTTGAAATTCCCTCGACATCGAAAATCGAATCTGGGATCTCATTCTAGACATCATCGTTACTTGAATTCTATGCTTGCACCGCAACCTTCCTCGTATAATAATACGACTCTCTATTGATAAGAAAGAATAATAATTCACTAGGTAGATACTCTACTTAATTAGTCTATCAATGATAACTTATACACTACCACGACCCGATTAGTGGTACTCAATCTCAACACCCATTCCAATAAAACTCTCACGGTTGTAATCAGCTCAATACTCGCAGAATCATTGCTGCCTTACTATGGTCCACCACTGACCTACTATCGTCATTCATTTTCCATGAAGTCTTAATAGCTAACCATACGGAGTCCATACATGTCGTATCAAATCCTTCTAAGGAGGTAACATAATCACCATTCATGATTCATGGAGTACACTCCTGATCCTGACATACATACATGACATGAAGCATATAAAATTGCAGAAGAGTTTCAATCAAAGCACCGATAGCAGGTTAATACCATTCTTAATCATATGCCTTCAATAGAAGACTTAACTCAAAGGTTTGTTTGGTCCT
The DNA here is from genome assembly GCF_009905375.1 of Apium graveolens. Lineage (NCBI taxonomy): Eukaryota > Viridiplantae > Streptophyta > Magnoliopsida > Apiales > Apiaceae > Apium > Apium graveolens. Next base: position 161,987,720 of record NC_133654.1, on the reverse strand, counting down.
TTTTGAAACATGTTCCTGGCTTATCTCAAGATAGGACCTTCTAAGATAGATAGCCCATTCATGGCGATTACACAAATTAAACCTTTACCAACTACTATTACGGTTGGGTATTGCACAGTCATCAGAAGGAATGTCAATCTTCCAAACCATAATTCAACCTTCACATTTTTAACCATCATCACTGTATTCTTTTGGCACACGCGCCTATAATTTTTCCTTTTTACCGTTAAAGTGTCGGCCACCTCTTTGGCCTTTCCTGATAGTAATAGTTCCTTACAGTCAATGTCATTTTAACCACCTCCAAATAAATTTTCTACCTTATTTCCGATCACTGCTTGAGTGAAGATGTTTTCCTTAAAATCAGATGGGAAAGAAAAGAAAAAAAAATATCACCATTTTTCCATAAGTTATTGCCTCAATCTTTAGAGGCTAATCACTGTCAAGACTGACTCTCAATCATACTTAGAACATTTTTTTTTTATCTTAAGTCCTAATTGCCCTGAACAATTTCGACCATTACTGGTTCGATCCATACTTTCTCGTGGTTTAACACGTGCCTCACTTGGCATTAATATAATTACGTCATATTTCCTTTATCAACATTTCTATTCTTGAAAATTTTGAATATTACCTTTCTCCTTGTAACACCTCTAGGGTTATCCTTGAATCGTTCCTCCTGTATTCCTTAGATAGAGGGCATATCAAAATACCATTTACTACTACTAGAACCATTGTCTATATACTTCTGAAAAAAAATTCTCCACTGATTCTTAAAGGTTGTTATTACCTTAATCCTTTCCAATTCATCCAGTCAAAACTCATACTGTCCCTATTAAGGGTGAAATGCCAACCTTTATGCATTCCCCTAGGATTCATTTTAAGTTACCGATGTTCTATTCTTAATTCCACCTTTAAAAGGTACATGCATCCTTCCATGGATAAATCAAGTCATATATCCTTGATAGATTATCTTATTCATCATTCCCACCTCGATAGTCTATACCTAACTTCATAATAGCATCCTTATTCAAATTGAGGTCAATCCATATGGCCTCCAAAAGATAACAATGGTCATCCGCTTTTCTTTCCTGATTTGGTAATGATAACATGGATGTTCTGGAAGATATTGGTCATGTTCAACATGAACCTCTTTTTAATAATTCCTTATTTACTTTTGTTGTTTATCTCAACAGTCATCTCAATGTTGGGATATCTCTCATACCTGGCGTCTCCCTTTCTGGGTATCAAGCCACCGGTCTTACACTTCACATTCTTGAAGGTCACTTCCTTCATCCAATTTTCCTAATTTCTTACTTCCTTGTCTCCTCAGTCTATCCGCGTCTCATATTTAACCTTCGAACTATCTCAAGTTTTCCTCAAATCCTCCCAACTTAAAGGGGGTACAATATATGTATCTCTTATGCCTTCAACCATCAATTTTAACTCATGGTGGATCATCATCATCCTGACGATTACATACTTTTCTATTTCTATTGCTATGAGTCTTTAGGGTTTCCTCATACTTAACTCCCTTATCATTCCTCAAACTCTATTGCCTTTATATTCCTTTCCACTTCAGTTTCTTTTTATTTTCCTTTCTCTTATCATTATTTCATGAACCAACACAACTTAAGCATTGATTTCAAACATCCCGTCATTCTGGATTCGTGTACTCAAAACGAATCTTGACAACTTTTACAACTTAGATTCATAATTTATCATACTCGTCTGCCTTTGTTCTGACTCTAAAGCTTTTACACTATCTCCATAACCTTGGGAATTACTTTCCCGAAAACAATTGACTGAACTTAAATCAGTTTATTCTAACCTCTGGCTCCGTGCCTTTCTTGGTCTTACACCAGCAGGTGGCCTCTCTTTTATGAGGGTAAGTGATAAAAACAGTCTTTTGTGATTCGTCAATCATTTAGAATCTCAAATGATTCCTATATTTCCTTTAGCCAGGCTCTTGCCTCGACTGGGTCAGCTTGTTCCTTGGAACTCTGAGAGCTTAGCGACTTAGAGGTCCTGAAAGAATTTCACACCACATTGTTTCCTCAAGGTGGTGGTTGGGAATAAAATATAAGTTATGTTTAGACAGGTTCATGAATTTCCGTATAGGAGTACCGTCTCGGGTCTCCTTATCTCGCTCGACTTTTACTTTCTTAGTCTAAATATTTCTTCCTACTCCCCATAATTGGAGTCATCTTTTAATTTAAAATCTTCATTTTCCACTTTATTATATTCCGGGTTCTTTATATCTTAATTTGCAACCTCCCTGATTATCACGTTCCAGGTTTGCCCTTAATCTTATTCCTTGTGGGGGCATATTACTTGGAAAATTTTGAGAATCTCCGGATATTTTTCTTACTTACTTTGCTTAAGTCTTCCCCTCGTTTAGTCCTTGCACGATTGCAAATTATGAATTCTTAAGTTCGATAAACTTCATGACACTCTCTTAAGTGTTAATAGAGCAATTAACAATATGATTTATCACAAACAAACTGACCTGAACTGAAATTAACGAATATATACATAACCATTTGTTCGAGGGTACAACAACTGAACATATTAAAGAGGATTACATCATTTGAACTTATCGCTCCTATCCCAAAAGTACTACCATAGATAGTCATCTCGTCATTAAAACTAATCATCTGTAACTTAGGCTAATCCTCCAAAAGTGGTGCTGCATGAAATTCTTGTCTGATAGCTCTGACTCTGCACACTACCATGGATCAAGAAATACGAGCACGCACGACATCCCTAACCTGCTCCATCACAGAGGTGATGAGGTCTAAGATAGTCGCAAGTAGAGCTGGATCAACCTGACCCTCAAGATGGCCTTTAGCTGTAACACGGGTGGTAGCCTCAATCCTTTCCATGCTATACGCTAATCCTGCCGGAAGTATCCCACCCTCAATCCTTGGTGCAGTAAGTCGATCCAACAGATCACTCCTAACATTCTCGGCCTCTGACAGGCCACCTAAAGTCATATGATAATCAGCGATAAGAGAAGCCTGAGTGGTAGCATCTAGCAGTCCATGGGGTGCAGGTGGCGTAGACCCAGGAGATCCAAACGGATAACCAAGCACGGTATCAGGTGACAATGGTGCAGGGGATAAAGGTGGCATTTCCTCAGTATGTGCTGGGCTCTGTACAGGGGAGGGAACAGGAATTGGTGGAACCTCATGGATGTCTACAGGAGCCTCTGGAAGAGGGTCTGATACTGGTATAATTGGGGTCGTGGAAGGCCCCACTCCTTCTGCCCTCATTAACCTTTGTGCCATTGGTAACTCTTCATCCTCTGGTGCCACCCTCGCGGCCATTCTTGCTCTGGTAGTCGCCCTGACTACGGTCATCTGTTCCTCAACGGTCCTTTCTTCATTCTCATCAGGATCCTCCATGAGATCCTCCTCAGCCACAATCCTTTCCGAAATAACATCCTCAACCGCAACATTCTCTATCTGAACCTCATCCGGTCCCTCATTAGGGTACTCCATCGGATTCACAATTTGATCTCCAACTTGTAATAAAACATCCTCATGCTGATGCTCCTGAACCTCAAGGTTTGGTGCCCCGCTGCCCTATACGAGAATAAACTATGTTACTATCACGATACTTATAAGGGTTCCCGTAAGGGTTTTAACTGTCAGTGCTACGTTAGGTAGCCCGACTATGAACTTGGCAAGAGTTCTTATTATCTTCGTGAACTTATTATCTTAACGTCACATCATCTCTGAGGTTTATAACGCTTAGCTCTGATACCATTTCTGTAACACCCCCAAATCCGGGGTCGGGGATCCGGGTTGTCACGAGTTCTATTTCCCTTAATAACACCCAATCTTAATAATTACTCAACTACTCTGTACTGTGACCCCACAATAAACACACACACCATACGTTATAGTCTCAGAGATGAACATCCAAAAATAACCACAAGTCATTTTATTCCACAATTATCTGCCAATACACCTTAAAAGGTTTTCTGAATAAATTTACATTTCTTTGCCATTATTACAATTCATAATTATACATAAATCTGGTACATTAGAAGTTGAAAGCCTAGCCTATTGGTAGTTCCTACCTCAGCTACGGCGGCATCAATGCTTCTAGAAAACTGCGGAACGTCTCCTAATCGCTTGCGAATCGGGAGCTTGGTCCTGTTCATCCTTTCTATCTGTTGTTGTGTGATGAAAGAAGAAAGCAAGGGTGAGCAGCAAGCCCACCAAAATAATATGTATAATGATTAATAGTATATGAGCCTTCTCTTAGTACTCATGAAAGTCTTGGTCAAAAGAAATGAACCAAGTTGATATCTTAATGCGATGAAGTCGCAAAATATTCAGTATATATATATATACATATATACTTTTCAAAATCTTGGAAGTCCTCTTCCATGCATAATATACACAAAGTCCCAGTGTATAACTGTATAAAAAAATATCGTTGCAAGGTGATCTCATATATCTAACCTTGTCTCAACGTTTTTCTGAAAATCTTTGTCATACATAAGACAATTATTAATTAGATATAAGTTTAAAAGATGAAGTTACCAAATACTTGACTACACTTATATCATTTATAAAGCTACTTGAACTACCACTGTTCAAAGTATAATGAGCTTTTACCAGTTCATCACATAGATGAGACTACAAGACAAGATTTGAATAGATTAAATCTTTAAAATATTATTAAAGGAAATGAAGTTAGGATATACTTCATTAAGTTCTGATATATATATATCCACATATACATCTTCTTTATACATTTCCTGAAAACCTCTGTCATGTAAAGTATGAACAGAGTTGCAATATCCAATAAATTTGGAAAGGAAAAGAATTTTGGCATAAACCAGGTATCTTGCTGATCAGGCAAAGATACCCATAAGTAACCTTTTCTACTAGTAGATGGACGAATTCCCCACTGGTCATCACCCTGGTCGTATTAGGACCTTATGCTGGACTGCCACTCAGCCACTTATGCATTTGATGGACTCCCACTGAGCCACTTACACTATCATGGGCGCCCACTGAGCCCATGTTGCTTATGCCGACTCAATAGATGGACTTACTTCCCGAACGTTGGGTAAGTAATCAATTCATTTACCAAAACTGCAACCGTGTTGCGAATATAAAATACACCACAGAGCCGGATCCCTCAGGTTTTGAGCGAGTATTTATATCCCCTTAAAAAGGAAGATCTTAAATATAAAAATGAGTTTTGGGATCCGTTCTAACTTTTAAAAATCATTTTGAAGACTCGAAAACACTTTAAAGAGTGTTTGGAGTAAAGCTGATTTAATGAAGTAAATCAGTCCCCAGAATATTTAGAAAATGTCTGAATATTATTATTTAAATAATATTCCCATAAAGAATAATCTTTATAAAATAATTGAAGTAGAAATATTAAAACTTATACTTGAAATTGGTATTAAATAACCAAAGATATACTTATATGAAAGTACTATCTTTATTTGAATAATCGAAAATAAGTTTGATTATTGACACTGTTAGATATATTTGATAATGTCATGGCTAATATGTTTTATGTTTAGATTTCAGATCTTATTTGAACAGAACAAATCAGTACTTAACTGATCAGTACTTATACTGGACGTCAGAACTTAAGGGATATCAGTACTTATGTTATCAGGAGATAAGCATCAGGAGATAGATATCAGAACTTAAGTGCTGAAGGACGATCAGATAAGGACAGTAGCTGATTAAAGTTAAGAAGATCAAGATAAACATAAGAAGAGATATGCATAAAGAAGGAATTCCGTAAAGAATGGAATACTTGGAAGGAAAGATATCTGATTGATATATATTAGGAAGCAGAATTATATTCCATATCAATTAGCGATTATCTTGTAACTGTGTAATATATAAACACAGACATAGGGTTTACACTATAAGTGTTATCATTATCGAGAATATTATTTACTGTAACCCTAGCAGCTCTCGTGATATTTTGTTCATCACTGAGAGATAACAGTTTCAGATTGTAACAGAGTTTATTGTTTCAATAAAGTTTGTTTTCTGTTACATAAGTTCTTGAAGTTTGATTTGATTGTAATAAACACTGTATTCACCCCCTCTACAGTGAAAGTGTGACCTAACAAGTGGTATCAGAGCCTTCTGTTAACACACATACAGTTAAAGATCCAAACACAATCATGTCTGACACAGAAACTCCAACTAAGCCTACCAAAACTGAGGAATCATCAAAGACATCAACTCAGAGTCGATATGAGACTATCAGAGTTCCCATATTGAGACCATCTGAATATCCCATATGGAAGGTAAGGATGACCATGTTTCTGGAAGCAACAGATCCAGAATACCTTGATAGAATCAAGGAAGGGCCTCACAAACCTACCAAGCTCGCTGTTGTAGTTGCAGGTGAAGCAGCAAAGACCGTACCAAAGGAAAAGAGTGATTACACTGCTGAAGATATAGCATCTATTGCTAAGGATGCCAAGGTACGACACTTATTGCATAGTGCCATTGATAATGTAATGTCAAACAGGGTAATCAACTGCAAGACTGCTAAGGAGATATGGGATGCACTGGAGACAAGGTGTCAAGGAACTGAAACAGTTAAGAAGAACAGGAAGACAATACTCACTCAAGAGTATGAACACTTTGACTCTAGGACTAATGAGTCATTGACTGATGTATATGATAGATTTGTCAAACTCTTGAATGACTTGTCATTGGTTAATAAGGAGTATGATCTTGAAGATACAAACCTTAAATTCCTGTTAGCTCTTCCTGAATGTTGGGATTTGAAGGCAACAACAATAAGAGACAACTACAATCTTGATGAAACAACTCTTGATGAAATCTATGGAATGCTCAAGACTCATGAACATGAGATGGAACAAAGAAGCAAGAGGAAAGGAGGAAAGTCAAGGACAGTTGCTCTCAAGGCTGAAGAGGAATCCCCCAAACTACCTTCCTCAAAGAAAGACAAGGGTAAAGCTCTTATCATAAAGTCTGATACTGAGTCATCAAGTTCTGAGAGTGATGATGACTCAGATTCTGAAAGCTTGCCTGAAACTGATGCTGATGAGGAGATGATGAAGCTGTGTGCTCTTATGGTGAAAGGAATCACAAAGATTGCATACAGGAAGTTCAAGAAGGGAAAGAAGTTTTCCAGGAAAGGCATAAGTTCTGATAAGAAGAATTTCAGAAGATCTGAAGGAAGAGGAGGAAAGTCTGACAGAGGAGATTACGCTAATGTTAAATGTTATAATTGTGGTGAGAAAGGCCACATATCTCCTGATTGCAAGAAAACCAAGAGTGACAAAGGCAGAGCTCTTGTCACAAAGCAGAAAAGCTGGACAGACACCTCAGACTCTGAAAGTGAGGAGAACTATGCATTGATGGCAAATGCTGATAAATCAAGTTCTGAGAGCAGTTCTGAAGCTGCTGAAACAAAGGTACCTCAGACTACTTATGCTTTTCATACTGATGATATTAATGAGTTGAGAAGATATCTTAAAACCATGTTTGTTAGTTATAGAGATCAAACTTTAACATGTGAAAGATTAACTTCTGAAAATCTTGCTTTTAGGAAAAGAAATGATTTCTTAGAAAAAGAGTTAGTCATGTTCCATCAAACTCAGAAGGATAGAGATGATGCTTTTTATGTTAGGGATGAAGTGCTAAAAATGAATGAATCTCTAAAAACTGAGTTAGAAAAGGAGAGAGAGATTATCAGAACTTGGACTAACTCTGGCAAAACAACTCAAAATTTGCTAAGCAGTGGAAACTGGAAAGAGGGCTTAGGTTATGGAGAAAATAAAAATGAAAAAGGAACTGTAGAAATTAAGCCTGTTGATAAGCAAAAGCCGAAGTTAAAACCTGTTAAGTTTGTAACTGAAAAATCTGAAAATGAAAAATCAGAAGTTAAAAAGGAATCAGCTTCTGACAAACTAAAACAGGAAAAGATAGCTGAAGTTAACATAGGCTTAATGACAAAGAAGCAGCTTAAGCATAAGCTGAAAGATGTTAAGAATGCAAACAAGGTAAAATCACCTAGGAAAAATAGGAATGGAAAGGAAGGTGTGAATAAAAGCAATAACTATAAATCTGTTCCTGATGCTCCTAGGAAAGCGTGTCATAACTGTGGAAGTTCTAACCATCTGGCTTCTTTTTGCAGGAAGAATAAGAATATTAACTCCTTATCTACAAAATCAGGAGTTAAGAGTCAGTCTGTTAGATACAAACCACAAGATCCTTGTTTTCATTGTGGTAGTTTATGGCATTCCATTTATACTTGTAAGGAATATCATAGTTTGTACTATGATTATTATCAAATAAAACCTTCTTTAAAGAAAGTTTATGTTGTTCCTTCTAGTGTAAGTTCTGATTCAAAGTCTGGTAGTATAAGTTCTGATAAGAAAACTGTTAACATAAAATCTGATGCTAAATCCGCTGCAAATGTTAACAAACCTAAAAAGGCCAAAGGATCCAAGCAAGTCTGGGTCCTTAAAACTAATAATTAGTGGTCTTTTTGATTGCAGGGCAACAGGAAAAATATTTTAGTTCTGGACAGTGGATGTTCAGGACATATGACTGGAAATAAGGCCCTGCTATCAGACTTTGTGGAGAAAGCTGGCCCAAGTGTTTCTTATGGAGATGGCAACATTGGAAAAACTTTGGGATATGGCAATATCAATCTTGGGAATGTCATCATTAAAAATGTAGCTCTGGTCTCAGGACTTAAGCACAACTTACTGAGTATAAGTCAAATCTGTGACAGAGGTTATCATGTTGATTTCTTTGCAGAACATTGTGAAATAGTTAGTAAATCTAAAGAAAAAATTGTTCTGAAGGGATTCAGGCGTGGTAACATTTATGAAGCTAAGCTTTCAACAAGTTCTGATGGTTCTGCAATCTGTTTAGTGAGTAGAGCCTCAACTGAAGAAAGCTGGAATTGGCACAAGAAACTCTCTCATTTAAACTTCAAAAAGATAAATGAACTGATCAAGAAAGATCTTGTGAGAGGACTGCCAAAATCAGTGTTTGTTCCTGATGGTCTTTGTGACTCATGTCAGAAGGCTAAACAAAGAAAATCTTCGTTCAAGAGCAAGACTGAATCATCAATTCTTGAGCCTTATTATCTACTTCATGTTGATCTATTTGGTCCAGTGAATGTCATGTCTATTGCAAAGAAGAAATATGCGTTGGTCATAGTAGATGAGTTCACCAGATACACATGGGTGTATTTCTTGCACACAAAAAGTGAAACTGCATCTATCCTGATTGATCATGTCAAACATCTGGATAAATTGATCAAGGATTTTGTGAAAATTTTGAGGAGTGATAATGGCACTGAATTCAAAAATCTGATAATGGAAGAGTTCTGCAAAAATCATGGAATAAAGCAGGAATTTTCTGCTCCAGAACTCCACAGCAAAATGGAGTTGTTGAAAGGAAGAATAGAACTCTCATTGAAGCTGCACGAACAATGCTTGAAGAAGCAAAGCTTCCAACCTATTTCTGGGCTGAAGCTGTGCAGACTGCTTGTTTTACTCAAAATGCAACACTCATTAACAAGCATGGAAAAACACCATATGAGATGGTGAAGAACAAGAAGCCAATCTCAAATACTTTCATGTATTTGGATGTAAGTGTTTGTTCTCAAGACTCATCCTGAACAGCTATCCAAGTTTGATCTAAAAGCTGATGAGGGAATCTTTGTTGGATATCCACTTTCTACAAAAGCCTTCAGAGTCTATAATTTGAGAACAAAAGTGGTCATAGATCTATCAATGTCTCTTTTGATGACAAGAAGATCACTGGACTTGAAGATTGCATTGATCATGATCAGCTGAGATTTGAAAATGAAGATTCATATTCTGATACCTCAAGTCCTGACAGTCTAAGTCCTGATACTGTAAATTCTGATGGATTAAACTCTGATGTTATTGAAACTGTGGTGACTACGTCAAAGGAAGATGCACCAATGCAGGGGGAGCATACTCAAGATATTATCACATCTCAAGAAGCATCAGAACATACATCTGGCTCTTCAAATTCTGATTCGTCAAGTTCTGATAAGCCAAGTACTGACAGTACTGAAAATCTAAATGCTGAAGGATCCAACTCAGAGAGCATAGTTTCAGGGGGAGCATCAGAAAATGAAACCGAAGACAGCATGAATCATGGGGGAGCATCCAGTTCTAGAAAAAATCTTCCATCTGCAAGGAAGTGGACAAAATCACATACACCTGACTTGATAATTGGAAATCCTGCAGGTGTCA